>NW_024081448.1:43979-643979 GCF_003009895.1 Hyaena hyaena | reverse complement strand
GGTCAAAGCCTGACTGGAATTAAAGGATGTGTTTCCAGGTTCACTCCTGTGGTGGTAGGGAGGCCTCAGTAACTTGAAACATGGACTTGTCAATGAACTGCCTGAGTGTCTTCAGCACATGGTAGCTGGCCTCCCCCAGAAAAAGCAGAGGGGGAGAGGAGAGACAGAGACAGAAAGTGAGAGAGCTACCAAGAGATCAAACCCAAGAGGGAAGCAATAATATTTCTGTTACATACTACTGATCACACAGAACAAACCCAAGTCGGTGTAAGAAAAAACTACATGTGGGTATGACTCCCAGAAGGAGGGGATAACTGGAAGCCATCCTGAGGCCTATGTACCACCAAATGTTATCATGAAAACAATGTCTTCCATAAAGTTTGTTTGTTTTACTTTTTAATTGTTTATGTGAGCCTGCAGGATAGGTCTGGAGTGGTTAGTGCAGAATTTGGAAGGCAAGATAGGAATCTGTCATGAAAATAAGAGCCTATAAACAGAGATTAAAGAGCAGCTCCAAGATTGGGTCCATTAATTAGAGTCTATTGAAGGAATCACTGAATCCTCTTTTTAACTTGCAACCTCACAAATTCTGGAAAGAGATCACACATATTTTCTTTCAGTCTTTTACCTCACCAGGACCATGAGTGGTATCACTATACTTAGGCTAAATTAACAGATGATCTTCCCGATACTTGTCTATACAGTAAAACTTTGGTTTTAAGAGCATAATTGGTTCCAGAAACATGCTTGTAATCCAAAGCACTTGTGTGTCAAAGTGAATTTCCCCATAAGAAATAATGGAAACTCTGATGATTCATTCCACAATCCCAAAATATTCATTTAAAAATAATTATAATACTGTAATATAATACAAAATAATAAAGAAAACACAAAATATAAATAAAAACAAACCAATTAACCTACATTTACCTTTGAAAACCTTCATGGCTGGTCTGAGGGAGACTAGAGAGGAGGGTTACTATGTAAAATCACTTTCACTATCACTAATGGATGTTGACTACAGCACAATATTAATAAACTCTTGTCATACACTGTATTTAATGTGACTGGCAAACAGAGAGCAGAGGAAAGGGTCTATATCTGAAGGCAGCCTGACATAAGAGGAAGCAAAGCATTCCTAAGCTTACTCTTATCTGGAAAAGCAAAGGACTGTCCACAGGTGCTTTGAAGTGACAATACACTAGTGCCGGTTGTAAAAAATCACATGATTCTGAAAAATCATGGATTTTTGCCAACCACCACAGCCTGAGACTGAGCATCTGAGCATGAGAGATGATCACACACAATCCCATGGCAAGAGACAGAGACAGAGAGAGTGAGAGAGAGGGGAAACATTGGCTCAGTTGTGATCATGTGACACTTGGCATCACATACTACTCTTATTGCATGACATTGCTTGTTTATCCAGTTAAACTGTATTAGAAATGTTTGCTCATCTTCTGGAATGCTCACAGAACAAGTTATTCGCAATCCAAGGTTTTACTCTATTTTCTGCAGGTTTGTGTTTCAATTATTCTCACAGTGACTAAAACTTTATCTTCGGCACCTGGAGCAGTCTTTGAAATTCTGCTTTGCTTTTTATTTATTTTCTTGAGCCCGGGGGCATTTTGGATACTCCTCAGAGCTTTGAAAGCAACTGGTTTTTCTCCCCAGAGGAAATTCGAACAGTTCACAACAGCTGGCAAAATAGCTCAATTCTTTTTTTTTTTTTTCAGAAGATGAAACCGAAGATGAAAGACTGAATTTTCTAACCACTGTTTCAGCGAGGACTCCCCCACCACCTAAAAGATCAAATGTATGAAAAACAAAGTTTTTCAGCACAACAAGGACTTCTCAATAGAGAATTTAAAAAAAATTAAAAAAAGTGAGGTGTTGGAGACACACCCAAAGTAAGATAAATCGAGTCTTAAGAAAAAAGTAAGTATCTAGAATTTTATTAAAACTTAATAAATGTAAAAGAATGGGTGGATGCAAGAGTTTTTGGTTTAACCTTAAAAGTTTCCCTGGGTATGGTGGATATTGTTTAAGAATAGAAGTCCTGGTGTTTCCAGTGATCTTTGATGAGCAAAGCTGAGCTAAACTAATTACTTTAGCAGATTTCTAAGCTAGAGTATGATTATGGAGTTAAGCAGCCATTAGCAGTGAAAATTTAATTTATGTGTCAATTTGTTACACAACTACAGATTAGTTTAGGTGCAATCGTAGTGATATTTTTGTCTCTCTGGTGTATTGGGAGCTATATTCACAAGATCTACTTTCATGAATAAAACATCACTGAATTTATTCCAATGTCAGTTGGGGTAACTAACGCAAAAATTGCCTCTGGGACAAAAGTAGGCATTAAAATGAAGACACCATCACCTTGGGTCATGACATCACATAGCCACAGGGCCTGTGGTCATTTTTCATACACCACACTAGCTTCTCATAATCCTAGAAACAGGGATTGATTCACCAATACATTCTTTATGTATCTACAGGTCATCTTTAATACATACAACTAATAACCACACACACACACGCACACACACACACACACACACACACACTTCTTTTCAAACAGAACATTAGAAAAGATAGGATAGTCACCAGAACTAAAAACTTAGAGTTCAGAATATGAGTCAATGAAATAATAACAGAACAAAATCAGAATATATGTATTCCAAAAGTTGGGATAGATTAGTTTCAATTATTTGTATTTTCAATGACAGTGGATGAATTTTTTCCAAAAATCTTTCCTTCTTTCATTGATTCATTCACAAATAACTAGTAAGTACAAGGTCATGTTTCAGGAATCCCAAATTAAGTCCTTGCCTTCTTATGAGTGCACAGCTTAGCCAAGTAGTTCCTAACCCTGCGTATAGGTCAAGATCCTCTGAGGACATTAAGATTACAAGATTATGTATACTGAACCCCACGTGTGAAGATTCAGGTTCAAGAGATTTGGGTTTTCATTTTGCAGTTTTGTTTGATTTAATGAAAATTTATCTCATAGTGTATCAAAGGGCTTGTTTTTATACACTGAACTATAGTCCACTGAATCTTCCCAGAAGACTTACATGGCCAATTAATCAAAATTTAAGGATTTAATGAATTAATTCCCCTACTATCTAAACATTTCTTATAAATTCATTTAATTAAAATTTCCTTGGATATCTGTTATGGGATGAATCATGCCCCAAATATGTGATAATCCTAAACCCAGTTACCTATGAATAAGGCTTGGTTTGGAAATCAGGCCGTGGCAGATGCAATCAAGACAAGATTATACTGGATGAGGGTGGGCTCTGATCCAATGACTGGTGTCATTATAAAGAGAGGGAGGTGTGGAGACACAGAAGCATGTAGGAGGAAGATGGATGCAGCAGGGCAGCTGCAGAAATGGAGGGGATGCAGCCGTAAGCCAAGGAATGCCAAGCATCACTGCAATCACCAGAAACCAGAAGCATTAAAAAAAAGAAAATTAACACATTCATTTTTGAGAGACAGAGAGAGTGAGTGGGGGAACAGCAGAGAGAGAGGGAGATACAGAATCTGAAGCAGGCTCTAGGCTCTGAGATGTCAGCACAGAGCCCAATGTGAGTCTTGAACTCAGGACTGTAAGATCATGACCTGAGCTGAAGTCGAACGCTTAACCAACTGAGCCACCCAGGCCCACCCAGAAGAAGAGTTTTGCAGTAGACTCTCCAACGGACAGAGAACACTTCCCGGCTGTCACCTTCATTTCAGACTTCTAATCTCCAGAACTGTAAGAGAACAGGTTTCTTTTGTTTTAAGCCTCCCAGTTGGTGGTAATTTGTGTAGGTCGGCCTAGGAAACTAACACACAGAGTTTCCAGAAAGAAGTCTGAGTAAATGTGCAGTTTTGTTTCTGTGTATGTAAGGTTTCTTTTTCTCTGATGCCTTCTAGATTTCCTTTTTCTCTCTGGGTAAGGTATAATATACCCAAGTTTGATTTGCTTAGTATTTATCTTATTAAGGTTTCTTTAAAAGTCACAGGTCTGTGGTTTGTGGGGTTTCTTTAATCTAGGAAAATGCTCGTCCATAATTTCTTTAGTTATTCTTTTGGCCCTATTCTTTCTGTCTTCTCATCTGGGACTCCAGTAATACATAGACTCGATCACAGTTTTTAGATGCTTTGATCTGTCTTAGTGGTGTTGTGTCAGTGTTCATTTATTCTCACTATGTTTCAGTTTGGTTAATTTCTGAATCCCTTCAGATTCACTTATTCACCTAGCAGTTCCAATCAGCTGAAGGGCCCACCAAAGAAATTATTCACCTTGGATATTATGTAGTATGTTTCTAGAATTTTCCTGTTATTCTCATTTCCACTATAAAATTGTCTAAGTGTTTATGCATTTTGTCCACCCTTTCTACTAGATTCTATAACATCTCCATTATAAGGTTTTGACGAATAGTTCCAATATCGCTGAATCTGATTTTTATCTTGCTTCTTTGTGTTCTAATATTTTATTGATGCCACGTTTTGTGTGTAGAATATCAGTGAAGACGGAAGGAAATAGCATGTATACTCAAAGAAAAGTATTTGTTTTCTTGGTGTTCCTGTTCTCATCAGTTTTAGCTGTCCCTGAACGCATGCACCCCCCTGGGACGCTCCCCACCTTTGCCCCTTCCCCAGTGACAGACTATATTTACTGTTGCTTTGTTATCTGGTAGTAGCTTTGTGGTGAAAACAGGAAAATTCTTGATTTTTCTGGTCTAATTTCTGCACGTGGGCCTTGGGTATGTATCTTTCTTTTTACTTTTCTTCAAGGGTTATTTATTTATTTTGAATGAGAGAGAAAAAGTGTGAGTGGGGGAGGGACAGAGAGAGAGGAAGGGAGAGAATCCCAAACAGACTTCTCACTGTCATCACAGAGCCTGACATAGGGCTCGAACTCGTGAACTATGGGATCATGACCTGAGCCCAAGTCGGATGCTTAACCGACTGAGCCACTCACATGTCTCACGTGTGGGTCTTTCTCAGCATTCTTGCTTCTTCTGCTCATGGTTGGTAGCTCTTGTTTCTGTGCTGGATTTTGGGCAACAGAGATTTTTCCCTTTACTCTCCTGAGGGAGCAGAACTTAGTTTGGTATTTCTGTAGTGTCCGGGTTCTATGAGGGTTTCCTGACTTATAGAAATTTTTTACCTGTAGCCCTTGCACAGAAGCAATGAATCTTTTGTCTGAGTTTTGGGGAGTGTTTCACGCCCTTTCCTTTAGAGAAGGATCAGAGAAGTGAGTTGTTTCCATGCCTGCCCTCCAGTCGCCACTGATCACCTCCTGCATGCCTCTGCCACTAAGGGGACTCCTTCCAATTCTGAGTACCTGGTGCAAGCCCTTGAAAAGAGCTTGAAAATGGATACAAACTCCCCTTGTGCCTGGGACTTCTGGCTATTACCAAGGGAAACACTAGCCCACACTTGACCCTTAAGGTATTTATTAAATTTTAGCTGATTTCTTCTCATTAAATTCTATAATGGCCACCTCTTCCTCTCATGTTTTTGAGGTAAAACAAATCATGTGTCAATAATCCCTTGGACTCATTGATTGTCTTTGGAATTCAGTACGTTTGGTTGACATGGGACATCTTCTCTCTGATGAGCTCAAAACAAAATAAAACAAACAAACAAACAAACAAACAACCAGTTATGGCTTAGTAGACTATCCAGACTTTTCTCATTGTCAGGTGGACAATGATGTTCTCTTGGGATTTTCTACATCTTTAGATGAGGCAAAATTTAGAGCGTATTTTTTAAGTCCACAAGGATAGTGTTTTCATGTACATTACAGGTTAAATGTCATTTTTAGTACAGTATATGCTTATTGAAAAAGGTATTTTAAAAATAATTTAACATTGTTCAAGGATATGTGAAAAGTCTATGGGAACATGTTGGAAAACATAATTCTCTTTAGGTTAAGGGACTTAGGCTTCCCTGGAAATTCTCTCTAGAACAGATGAAATTTGTGTCAAAAGATGAAAAGAATTTATTAAGCAGAATAATTTTGATGCACAGTCACGTTTAAGACCATGTAGATAAGGGCATATTCATGGGTAAAGTGCATGAAGATTTGTTACAAAGAGAATTTGACACAGTTATTTTTAACAACAAAAATCTGGAAACCACCCGAATGTCCAACAGTATTAAAGAATATTTAAACAAATTAAAACACATTCATTAAAGACAATGTTATGTGGCCATGTAGACATATTTAGGAAATGTAACTGATTTTTTTTATGCGTATTTGTTTTTGAGAGAGACAGAGTGTAAGAGGAGATGGGGCAGAGAGAGGAGACACAGAATCTGAAGCAGGCTGTAGGCTCTCATCTGTCTGCACAGAGCCCGACATGGGGCTTGAACTCACAAACCGTGAGATCATGACCTAAGCCAAAGTTAGATGCTTAACCAACTGAGCCACCCAGGAGCCCAAAGGAGATATAACTGATTTTTTAATTAAAAAAAAAAAAAGCACTTTACAAAAATATGTACAAGACAAATATGTACAAAATATGTATGAATTAAATTACATATATATGTGCATATACATGCATGCACATATAGAGATACACAACAAATGTGCTGAAGGTTTTCCTTCTGATATTTTTAAGTTTTTAAAATTTAAAATTTTAAATTTAATTGACCTAGCTTCTTTAATTGACTGTATTTTTTAATGTATCACATATAATATCTTTCATCTCTACATCTAAAAAACTGAAAGATGGGGTACCTGGCTAACTCAGTCAGTGGACCATGTGACTTTTAACCTCAGGGTTGTAAGTTCGAGCCCTTCATTAGGTATAGAGATTACTTTAAAAAATAAATTCTTAAAATAAATACATTAAAAATAATAAAAAACAAAAGTTTTTTTAGATGTTTATTTATTTTCAAGAGAGATAGAGAGAGAGAGAGAGCACGCAAGCAGGGAAGGAGCAGAGAGAGAGGGAGATACAGAATCTGAAGCAGGCTCTAGGCTCCAGGCTGTTAGCACAGAGCTCGATGTGGGGCTTGAATCTACGAACCGAGAGATCATGACCTGAGCTGAAGTCGCACACTTAACTGACTGAGCCAGGCGCCCCTGAAAGGCCTTAAAAACAGGTGAGAATGAACACAAATGCCAGTGAGGATATGTAGCAGCTGGAACCCTGGCTCATGGTTGGTGGGACTAGAAAGTGGTGCCGCCACTTTGGCAGACTGGTGATTTCCTTTTTTATAAAACTAAACATAACCTTATCAGACCGTCCACCAGCCACACTCTTTGACATTTATCCAAAGCAGCTGAAAACATGTCCACACAAAAAACTGCACTCAGTGTTTATCGCAACTTCATCCATAATTGCCAAAAGGTTGGAAAAAACCAAGACGTCCTTTGGTAGCTAAATGGATAAACACACTGCAGTCCATCCAGACAATGAAATATTATTCAGTGATAAAAAGAAATGAGCTATCAAACCATGTAAAGGCCTGGGGGAAACATAAATGCATGCTACTAAGTAAAAGAAGCCAATCTGAAAAGGCTACTTACTCCATGATTCCCACTGTCTGACATTCTGGAAAAGGCAAAACCATGGAGCAGTAAAGAGGTCAGTGGTTAGGGAGGGATCCACAGGTGGATCACAGGGGAGGTTTTAGGGCCATGGAATTACTCTGTATAATGATGGATACATGTCATTACACATTTGTCGAAACCCATAGAATGTACATCAGGAATGAACCCTAATGAAGGTTCATCAATGGAACAAATGGACCCTCTGTGCGGGGTAATAATAGGGAAGATTTGCATGTGTTGAGCAGGGGATGGAATCTCTGTTCTTTACTTTCAATTTTGTTGTGAACCTAAAACTACTCTAAAACAATAAAATCTGTAAGGAAAAATAGGTGAGGAAATTAGAAGAAAATGAAAATGAAAGTAAAATGAAATCTGGGATGTGATTAAAACCAAAAAAAAAAAAAAAAAAGAAAAACGTATGTCTTGGGTACTGAACTTAAAGCTGACAATAATGTTAATTCGGAGCTAAATTTTGCTCAGTGTTTTCAAATTTTGCTCTCAGCTTTCTAGCAAAGATTGAAGAGATGTAAACATGTCATGAGATGTATAGTATTCACAAAATAGGAAGAGATAGATTTCCAAGGAGAGGCATAGCTAACTTGGTATTAGGATTCCTAAGAAATGGGGCACCTGGGTGGCTCAGTCGGTTAAGCGTTCAACGTCAGCTCAGGTCATGATCTCACGGTTTGTGGGTTCGAGCCCCTCGTTGGGCTCTGTGCTGACACCTAGCTCAGAGACTGGAGCCTGCTTCAAGTTCTGTATCTCCCTCTCTCTCTGACTCTCCCCTGCTCACGCTGTCTCTCTCTCAGAAGTAAATAAAAGCATTAAAAAATTTTTTAAGGAAAAGGATCCACAAGAAATCTCTGGGTCTTTGCCAAAAAGAGGACTCTGGGCAATGGAGTGCACAACACCTTCAACCAGATCTTTCCAGTGAATACAATCATGATTTCCATAACTCTGTTTCTTTGGGAATTATTCACATGAAAATAAAGAAAAGTATGATGGGATGAGAATGCCAATTTATACTAAATAATACTGGGGCACCTGGGTGGCTCAGTGAGTTAAGCATACAACTTTGGCTCAGGTCATGATCTCATGGTTCTTGAGTTTGAGCCCCTCATTGGGCTCTGTGCTGGACAGCTCAGAGTCTGTAGTCTGCTTCAGATTCTCTGTCTCCCTCTCTCTCTCTGCCCTTTCCCTGCTCATTCTCTCTCAAAAATAAACTTTAAAAAATAAAAAAAATCCCTAAATAATATAAAATGGCCCAGATGAGCTCCAAGTTCCATAGTGTTCTGGCTAACATTGCAGATTGAGTTTGGAGCATGAAGGAGTAGATGTGGATAATCCACACAGTATTTGTCCATTTAGAGTGCTTTTCTTGCCTGAGCTTTGGCAAAGTATTATGTAATGACAAGTTCTAGGTCATATGCTCCTGTGAGAAGCTGAAATCCAGCTATCCCATACAGAAATCTTCTGGGAAATGAACTCGATGCAGACAGATGCTTAAACAGAATGCACCTGCTTCCACACAGAGGGATCCCAGCAAGGACTTGTTGATATGATCTACATCACCTAGAACTAATTATGGCTCCACTTCCAAGTAGCAAACCATGACCAAGCATGACCCCCCAACTCTCAGCACCATAGTGCCTGTGGCAATAACTTGACTCCAAAAAATTGTAAAGTTAATGTAACTAAACAATCATTTTAAATTATTAAACACACACACACAATTTATTAACAACCAGAGCCTGTCAAATAGTAAGCAAGGTAAATTTAATGTGTCCCTCCAAATTAAAAGGATTGAACAATTAATTCAAAAATTAATGAAGTATTAATTAGTTGTTCAAAGCAGTTAGATATATCAATGGGATAAATCATGTGGAGCATCTACTGAAAATTTCTAGAATATTTTTCTTTTCTGGCAGTAATTTAATAGCATGGTTTGTTATCAATTAAATCCATTCCATTTCATGACAATAAAATCATGCCATCTGCATATATAACTATATAACTATACATTTTCTTATTCCAGTAAAGACACATGTATACATGATCTTAGTGAAAGTGATCCCATGTAATTAAAATAATTAAAAAAGAAACTACAACCTTGTTTTTCATCTTCTGGTACAATTGCCTGAACTATGTATGAAAGTGCTGTTTTTACAGAGCTAGAACTTCAGAAAGCATTCTGTATAAACATTAATAAATGTCTTTCTATAAGCTCATGGATTTTAGCTTTGAGGTTATTACTGTCTCAGAAAAAGGCTGAACAAGGTCACTCGGAGTCACCACATGTTATATTTTATTCGAGCAAGGTAATAAGGAATAAAACTGAAGAGCTACAACAGAAATGAAAAGATTATAAAGTCAAAAATTACCTTATGCCCACTCCCCGTCTTGCTAGTCAGGACTGATAAGGAAAGGAAAGAAAGCATCATGAACCTAGGAGAAGTTTCCACTTAAAGATAGCAACCTGAATGTGCAAGTAGGTAAGACACCCCTCTTAAGATGGCCAGATAAACTAGACGATGCCTAGGATCAACCTATGAAAGACAAAACTGCAAGTTGCAAGCTAAAATGTGTGCATTGATTTGGAGTCTTAGGGACAGCAATCCAGGAGACTTACCCAGAGTTGAAGGAAATTGTAAGTGTGCTCTGGAGAGACAAAGAAAGTTAAGGTTATTTAAAGAGGATGGGGAGATTTACATAAGTCGTTTTGAACAAAATATGCTTTGTGATGGTAGAGCTACAGTTACACAGATCTATACATGATTGGTTGCTAGAGCTAGTGCTAAGCAGAGGGTCCATTTATGCCAGTACTAACATCCAGCAGATGTTTGGGCTTTTAGCTGAGTTCAGAAACGATTCTGAGGATTTAAGAAAGAAGTCCCACTTGCCTTATGGCCCTCTGAATCCATTTTAAGATGACTCTTTCAGCCATACTTACTCCATTTGAATCTTCTTTGGTTACGGAATCTGGTCTGGATCACTGCTGGAAGAACCACGCAGCACACGGAGATCTCAGAAGGGAGCAGGTTTATTTTACACCAGTGGCCTCAGAGGAGATCACTCTCCAGAGGTCTGAGCCCAGAGCATCAGCAGAGGGAATAATTTATAGCCCATTGCTTCCGCATTCCTCATTAACACAGGCGACAATCAGGGTGGGACGAAGAACCGGAAGAGGGAGTCTTTGATCAAGGACAGGTATTTCCTGTTGGCCATCTTGTAACAGATTTTTCCCTATCACTTTCACACCAGTTACATTTTAATTTCAGATTAAAATATTTTCCCTACGTAAGTATATTCCTAATACCGCATAGTACATACTAATGCTAAACATTTTTTTAATGTAGTGTATCCAAAATTAAAATGCAACTAGGTGTCCTGTGTATTTGTTCACTAAATTGGACAACATTATCCCCTCTTTCTTGGGGCCCTTTTACAATTTCGGAGAACAGATTAAAAAGGCATACGTGTACAGTGGGCAAAGAGAGTGGGTGTCGGCTGGGTGGTTGGTGGAGCATCAGGAAGGGAAGGAAGTTAGACAAAATTCTTCTTGAAAGAAACGGGATGTTGAGGCGCTTGGGTGGCTCCCTCACTTAAGCGACGGACTCTTGATTTTGGCTCTAGTCATGATCTCATGGATCTCTGGTTCGTGGGATCATGCCGCGTATAGGGCTCTGTGCTGACTGTGCAGAGCCTGCTTGCGACTCTCTCTCCCCCTCTCTGCCTGCCTCTCCCCAATTCACGCCACACCCCCAAAGTAAATAAAATAAACTTTCGAAAAAAAGAAAGGGTACGAGATAATCTTGATGAAGTAAATTGTAGAGAGTTACAGCCTACCATGCCTGAGAAAGAGCTGTAAAGATGGAGGCAGGCAGCCAGCGGGCCTGGCAACACCCAGGAAAGGTCTAGACTAAGGATGTAGGGAGGGAATGAATAGAGAAAGTGGGAAGGGCTGCTTTTCTATAGCTCCCAGCACCCCTTGTACAACCACAGTCAGCAAAACCTTTACTGCTCAGGCAAGATAACAAAACCAATCATAACAAGAAACAGCTTTTCCCAAAGAAGTTAAAAAGGATGGGTAGATAAAAGGCAGGTAGAAGGGAGTGATTGCCTTTGTCTCAGAACTGAAGTCTCCAATCTTTCCCTGAGGCAAGACCTTTGAGCAGTCCCATCCTTAGAGATTCTGTTCACCTTTTCTCCCAGGCACACGGGAAGAGCCCAGAAAAGGCTGGCTATAATTGTAACAAGGAAGGGTACTTCTTAATGCTAGAGCAGTAACTCAGGCCCAGTGGAGAAACGCTATACAAGTATTTCTAGGTGTAGCTCAACAAAGGAAAATGGAGGTTGCTCAGACTGGCTTCTCTAGAACAGAAAAGCAAGCAGGAATTCAAGGTAGGCATTATACTAAAGAAGGTGAGTGCCTTTGGCTGCAATACCTTCAGTTCTTTATCTCTTAAGAAATTAAAGCTCTGGGAAGTGAAGGGGGTGGGGAGGGGCGAGGGAGTCTAACATATATTGCAGCTGGTTTTTATTGTTTATCCATCGCGGTACAGGATTATTGCCTCATAAAAGAGCAAGAGCCCTTTTCCCACTTAAGGGAAATTCAGAAGTGAGGTTTTGAAAGATTAAGGGCCTTTATCAAAAATATCCCCATTGGTTAACTGAATCCGTCTAGGGCCTCCATAATTAATCAACACTAAAGAAAAGCCCAGAGGGACCAGTGGCCTTTTACAAGCTATTAACAAGAATGCATGTAAAGTGAGTCTTTTCCTGCAGTTTTTTTTTTTTTTTTGCATAATATTTGAAAATGAGACTTTAGTAACTAAAAATATATTTTTAAAGTGTAAAAAGGGGAGAAGGCAAAGAATGGCTTTATGAACTATTTATATATCCCTTAGGTGAGATTTGTTCTCGTTGTTACATAACAATTCCTTGCTCTACAGCCTGTGTGGGGCCTCACTGAAGGAAACATATTTTCTCCTAAGAGACAAATGGCAAATTTCTGTAGAAATGAGTGAAATGAGTGTGCAAGAGTTATGTAGACTTGTTTGCTCCTTTAGAAATTGTTCATTTGGAAATTATAGAGAGAGTCACGAAAGCCTGTGGAGGCAGGAGATAGAAACTGGTTCCTGACAGACCCTGGCTGATATCTTTATTAGGAAAAGACACTCTAAAACATCAAATAAAAAATGCACACCTGAGGTTTCAGAGAAGAAAAATTATATTCGCTCAAAGGGAACAGTGGCAATTTCATTCTAAAACATGAAGAAATTACTGAGTTTCAGAAGGTAGAAATTCTAGGTGCCCAATAATGCCTCCTGGCCATGAGGGGTGGACACTGTCCATGATTTTTCTTGCACAACCTCCTTGCTTTATTAATTGAAGCAGCTTACTTACTTCATGAGGTAATGAAACTTTCCCATCCAGAATAGACTGCACATGAAAGAACTAATGATAAGAATAATAATAATAGTTAATATTAGTAGAAAGCCTATTGTTGAAGCCAAGCGAGGAATGCACTTCTTTGCTAATTTGAAGGAGAGCCAGAGGTTTTATTAGTTTTTGTTTTTTAATCTATTTTAAATAAAAGGCACTGCAGAAGCAAAAGTATATTGTGATGAACTTGATGTATTATAATTTCTTTTATCATATTTCTTTTATTTATTATTCTTTTTGGGAGCACTTGATTCACTATATTTGGAGCAAAATCTGAGCAAGAATTAAGTGATGGGCCATGTTTTCAAACATTTACGCTTGAATTATGATAACCACTGAAATCTAGTGTTCAAAGCCAGAGTCAGGTTTTGGAAAAGTTGTTTTTTGTTTTGGTTTTTGTTAAGCAGCAACAGGGCACAAACTACTTTCCCACATAGAGAGCTATGTCAACTCATGCATAAACATATTCTCAGTGCTTCCCCCCACCCTCAGAGGCCCCCTTCAGCTCCTCCCTTCAAGAGAGGGAATATATTTCCTCTGCCTCAAGCAGACCTTGACCTGATCACTTGTTTTGGTCAATAGAATTCCGTGAAAATAAAGATCCACCAGGTAGGGGCTGCCTGGGTGGCTTAGTCATTTGAGTTTCCGATATCAGCTCAGGTTGTGATCTTGAGGTTCATGAGTTTGAGCCCCTCATTGGGTTCCCTGCTGTCAGTATGGAGCCGGCTTTGGATCCTCTGCCTCACCCCCCCTCTCTGCCCCTCTCCCACTCATGGTGCCTGTCTTTCTGAGTCTAACTAGACTTAGGTGACTCTGTGTGCTTCCACCCTCTCTTGAAACTCTACTCCTGCCACGTGAAGAAAACCAGGCTACCCAGATGCACTGAGAAATCATGTGGAAGACATCCCAGTTAGCTGAGGTCATCTCAAACCTGTCTGCACCCAGTTGGTCTGTAACATGCGGGAGATACCAGCCAAGCAGAACTACGGATTCTCCACTGACAGCAGCCTACAAATGTGTGCCTGAGCTCAGCAGAGGCCAGGAGAACCATCCATCTGATCTCTAGACCCATAAGCAATGATAAATGCTCACTGAAATTCAGTTGCCTTGTTATACAACAATAGCTCACCGATATAGCAAAGCAGTGGCACCTTCAGACGCAGAACTGTTGGAATAAGATTTTTTTCATTGTCTGGAAATTTATATAGTGAAACCCACTGAAAGTTTTCCAAAGTATGAAAAATGTACAAAGAGCTAGTGCAAATTCATCCTTGGGAATCATGCAAGATCAGACAGAGCAGATCCATGACAAAGACGTATCTCTTAAAGGGAACCAGGTATGATTACTATCAATCATACTGGTGGTTATATACGGAAGGGAAAAAGAAAGAGTTAAAGTTGCAAAGGTAAACTGTTGCAGCAGTTGTTGTGCTCTAAAGCATAACTCCTTGTAGGAATGGGCAGTAATTCTACCTAACAAAAATAAAGAAAAGGAGTTGTCTTAACTTTTTGTGTTAAAACAAAATTCCATGATAAAGTTACTCAATTTTATCAACATATCTCTATCGTAATCTGTAAAAAGGGCAGAAGGTTATGTTTTCTGTGACTCCAGCTTCGTTTCCTAGGGTCTCAAAATATGTTTATCTTCAGTTTGTGACTGTACAGAAGACTCTGAGTATCCAGTCTATCCCAGTAAGAAGCTGCTTATCAGAAAGAGTAAACATTAAGGGAACTCATGTGCAGTAAGTTACTTCTTTTACTATGGACTTATCTCTTAAATTTTTTTTAATGTTTTTATTTTATTTCTGAGAGAGAGAGAGCCAGGGAGAAGCAGAGAGAGGGAGACACAGAATCTGAAGCAGGCTCCAGGCTCTGAGCTGTTAGCACAGAGCCCAATCTGGGGCTCAAACTCACAAACTGTGAGATCATGACCTGAGTCAATGTCAGACGCTTCACTGACTGAGCCACCCAGGGGCCCAGGACGTATCTTTTAAGGAAAGCAAAATCAGGCACTAAATGGAATCAATCAGTAAGGAGAAGGCAAACATGTGATTTTTTTCTATGGAAAATGGAAGTATTTAGATTCTAACCCATCTGTCTCAGCAAGAAGGAGAGGGCTCAGAGGGTGCCTCTGGATGGCGAGGATCGAGGAGGGAGGACTTTATTTCTGATAGTATTTCCTTAATTTGTTGAGGGTCCTTGCCTTGAGACTCAGAAGGATTATTTGTCCCAAAACAAAAATAGGAGAATCCATGATGTTCAAGACTGGTAGAGCCTCCCTGGAAAACAAAAGTAGGGCTTCCACTTGCTTTCTAGAAGAATGTCTGTTATTTCTTGGAAATGACTGAATCTTGCTTGCCAACATCACTCTCCCAAAAGAACAAGAACACAGGTGTTTTATTTCTCTCATTATTTCCTCAAAGCAATGCTGGATCGTATTTACACAACTTAAGACTTAATTACACTTGACATTGAAGAAGCTATTTATACAGGAATTCATCTTTCTTACAAATAGCAATGAAGTTTGCCTTTTCTCCCCTAAAATGTCTCATCAGCTTATTTTATCTTTTTATTATCGTTTTCACTCTATCTGGCTCATTCTGTCCTTGCTTGCTCCTTCATCCCTCCCTCCCTCCTTCCCTCCATTCCTCTCTCCCTTTCTTCCTTCCCATACTTTCTCTTTTTCTTGTGTGTGTTTTTTTGTTTTTTTGTTTTCTGCATTGAAAATGCAGTGGAACTAAGCTGTTTTCCATTTTCTAACAACACCTCTGAGTATAGACTCACAGAGAGAGCAGCTCCCTAACCCTGAAGAATTGAGAAACTGTCACAGAAATTGTAGAATTTTGACAGAAAGGAGTGTATTAATTTCCTATTGCTGCTATAACAATTTATCACAATTCTATAGCTTAATGCAGTTAAAAATTTTTTTATAGTCCTGAAGTTCATAAACCCAAAACTGGATACTATAGAGCTAAAAATCAAGGTGCCAACAAGGAGTTTCTAGGGGGAGAAATGGTTTTCTTGTTTTTTCTAGTTTCTTTTTTTTTTTTTTTATTTTTAATGTTTATTTGTTTTTGAGAGAGAGTGAGACAGAACATGAGTGGGGGACGGAGCAGAGAGCAAGGGAGACACAGAATCTGAAGCAGGCTCCAGGCTCTGAGCTGTCCACACAGAGTCTGATACGAGACTCCAACCCACACACTGTGAGATCATGACCTGAGCTGAAGTCAGCTGCTCAACCAACTGAGTCACCCAGGAGCCCCACCTTTTCCAGTTTCTAGAGCCTAGAGGCTGTCTGCATTCTTTGGCTCACAGCCCCTTCTTCCATCATCAAAGCCAGAGACAGTGTCTTTTCTCTCTGACTCTGCTTTCCTCTGCTTTGTCATCTGTTGACTTGTTACTGACTCCAGTCATCCTCTCTCCCTCTTCTACGGAGCTTGTGACTACATTGAGCCTTCCGTGACAATCCAGTATAGTCTCCTCATCACAAGGCCTTTAGCTTAATCACATCTGCAAACCCCTTCTGCCACATAAGAAACATTCACAGATTCCAGGATTTAGGATGTGGGCCTCCATAGCAGTCATTAGTCTGCCCACCATTGAGGACTAACCAGCAAAATATATTTTGAATAATATTTTGAGCATGAACTAGGTATTAGCCAACATTTAAGTGCTTTCCCATACACTATTCAAATCTTTTTTTTTTAAATAGTTTATTGTCAGGCTGGTTTCCATATAACACCCAGTGCTTATCCCCACAAGTGCCCTCCTCCATGCCCATTACCCCCATCCCCTCCCCCCCATACACATCAATCCTCAGTTTTTTCTCAGCATTCAAGAGTCTCTCATGGTTTGCCTCCCTCCCTCTCTCCCCCTATTCCCCCCCCTTCTTCTCCCCCATGGTCCTCTGTTAAGTTCCTCCTAATCCTCCTATACATGCAAACATATGGTATCTGTCCTTCTCTGCCTGACTTATTCAACTCAGCATAACACACTTCCATGTTGCTACACATGGCCAGATTTCATTCTTTCTCATTGCCATGTAGTATTCCATTGTATAGATAAACCACATCTTCTTGATCCATTTTTCCGTTGATGGACACTTAGGCTCTTTCCATGTTTTGGCTATTGTTGAGAGTGCTACTATGAACATTGGGGTCCATGTGCCCCTATGCATCAGCACTCCTGTATCCCTTGGGTAAGTTCCTAGCAGTGCTATTGCTGGGTCATAGGGGAGATCTATTGTTAATTTTTTGAGGAACCTCCACACTGTTTTCCAGAGAGGCTGCACCAATTTACATTCCCACCAACAGTGTTTCTCCACATCCTTGTCAGCATCTAGAGTCCTCTGATTTGCTCATTTTAGCCACTCTGACCGGCGTGAGGTGGTATCTCAGTTTGGTTTTGATTTGTATTTCTATACTATTCAAATCTTTACAGAGCTCAGTGAGAAATGGATTGCTTTTCCATTTCATAGAAAATTAAATAAATTATTATCACAATTTATTTGGCAGAACTAAATCTCTTAAAAGAATACCTCTAGCATGTATAAAATTTTCAATTAAAAATTAATCACTCAAATATGTCTATTTTAGGATTTTTTTATTTTAGGAGACTTTAAAAATCTTATGAAATTTCAATATTATTTGAGGAGTCATTAATAAAATAAGTTCATGTTCCCTACTAATATTTTGACTTGGGTTGAATATCATTTCCAGATGAATGAGTATCTGTGGCTTATCGTAAGATTAAGAGGGCATAAATCTGAGTGATATTTTTGACTTTCCATCTGTAAATTGGCATATAATTTCTTCTGGAATTCTAGCCTTTGAAAAATATCAATTCTACAATTACTATGTGTTCAATTTGTTGTTCCCTAAGAACAAAATTATTATATCTGCAAACCATGTGAAAAAAAAGATGTTCTGTAAAAACATTCATTCACAAGCCATTACCTCTTGTTTAAGGGAAACACTATGAATTTTAAATACTGACTTCTAAGACTTCCTGACCTTGGATTTCTTCTATATCCAAGATACAGCAGTTACATTTTCTGAGTGTTTTTCTGTCCTGGTCAGAACTGGGGAGTGAGATGATGAGACAATTAAGTTAGAGAAACATAATGCTTAAAGAGCTTTGCTCATATTTAAATTCAAGAGTTTCCCTAGGAAGATTTAGGCACCCTAGATGAAGGGATAGCCTGCCAATACTGTTCATTTTTAAATTCCATTTATATGGAAATGTTAACTCAAACTATCGTGCCCTCAATTTCTACATCCTGATGTTACTTGAAAGGATCACCAGTACACATATTGATGTAAAGGGCCTGAGGATGATCAGGTTCTAAGAAATGGAGCAAAGGAATAGAGTAGGCTCTATGAAGTGTCATTGTCCTTGGTGTTTGAAGATGGCATTATCTGCCAACAGGGATGATGCTACCCAACAGCTTCAACTTACAGGATTTGACAGCAAACCTGAGTCACTTATCTGTCTATTACCAGATTGTGCTCTGCTGCTGGGTAACTTTATGGGAAAGGTGTGTTTCTTCGATATCTAGCCAAAAGTATGCTTTCCCTTAGAGGAAAAGTTCAGTTTTTCATACCTCACATTTAACCTGGTTTCAATATTCTTCATTCTGTTTGCTTATTGGTCAATACTTTCAGGATAAGTGAAGCTCCTTACCCTCTAGAAATCAAGAACAAAGATTTCAGCTACTCAGGTTAAGTGACCAGGGAGTTTAACCCTTGTCAGCTACATCACACAGACGACTTCATTCTCCTATCTTAATATGCAATATATGGTCTTTTTTGACAAGAAGAAGACTAAATGGTGACAACAGCAGGTGTTTTATGAAGACTATTGAAAAGTAAGAGAACGAAAACACCACAGTTGTATATTTTGTAGTAAAGACCCCTTTAGTTTAGATAAAGATATATTTTTGTGATAATTTCAGACCATAAAATATTAAAATTTGGGCTCACTAGAAAAACAAATAAGCAGCCTCTTTCATTGTTCATCCTAGGATGAGCTTGTGCACCAAGCTTGGTGCCCTATAGGACTACTCTCTGGCCTCTTTCACTTATGCAGTTTTGAACAAGCACTTGAGACCCTACCATGAACTTGGCACCACGCTAAACACAGAGCAGGTGCATAGGAAAGGACTCACTCCCATTATTTGAGAAGGGCATCCAGAGACATAATATCTATCAAAATCATCAGATATAAAAATATACAAATGGCCCATAATATATATAAAGAAGGGAAGGGGTAAATAAGAGAGAGAGGGAGAAACAGAGAGAGAGAGAGAGAGAGAGTTAAGGAGGAGAAGGGAAGGGCAAGGAAGATAATGCCCTGAGCTTAAGAGACTCAAAATCTAATTGGTGAGGGGAGCCTGGGTGGTTCAGTTGGTTAAGTGTCCAAACTCGGTTTTAGCTCATGGTTCGTAAATTCAAGACCTGTGTCAGGCTCTACACTGAGAGTGCAGAGCCTGCTTGGGATTGTCTCTCCGCCTGTCCTCTGATCTTGCCTGCATGAGCTCTCTCTGTCTCTCTCAAAATAAATAAAAACATATAAAAGTTTTGAAACTTAAAACAATTCTAATTGGTGAGCTAAGATAAATTAAAGCAAATAAATAAGTTATAGCAATGCATCACCATATAAGGTGGCGTAAAATTAGGTATTGTATCGTAAGGCTGATGGAAGTCTGGAATAGTGGCCAAGTCCGTAAGGAGGTTAAATGACTCTGGTGCACAAGACATATTGAGTCAATTATATACACCTTTTAGAAGTCAGATTGTCAAGTTACATTATTTGGAGCTTGTTTCCCATTGTCTTTCTCTGCCTCATGATAAATATTGTGCCCACTCAACAAATATTCAGCCCACTCTTTCTTACTTCTCAACATGTAGTTTTTCCAACAACCTTCCATATGACCGTGTACTTCTTTGGGAAGCTGTGATAATCTCTTGCCTGTCAGTACTCAGTCTAAGAATGAGCACATGAGCAAGTCTGGTCAATAAAGACATAGAGAATTTTGGAGGCTTCTGGGAAAAATGTCTGACTCTCCCCCTCTTCAACTCCCTAAAAAGGAAGACTGGATAAAGTCATACATCTTCTTCTCGTGAAATTTGTCAGGTCTCTGGAAGTACCGATGAAATCCACAAGGAGAACTTCCTTGAAAATAAAGTCAATCCATGACATATGGCAGAGGATAAGGACAGAAAGAACTTGAATCCTTGATGAAGTCATTGAACCACTAAATTCACCCACCTGGGAGCTGCCCTCTTTTGGCAGACCTTCCAGTGTGTAGTAATAGATTTTTTTCATACTATAAAATACTTTGAGTTTTTATTGCATGCATCCAAACACATCCAAATTAGTATATCCCCTAACTTGTCATTTGGCAGCTTCATGCTTCATTAAGAATGTTATATGGTGACACATTAGGGAAATGAATCTCCTTGGAAATTAAGTGAATACATTTAGCTATTTATTCAAAGAGTTGATAAACCAGAAGGGGGACGCTATAAACCAAAAAGAATTTTAGAGGCTATATATATTTGCAAATAGGCATAATATGTCTTTCATTTGTTATTTTAAAATTTAACAAAAATATCTTCAATTGGAATTGTATCAGACAATATAAATGTGGCATTTGGCATTTCCTTACAAATCATCTAAATCAGATACATATATTTGATTCTAAAATCTTGGGAATATATACATAAAGTTTTTATAATTTATAAAGTAAAAGAAGACTAAAATCTTTTAGGTGCATAAATAATCCCACATTATATTCTAATGAGAGATATTTTGTAAGTTTAATCTCAAAATAGAGTCATGTATCTGTGGCATAGGTTTTATTTTTTAGTCTTTAAACACTTCAAAGAAAAAGTAAGCACAGTATTCATTTGATGTTATGTAGATCAACTATCTCATTTTCAATATCCCTTTACAATTGATTTAGTATAAAATAGCCACAGGGTCAAGGGAATGAGAGTTTGCCTGCATTTCCTAATTCCTTGGATATTTTCATGGGCTAGATGGTACTGCCTCCATAGCTTCTTAGTTTTATATGCATATTTATTCATATGGTTGTGTGCATATCTTGGACAGAAACTAATTAATAAGTGAATCTATTTATAATTTGTCAGCTGTTAATTTTTCATTAGCTGCACTTTTTTTCCCCATTTGTATCTATTTGGAAAGAGCATGTTTGTCATTTTCCAAAGGAGAAAAGTAAAACTTAATCTATTAGATCACTCTGTAATGAATGTGTGGATGAATGCAAAAACAAAGCAAAATAATAACTACCTAAACTCTACTCTACTCTCTGAAGCTTCATTCCAACCTTTGTAGTCTCTGTTATTTCCAGAAATGTAATGATGGTTTGGTCTTTTTATTTTGATAGGAAAATAACAAAACTGCTTTTCTGCCCCCAAATGTCTGACGAATGGCATGTGGTATGACCCTTGGAGTTATTATGTAAAAGTTAAGCCCACAGGTTCACTAATTTATGAGGAAAATAGAGAAAAACATGTCAGAGTCATAAGGAGAGCGACTTTTAATTGGAAATTTGCACTTACTGTATAAAATTTTAGTCTCCCAAGGTTGTTATGTTCAGAGTGGATAGAGGGAAATAGAGTAATTTAGAAAAGAAAGATGTAGCTAGCTTTCTGTCAGGGTTCTGGCCATGTATTGAGGTAGCACTGCCCAGTTAATGGAATTGTTGAAATTGAGGAGAGATACAAAAAGACCTCCTAGACTCTGCTATAAACATCACACAAATGAGTTGAACTGATGGTTTTTATTCCCTCATCATTTCCGAAGTACACAATAATGTTAACATTTTTTTCTTGCCTGCTGTTTGATAAAGCTGTGTTATATCCAACTCCAGCTAGGTTTTGGCAAAAATTATTTTAATAACTACCTGGATAGCTATTACATTTTATGTAAGTTGGCATCTTTGCAACTCTCAAGTGAATTGCTTATTTAAAAGTAACAAAGAAGAAAAAAAAGCTGAATTTTTTCAAGGCAAATGTAAAGAATGTGATTTTTTGTTTTGATATTTCAACATTTCTTGTTTATATACGTATTTTCATATTTTGACATCTCTGCAATTAGGAAGTATCTGATAATGTTGTGAAATATTATAATTGACAGCTCTCCTACTGAAATAGAAAATAATGGTACCAATTATTAATAGCACCTAAATTTAGATAAAATACAGTAATTTCATTATGACAAATGGCTGGTGTAATAAGGATCCTTCTAAGTTAAGATGTAAGTTACTTACATCTAAGTGTAAGTAAAACTTAGATCCTATCTAAGTTAAGATAAAAAAAAGATCTTTTTATCTACCTGTCCAATTCACTTGGACTTTGAGTCTATCGTTTTCTGTGCTTTTCCTACAGCCTTCCTTTGAAGTTCATTCTCCTTGGTCACCTCGCATTCTTAACATTCTGCTTAAGATAGATTTCAACTGCTACTTCTTCCTAAAACTCTGCTTGGTTATCCCAGCCAAAAATGTCATCTCTGGTCTGTAAACTATGACTTTTTTGTTTTGAATTATAGCTATAGTACTTTTCATATGCTGTCTCCTATTGAATTTGTGTGTATTTGTGTACCTTTTATGTTACATTGCGTGGCTTTTCATTTCAGAAAAAAATGTCTATTATATCCCGACCCTTAATCTTGTATTCAAAGCTTTGAATGATCTGGTCACCAAATAACTGCAGTTTCACCTTTCACTAGTCCATTAAGATTATGGTGGGAGTGTTGTCACAATGAACTAGTCGATATTCTTTTAACAGTCAACGCCTTGATGTTTCTATGATTAGTTCATGATGCTTCTTCAGGCTGTAATTCTTCTTCCCAATTCCTTTATCACAATCTTTTTTTTAAGATACTGCTCAAATCCTATAGATTAAAAATATTCTTCAAGGCCCTCTGTCAGAATTACTTATTTCTTCTGTGCACATATTATTATGTTGCTTTTAGCTCTGTACAACATTCATCAGCCTTGTTTGAGAGATTTCTTTCTTTCTTTCCTGAGGAATTATAATCACTTTTAGGACAGAATATTTCTCTTACACATTTTTCTTATTTTAAAAAAATCTTGCACATCAAAGGTATAGTTTTTCTATCAAGACTTTTTTTTGTATGACCACCAATAAGAATCCCTATTCTTTATCATGTCTATACAATGAAAATGAAAAGTTCCTCTGTGAGGCAAAGAAGTAATGTCTTATGCCTCACTAAGCAGTGTAAAATGTTTAATATGAAAATCAAAAATCAATTGTCTCATTTCCTGCAATCAGGATGCCACTGGGGTCCATTCTAAATAGAACCTGATACAAAAATTTAGTTTAGTACTTGTCCATCTCTTTGTTTAATTGTTTTTTTCAAATCATCCAAGATCTGATTCAAAGCATCTTTTTTCAAATTAAAGGGTGGCCCAGGTAAACAAATCCCTGCATCTATGAGAAAGTGACTCTCAGTTGGCATTGATTGTTTCTCCAATAGCAATTTCTCCCTTAATCCTTGTTGTTAAACTAACTCTAATATTTTTACAGAGAAGGAATTATGTATGGAAGTCAGGATTATCTTCTAATCCCGAGGGGAATCATAATTGGTTTAGAGAAGGACATGTGACCAAATTCCGGTCAATTATGAGTAAAAGTAAGGACATGTGACCAAATTCTGGTCGATTATGAGTAAAAGTAGTGCACTAGAGTTACTGACTTGGTTGAAAATAAGCATGAGTTTCATTTTTGGCATTGCCAACTGAGCTCCTTCTCTATCAGCCCTCCAGCAGATGGTAACTATGAAATCCAGACAAAATACTAAAAGCAACTACCTGAAGCCACTGGAAAGTAAATAGGACTGAAAGAATCTGGAGAGGAATGGACACAGAGAAGAAGACAATGACATTGTATGAAATTCCAATTTTAGCCTTTTAACCTGCAAACAAACCAGTACTGCCCAGAATACCTGAAACTCTGATAGAAAATTTAGTTCTTCATAGCCTAAAGAACTAGAAGACAGACTTCAGACAACTACAGCTGCTAGAATGTGAGAAGAAAGTCTAAGAAATAATAGAAGCATAGAACGAGGTTGGGCTCAGTTCTGAGTATGAGCTCTATTCAAATAAACCACACATGTAAAGCTCATATTCAAAGAAGCTCAGCTAGGGTTGCTGGCTCAGTCAGTAAAACATGTGACTCTTGATCTTGGGGTTGTAAGTGCAAGCCCCACGTTGGGAGTAGAGATTATTTAAAAATAAAATCTCAAAGGAGTTTAGCTAAAACTAAAATAACTGAACTGAAATTTTAGCCATTGCTGGAAAGACAGAATTTGTAATTGGAGTTCAATCAGGTAAAATGAACAAAAGAGCAACAGTAATAATAACAATAGTAGCAACAATAAAAATATTTTCTGGAGTAATAAAACAAGATTCAGTGCCTTCACAGTGTAGGTCACAAATTTATGATACGATACAAAAGTATACAATATACAAAAATTCAGTAAGGTGTTTGCTTCCACTAAAGGAAAAAAATATATAAAACAATACAATCCATTTTTAATTAGCACACAAAAATGTTGAAATAGAAACTGAAAGCATAAAGAAGAATTAAGTAAAAATTTCAGAAATACAATAATGTCTTAAGAAATACTGTTTGTTCTCATATCAAAAAGAAAAAAAAATCTGATTAATGAATTAAGAATGCTGCTTAAGAAGATAGAAAGCAAAAGTAACTTCAAAGTTAAGTAAAAGGTAGAAAAATGACAAAGACCAAAAATCAGTAAAATGGAAAACAAATGTTAAGAGAATGTCAACAAAAGACAAAAGTTGATTCTTTGTAAAGATTGAAAAATGTATAAACCTCTGACTATATTAATTTTAAAAATGAAAAAAATGGAAATCACGATATTATTACTGAAAGAGGGGTCAATGCTACGGATATTACCTATTAAAAGGATTCCAGTAGAATGTTATACTCTATATAAACCAACAAATTCAGTACCTATAATAAATGGATTGATACCATTTTGAAAACAAAAAATAAAGATAAAACAAAAAATCTGAATAGCTCTCTTTCTCTACTAAATAAAATATTTTAAATAAAAATATTCCCACAAAGATAATTCCAGGTCCAGAACAGATTTCTCTTTTCTCAGGTTTTGAACAGATTTATGTATGTGCCTTTTGGTGTTAAGTCAGCCACCTTGTATGCAAGAGGGAAAATCCTAGAGCATAGAAAGAAAGGTGACCTTAAATCCTGCATCATTAAATTACAGAATTATCTCATCCTGGAACTGCTTATTTATGAACTTCTTCTTTGAAATGCATTAAAAAAATCACAACTAAATGTTTAAGGCAAAATGTTACTTTAAGCAAAACAAAAACAAAAAAGGACAATATAAGCAAAAAACCCCTTATGTTGTTAAATACTATATAAATAAAGAAAACTGAGTAAAACAAGTATGCTCCTTAATATCATTATGCAGTGATGGCACTTATAATAATCACTCTTCTCAGAGTGACAAAAAAGTCATTTCCAAAGACCCCCACATTCCCTCACCTAACTCTGTACTGTTATATAAGCTCTATGAACACAATATCTATGTCTACCTTACTTACTATTAATCCATAATCCTAGGATAGCACCTGGGAAATACTACTTACTTGATGAATAGATTATTCATTGGATAAACGAGTGTGACAGAAAGATCATAAATTTTGAAGTCAAATATATGAATTCAAAAGCGATCTTGATTCCATGAGGGCCTCATTTTATCTCCCTGTAAAATGGAAATAATGAAATCTACCCAATTTTAAGAAAAATTTTGAGCTTGATTGCTGATACATAGTTGGTCAGTGAATACTTTATTTGCTATAATATAAAGTGTGAGACGTTTAGCCTGTTGGTTATTACAACTGAGATGCAAGAAACATCACCACTTACTTGATCAAAGCTATGAAAAATCGTAAGCATGAAGCCTAGAAAAGAATAAATAATTCTTGAAGGATTAAAAATGTGTAACATAGTTTTAAACATCTAGATTATTCTTGTTTCATAGACAGTGTGCTTTACTCAATTTTGTACTGAGTCTGGAAATTAAAATCCATGTCATAACACTGAAAAAAAAAAAAGATTAGGGTTAACAACATGAAAGAACCCTTTAGTCCTCACTCAAGTGCAGCTCTTTTAATAGAAACTGAAATAAAAAATGTTTACTAATTGTCTTAAGGTTCTAGAAACCACAAACTGCCTTAAAAGGCAATGAAGATTTGTGTCGGTGGGGGGAGGGGGAGTCAGTCCTTAGAGAATACATGATGTCAGTGCTACTCAAACTTCATGGGCACAAAAACCATCTGGGGATCTTCTGATCCAGTAGGTTCTAATTTGGACTGTTATTCTGTATTTCTAACAAGCTTTTTGGATGATGTCATCAGTACTGATTCATGGGTTTAGAATATTGAGGTATCAAACAATAAGCAGTCTGAGGAAAGTTGGGGAAAACAAAATTCCATCTACTTCCATGAGAATATGAATCAATAGTAGGTGAAGATGAGAAATGTATTTTGACCACAATCCTTTGACAAGTAACTTCGAGAATGCACTCTTCTACATTACTATAAAAGAAATCAAAAGTATATTTGGCTTTTCAAATAATTTTCCTTTTTCTTAATGTTGAATGTAAAATTAGTTCAAATTTAAGAGTACTCTTAATTCCCACCAACAGTATAAGAAGGTTTCCCTTTTTCTGCATCCTGGACAACATCTATTGTTTCCTGCATTGTTAACTTAGCCATTCTGACAGGTGTGAGGTGGTATCTTATTGTGGTTTTGATTTGTATTTCCCTGATGATGAGTGATATTGAGCATCTTTTCATGTGTCTGTTAGTTATTTGTATGTCTTCATTGGAGGAATGTCTGTTAATGTCTTATGTTCATTTCTTAACTTGATTTTTATTTTGTGGGGTGTTGCCTAGGTATCTATCTAAAGGATACAAAAATACTGATTTGAAGGGATACATATACCCTGATGTTTATAGCAACACTATTAACAGTAGCCAAATTATGGAAAGAACTCAAATGTCCATTTACTAATAAATAGATAAAGAAGAGGTGTTATATGTACATATATATAATGGAACATATATGTACATATAATGGAATATTACTCAGCTATCAAAAAGAATGAAGTCTTGCTATTTGAAACGATGGAACTAGAATGTGTTATGCTAAGTGAAATAAGTCAGTCAGAGAAAGACAAATACCCTATGATTTCACTCAAATGAGGAATTTAGGAAATGAAACAGATGAACATAGGGGAAGGGAAGGAAAAAATAAAATAAGATAAAAATAGAGAGGGAAGCAAACCTCTGGAGACTCTTAACTGTAGAGCCCAAACTGAGGATTACTGGAGGAGAGGTGGGGGGGGGGATGGGCTAAACGTGTAATAGGCATTAAGGAGGGCACTTGTGATAAGCACTGGGCATTATATGTAAGTGATGAATCACTGAAAGCAATACTACACCATATGTTAACTAAGTTGAATTTAAATAAAATCTTAAAAGAAAAATAAATAAATAAGAGTACTCTTAGCTCATTTCAACAAAAACTTGTTCGTGAGCACTTTACACAAAGGATTATGCTGAGCATTTGGGGGTTTCTCCAGATAAATTCTACATGGTCCCTGGACCTCCTGTTTTTCATCACGTGAGAAGATGCTGATAAACAACTTAGTCTCAAGGAAGACTCAGTTACAAATACTGAATTAGAGGGATTGACAAGGTATCATATTATGGGAAACAGAGATCCATGCCCCCTCAGGACAGTTGGGATGAAGCTTCTTGTGAGAGACAGAATTTGAATTGGTCTTCAAAGGGCAGGGAGACATGAAACACAGCCCTGGATGAAGGGCTTAGAAGCAAATGAACACAGAGTCTAGTCCACAAACAGCAAGGAAAGAGTAAGCCTCCAGGGAGGATTGGAGGCAGAGGGACTGTATTAACAGACAAGGCTGGAATACAGGAGGATCCCCAAGGTAGTTGGTTGAATTATAAAACCAAGAGAGATTATATGTGTGCACTGACGTGACTGAAAGACAATTGTACAAATATTGTGAGGGATCACTGAAGAAACCAGGCTAACGATTGGCCAGAGTATTTAGAGAACCATTTTGGTGTGGGATGGAGAGGAGGATGTGGTAAAAGGAAGACTGCAGATGTTTGCAGGAGTTACTTTCATGCTCTTTTTGGGAAAGTGACTGCATTTTGAAAGTAGACATAACAAAATATCAGGAATTAGATGCAAGAAGAAGTGAATTTTCAAATAATCATGCGACCAGTTTGTTACAGGGTCTTGGTGGCTCTGAGTAGAACATTGCAGTTACCTCCCGGAAATGAGGGACAGGACTTGTACCCAAGCGCATTAGAAACTTCAGAGGCCAGGAAGTAACACTAGCAAGGTTACCTTCCTTGCTCCAGACCCAAATCTGGATAGATAGCTCAGTAAAAATGTAATCAGGCAAAGACTGCTTGTGTAATACTTAGGTTCATTTTATTGCCCTATGCAAAACCAAGCACGGCGCATGACGTTTTCTGTGAGTTTGTTTTGTTCGTAAGAAAGAGAATCAAGAAATCTGCACACATTCTAGCCACGGGGAACAATAACGTATGCCTAGATTATTGGTGTCATTTTCAGGTCCTGCTGTACTAAAAAATATGTCTTTTTTTTTTTTTTTTTTGGAAGGAGGTGAGGATGTTTTGTTTCATTCTTTTTTTTTTTTTTTGCATTAGAGGAGTACTATTTTATCTTATAAAACACATGATTTTATAGGAGGAGGCAGAAGAAAACAGGACAATTTTAATCATTTAGAAGCCATAGCAGCTTCTCTTGATCCTCTTAAGCTTTGAGTGCCCTATCCTTGCCGACTTCAAAGGTATTTCACTTTTTTATACTTAAAGCAACAGACTTGTCTTCTTCAGTGTCTTTCATTGTGGCCTGTATCAAAACAATCTTTCTATCAGCAATTATGCTGGCCTCCTAGGCTTATTTTGAGGAATAAAGTAGGTAGTCTATAGAGTTCCTTATATATGGTAAATTCTACATAAATACCGGCTTCCTCTTCTCCCTTTTTAGAAAATGAGAGGTGAGCTTGAAGCTTAACACATTTCTAAATACCTTGACTGACACTGTAGGTAAAGCCACAAAGCACTGAGGCCAATATAAAGAGTTACTTGTCGTTTTTTTCATTAGATATCTGGTGCAGATAATATCCTCATTCTTTGATCACCTAATTTTATCTTAATTCACACTAGTTTGTTACATTTTTGTAGAAGGAACTGAGTCTTAAAGTGAGAATTCGCTTTCAACTGGCTTACTAGTGAAATAGAAAAGATTATTAAGTTGGACCAGGTTCTAAGGATCAACCAATTCTTTCATTGTATAGATGAAAAAAAAGTGAAAACTTGGAAATCTTTAGAGTTAACATCTATATTAAACATATTAATGATTCATTTCTTCAAAATATAGTCAATTTAAAAATGCATTTTTATTTTTTAACAATCAAACATAATTCCACAATTTTGTGATTATTCCCATAGACAGTGACTGTATATTCTATTTTAAAAAAAACAACATATAGGCAATAAAAGAAAAGGATAATTTTTTTGAGAACCCCATAGCTACAAAGTATGTTCAAGGGTAATTCAGATATTAGATCCTTAGATAATTAGCAATGACATTTAATGAGCCATGTTTAATAACATAGTTGAATATTACGTTAAAAGCATTTTCTCTTTCATTTCCATACAGCAGTTTTGGCTTCCAAAAAACCTAAGAGAAGGAGGCTCATCAATTCAGGGGCATGGTTTGCTGATTGCTCTTCCTTTACTTGAAGGATGAAATCAATACTAAAGTAATGATTCTAAATGTCACCATTTGCCTGTTTCATAATTTGGGATATAAATTTTACTTCTCAGATATCCTAGATAAATATTTGGAATAAATTACTGAATAATGACAGTTTGGAAGTTATGATCTATAATATTTTTGCTCAGATGATATTTTCACCTAAAACACATTTTAGCATTCATATACTGGCTTTCTTTCACAGTTTGACTGGACCCCTTCCAATTTTAATATGTGACATAAAAGTACCACATGAAGTGATTTCACTTACATTACAAGTGAACTTCCTCATAGAAAAAAGAGGTGTTTGTATGTTCAGGAAGGCAATGCCTAAATAACAATGATTCAGGTCACTGAAACCTATGATTTTATAGGTTTATAATTTTATTTTTGCCTTGATGCTCTTAGGATATCTTTAATTTGCTCAGTGGAGAGAACATGGTGTCCTCTAAAGAAACTCTAGCCAGCTGGATGTTGTAAGGGAGGCCATCTGCTCAAATAAGCTCCACTTTTAAACTTCAGAATGTTGTAACTATCATTTATTTCTTCTCTTACATAATATTGATCCAAAAATTATATAAATCCTGACATTTTTCCCTTGCTAGTTGGTAGATTCACTCTTTTTCATTCATAAAGTGGTCCCAGCCAAATGGAAAATAAAATATATCTTAGACCCAGTTGGGATCATTTTGGTTACAAGTGATGCAAAAAACAAAAAAAAAAATTTACTAAATTCCAAAGCAAAAAGTTCAGAGATAAAATGACTTTGAGGTTAGCTATTTCCTTGGCCTCTCACATCACTAAGTCTTCAGGTTCTTTCTGTATTCTAAGCTTTTCCATTCTTTCCATGATGATGGAAAGATCAGTTTATCCATAGTGAGAAGAGGGCTCCCATAGTTGAAGATCCCACATACAGAAGTGACAAAACCGAAAGGAAGAAAAAGACTCCCTCTGCCAATGTGTCTTTCTAGAAGCAAAGAGACTTTCCCAGAAAACCCCAAGCCTATGTTTTTATTATCTCATGTGGCCAGAGTTGAGCCCTCTACCAATGGCTGGCCTGTGAAAGAGATAGTCACAATTAGCTTGGGTCAGCAGTTCACAGTGTGTGGTCTATGGACTCTTGGCTATCCCAAAAATTATTTCAGGATATTGGCAAGTGAAAATATACATACCAAAATAGTATTGTGGTGTTATTTGCCTTTCTGCTGTCTTTACATTCCCAGTGACATTGCAAAGGCAATTGTGGGTCACATGGCCGATGCCTCAGCACCGCTCGAGCAGTGGCACCAGACTTTCTCAGCAGTCATGGTACACTTCAGCACCACATATTTACAAAAAGTTTAATTTAGCAAGTAAGTTAAAAGCTTGTTCACTCAGAATGTCCTTTATGAAGCAGTAAAAGTATTAATTTAGTAAAATTTGACTCTTGAGTATATGTCTTTTCATTATTTTGTGTGACAAATGTATCCTTAACACATGTCTACTACAATCCACATTATGATGGTTATGTTTAGGAAAAAGTCTCATGCAATCATTTGAGTTATGAGTTGAATCATCCCCCATTTTCATAGACCACCATTTTTCCTAGAATGGAATCTGTTTGACACATGAGTTATTTATACTTGGGTATTTGGCAGACATCAGCTCGAGAAAGAACAATGCAAGTCTGTGACTTCAAGGAAAACTACTGATGATATTTGTTGCTAATGATAAAATATGAACTCTTAAGCAAAAGTTGGAAATTGAGAGAACTTCTTTTTTGTAACCATGAGCTGGACAGCCTCCTACTAATTAAAGGCTTTTCTGATGAAATTGATGATGATCTTTATAAATGTGATATTTTTATATTATAAAATGAAATGCTTCCAAATTTGGAGGATCAGCATACTTACAAAACCAAGGTTTTCTAAATGACAAATGAAGATTCTTGGAAACTATGCATGAGTAAAGGACCCATTATTAGTAAAGTGACCCAATAGAGATCAAGGATTTTAATCGAACCAAGACCAAAAAGCTCATCAATATATTTTCAAATTTCACAACACCGCTGTTAGGCAATGACCACTTGTTAAGTGTTAGTGTTCTTATCAGAGAAAAATATCCACAATTACACAAAAAGTTTGTTGAAATACTTTTCCCTTTCTAAAAATAGGCTTCACTTTTTAAATTTTATCATCCAAAATAACATAATACAGCAAATTGAATACGAGGTAGATATCGGAATCTAGCTATCCTTTACTAAGGAAGACATTAAAGAGACTTGTAAAAAATATAAAACAATGCCACTTTTAAAACTAATTCTTTTTGTCTTGGAATTACAGCAATTTGAAATAAAATGCTATTTGTGTTAATGGAATAATATTGGCCTTATTTTTGTTTTTAATAAATAGTGAATATTTTTGACATTTCTTAGTTTTAATTTCTAACACGTTAATTTTTATAAATATAACCAAAACACTCTCTAAGGTTCTCCATCTCCATGAGTGTACTGGAGTTCTGAGACCAGCATTTGAGAACCTATGGTTTGGTCCAATCAGGACTCATCCTTTGTGATGAGAAATGGACCAGCTTCTCTTGAGACCATGAATAGCTGGAAGAGTATGGAACTGAAACTTGGGTTCTGTTGTAAAGATACAAGATTGGAGAATGGACATTGAGAACGTTGATTAACGTTTGCTTTCTCTACAGTACCATGGCATTTCCACTGTGGTGTAGATTTCATTGTTAATGAAATCACTTGTTTTCAAACTGTGATTTTGGAGTTTTTCCAAATGGAAGATGTTAACAAGTGAGAGACTCAAACAGTTTCAGCCCCCAGGGCTCCACCTGGGACCACTATAAGTGGACCTCTTTTACATATTGTGCTTTCTCTTAAGATTTCAGTTAAGAAATAAGTCTGAGGAAGAAAAATGTTCAGATGCCGCCAATTTAGCATTCCTGTCGTGGAAATGGAAACTCTTGGTCCTCACCTTACAAACTAGGCTTTAAACTTTTTGAAGATCAGATTACAGTATTATTCTCCATTTTATACCAAACATAAATGAGCACAGTGCTTTCAACTGAATGACTGCAATACTGGCTCAGTGTAAGTAAATTTTTCAAGTGGCTATTTCCTCGTTTTTATGGATTATACCGTGCATTGAAAATTGTATCTTGGAGGGGCGCCTGGGTGGCTTAGTCCGTTAAGCGTCCGACTTTCGCTTAGGTCATGATCTCGCGGTTCGTGGGTTCGAGCCCCGCGTCGGGCTCCGTGCTGACTGCCAGCTCAGAGCCTGGAGCCTGTTTCAGAGTCTGTGTCTCCCTCTCTCTCTGACCCTCCCCTGCTCACGCTGTCTCTCTCTCTCCTAGAAATAAATAAAAAAATATTAAAAAAAAAAAAAAGAAAAGAAAATTGTATCTTGGAGATACCTGTGTCCTAAATAGGGGAAAGAATGTCATCTGGTCTGTAGGTATTTGAGAGTCATGTATTTTATAATCAGTGGTTGTGAGACTCAGCATTTTAGAGGAATATTTTGAGAATGTCTAATAGCACTATTGCATTTGGGAAAGCACTGAATCTTCAGAGATATTTGCAAACGCGGATGGTAATTTATCTCCCCAAGTCTTTGAAATGGACCGTGATCTGTATTCTTATTCTCCAGAGAAACTGTTGAGATTTTTCAAAGACCGATAGGAAAAGGTCAATGTCACCATGACGTAAATTGTTTTCAAGATGTTCGTGGGGGGAAATAACTGCAGTGCTTCTCTACAGGACAGGCTTGCGTTCCAGGGAAAAATGCCTGTGCTAAATAAAGTCGGCAGGAATAGTGCATTAGCTCAGACAATAGGACCACCAGTGATGTCAAATCACCCACTTCTGTGTTAAGTTATTTTGTTGGCTTGACTTGCCAGGACTTGATAGGACTTGCTAGAACCTAGAGCTTTACTAAAATAGTAAACCGCAGTTAACATCCGACCAGGTAACCAGATATTAACCTGTTATAAAATACACATGTTCACTATTATTGCATTCTAAATACTAATTTCTGAGATGACATTTTTTCGGGTTATCGACGGTAATATGGCTCCAAAGTGTGCACTCTTCACCACTAACATATAGCCGTGAATTAAGTTTGGAATGAGAAGCATGCCCTATGATGGTAAAAGGAAACGACAAATTTTGCTTCTTTGGTTGGTTGTTATACTGTGCTGCCCCCACTGAATACGTGAAGGCTCTTTTTCTCCTTTCACCTCAGACGGAGGAAACATGAAGGCCATGCACTGAATGAGCATCTAGCCAGTGGGATCCATTTCCGTGATCCAAGACATCTTTAATTTATACTGAGATTCATTCTGAGACTTGCAAAACTTTATTCATCAATATGTATGTTAGTATCCAAAGACCACTGTGTGTCAAGCCTTCTTTAATGATTTACATGGAGGCTCACTCTCTTAATGTGCTCTTCAAAATGGCTACAGATACACTTGCTGATGTCAGAACGGCAAACTTTTGAACATTTTGCTTTATCATTATGAATGATGTCTGCCATACTGATTTTATGATATTTTAAAGCTTATTCATTTATTTTGAGAGAAAGCAAGAGAGAGTGTGTGTGTGAGAGAGTGGGACAAGGCAGAGAGAGAGAGAGAGACAGAGAGAGAGAGAGAGAGAGAGAACCCCAAGCAGACTCCGTGCTGCCAGAACAGAGCCCAACATGGGGCTCAATCTCATGAACCTCAAATTCATGACCTAAGCTGAAATCCAGAGTCGATGCTTAACTGACTGAGCCACCCAGGCGTCCCTTATTTTTTATTTTTAATTATTTTTTCTTTTATAGTTTATTGGCAAGTTGGTTTCCATATAACACCCAGTGCTCATCTGAACAAGTGCCCTCCCTCCATGCCCATCACCCCCTTTCCCCTCTCCTCCACCCCCTTCAGCCCTCAGTTTGTTCTCAGCATTCAAGAGTCTCTCATGGTTTGCCTCCCTCCCTCTCCCCAACTATTTTTTCCCCTTCCCCACCCCCATGGTCCTCTGTTAAGTTTCTTCTGTTTCATTTATAAGTGAAGACATATGGTATCTGTCCTTCTATGCCTGACTTATTTCACTTAGCATAACACCCTCGAGTTCCATCCACATTGCTACAAATGGCCAGATTTCATTGTTTCTCCATTGCCATGTAGTATTCCATTATATATATACACCACCTCTTCTTGATTCATTCATCAGTTGATGGACATTTAGGCTCTTTCCATGTTTTGGCTATTGTTGAAAGTGCTGCTATGAACATTGGGGTACATGTGCCCCTATGCATCAGCACTCCTGTATTCCTCAGGTGAATTCCCAGAAGCGCTATTGCTGGGTCATAGGGGAGTTCTATTGTTAATTTTTTGAGGAAACTCCACACTGTTTTTCAGAGCCATCCCTTATTTTTTAAATCATGCTTCAACAATGTAGAGAATCATGACTTGCACAGTGCTGAGTGGAGGGGTGAAGATATTCAGTAACCATATGATTTCCATGAAACAACTCTTACTATCACCACCAACACCACAAATAAGTTGAGACAGCTTGGAGGATATTTCTCCTCAATTATTTTATGTCAAAATTTATGTATTTATGCAAGCATGTGAGCAATTTCTAAGGCTTTTACCACTACCATACAGGAATGTTGACATGGAGTGCCAAAAATAACACACATGGGCAATTTACAAAGTTTCGAAAAATATTGAATTAAACTTTATACCACCCTAGCTCACCAATACCTTGAAGCTTACCTGGACCTTAGGTCACAAACATGAGATTGTTGTTAGAGAGGCCTGTGTTCATATCTCAATTCTCTTGCACCTTCCCTTTATCATCTTATATAATTCACTTAATATTCCTTCCTCTCAGTTTCTTAACTGTAAAATGAAGATGATATTACTTACCTCTCTGGATGATGTAAGGATTTAATGAGAACATGAACATAAAATATCTAGAATATAGTGGGTTTGATTCATGGTATTTTATTTCTGAATTAAGATTTTGAACTTAATCAAAGACAGTCTCCCCTTCTGATAGTTTATTGAATCTATTCTCCATTGTGACCATGCTCCCCAATGCTTAGTTTCAAAGGCATGGAGGGTGGTAGATGTGAATTTGGAAAGCCCTTCTCCCACCACTGTTTTTAAAGAGTCCATTTTCACCATTGTAATTACAGCAGCTACTGTCTCACTTACCACCTGCTCACTGCAGAAAATCTTACCTTATTCAGGTCTCAAACCTCGCTCTCTATCGTAGTCTTCTAGGAAATATTTAAAAAATTCAGACTGGTCAAGATCTACTCACTTGAACCATGTGGCATGGGGCCCAGACATCTGTATTTGTAAGTATTCTGCAGTGCTTATAATATAGCCAGGTCTTTCCCAGTCCTCTGACTCTGTTTGGAGACTGTTTGCCATAGATCTTTGCTATTCCACATTGTCCAAGGATGAATACGATCAACACCTCCTGGGAGCTTTTTAGAAATGCAGAATCTTGGGCCACCCCATCCCAGACCAATTCCATAAGAATCTTCATTTTTAACATGATCCCCAAAGATATGTGTGCCTGCAGGTCTTCAGTGACCTAGACTTTGTCCTTCCACGCTGCCCTCTACTACTCTCACCCCGTGCACTTCTCTTGGGTGATTATTTCTAAGAAGTACTTAACCAGTCACCTCAGGAAAGTTGCTGAATTCTGACAAAAAGTCTTCGTTCTATAGGTTTTCATTTCTCTCTCTCTCTCTCTCTCTCTCTCCCTCCCTCCCTCCATGTATCTATCCAGATATCAGTCTATCACCTATCTATCATCTGTCTATTCGTTGTGGGACTGTCCTTCAAGTATGGGCTCTTACTATTGTGGATTTGCCTACATGGGTTTTTACTCTTTCACAGGTGTGCCTTTTAATACCTGCTATTCGGGAGGAAGAATTTATTGATGTTCCTTTTGGGGCTAATATTCTAGTATAACAGAGCAGAGGTGGGTGAAAAGGACGTATTTTGATAGCTTAGAGAACTGAATGAGGCAGCAATAAAAATGATATTTCAAAACAGTTAAGCTGTCACCTTAAGAAACTCTAAATGGTGTGTCGAAGAGGAAAGCACTTTACAAAAGTAATTCAATATTGAATGCATATGTCTGTAATTTGATTTGCCGCAAGTAGAGAATGAAATGTTATGGAAAGATTGTTTTCCTACACTGTATAATTATTTGCTAGTACGTTGGTTTTGACTGTATTTGTGTCCTCAGTGAGTGAAGGATTTGCTGGCATCTACGGTCTAATTTCTGCAGTTTTTCAAGACTTTCTGGAGTCCTCCCATTACTGTATATAAGAGATTTAAACTAACTATAATATGAAAAAACAAAATTCTCAAGTTCTGCCATATGTTTCTATCCTGATTAAATTGGAACTATTTGTATACACTTCATCTTTCAAGCTGGTGCAGGTTACTAGTCTGGAGGTATTCATTTTTCTAGGCACATAGCAATTCTTTTCCCTAGTGGTGGATTTTGTGGTGACAAAAAGGGCAGCTACTCAACCGCACAATAAGGGAATCCATGGTATGTCGACGTATTAGTGAAATCCATGGCTAGGGAATTGAAAAACAAATGTCTCCTTTTGTTTTGTACAAAGGACGGCCTTCTGGTACCTGTTGTAATCATGGACCCAAGCTAAGTACATATCTAAATTGAAATCACTTCACATGTTCCATTTTGCACATGGCTTTCTTATAACCTCCTAAACTGTCCTTATTAAATTTGCCCTTGAAGGGAATGGCTTCCTGTAAACATAAACAGCAGAGAAATTAAACGGAGGGGCAGATTTCAGTTGATTATGTGTGGCTAAATTGCATTTTATTCATCTGCAAATAGAATATGCATATGTTTTCCTTCAAAATGATGGGAGACACTTTAGATCTCTAAGATTAGCAAGCACCTTAATGTGTGTCTTCTATCTGAAAAGAAAAAAAATCAGCTTGTGTTTGACAGATGTCAGGTTTCGAATTTGAATGAGAGGTAGTTGGATGTGGTGGTCAACTCTACAAATGTAGAGCTGTGATGTCTCCATAAAGACTTGTCACTTCAACTTGTGATGAGTTATCTCAAACTGATAACCTTGAACATTCACATTAACCTTGTCCCCCAAGTAGCTTCTTCCTGCAGCACTGCACACCCCTCCCTCCCCCCCATTAATCGTACAACACTTCTAGAGCAATACTGACATCAAATGGCAAGTAAACTTATCCTCAAACTACTTTCCTCTCTCTTAAATTGTACTGGACCTTGCAGGCATAGAAATCATCTTAAATTCCCACTTAGTCTTAAGTGGTGTCCATACTTTTTTTTTTTAAGGGAAGGATGTAGGACATTTAAAAAATACATACTTGTGGATGGGTAGTGTTTTCATTAAGTCAGACATGCATGCACGTGCGCGCACGCGCGCGCGCGCACACACACACACACACACACACACTGACCGAGATGTTCCTGAGGTTATCTTTCCCTCTCATTAATTAATTTCAAAGATGGTTAATGTATTAAAAATTGCCTCCAAAGATATAGGGATTTGAAAACGTGCTTCTGATTGCCATCTATTTCAAGATATGTGTCCAATAAACCAAGTATTCGGGGCAATGCTGCACCCTGAATGGGAAGGATGGCATTTGTGTTTCAAACAGCTGGAAATTCAGTATCTGCAGACTTCATAATTGGCTTTTGCGTTGGGCTTAATGCACAGAATTTGCCAACATGCAATAGCAATGTGATCAGCTACCAAGGAGACCATTTGGGTTCTCTCTACCCCTCCAGATGCTGCTAGGAAAACTCAAATGGGAAGCACAAATAACTAACGGATAACAGATGTGAAACAGGTCTTTGGGACTCTAAGGCATAAAATGTGTGGTAAAGAAAATATGTACTCTCATTTCTTTTTCCCCACATTTAAAAATTTTTTTAATGGTTATTCATTTTTGAGGGAGAGAGAGAGTGTCAGGGAGGGGCACAGAGAGAGAGAGAGGGGGAGACAGAATCTGAAGCAGGCTCCAGGCTCTGAGCTGTCAGCACAGAGTCTGATGAGGTGCTCAAACTCAGGAACTTTGAGATCACGATCTGAGTCAAAGTCGGAAGCTTAAGTGACTGAGCCACCCAGGCGCCCCTCTCCACATTTTAAAGAAAGCATAAGTCAAAATAATGTATAATGTGATCCTGTTCCTTATTATTTTTTTTCCTGTTTAGAAATTGATACAAAGACATATAAGTTAATAAAAGTACCAGTTCCATTGCCCAGGATTAGATACCGAATTTAAAAAAAATTAACAAAGATTAAACTTCCAAAAGCAATCTATCAAATTATAGTGATTTCTAACTCATTCAGGCATGAATAATTTTTATCTTTCACTAATTATTTCCGTTTAGAAAAAGAATCCTCTTTATTAAAATAATAGCTTGTTATTCGAGGACTACCAATGGTAGTAATTAAACAATTATTCCAGAAAGCCACCATCCCATGGCCATGGACCAAATTTTAAAGAACTCTAAACAATATCTAATAAACAAAATATAAAAGTTGCATTTGCTAGGGCACCTGGGTGGCTCAGTTGGTTGAGCGTCCGACTTCGGCTCAGGTCATGATTTCACCGTTAGTGGGTTCGAGCCCCACGTAAAGATCTGTGATGACAGCTAGCTCAGAGCCTGGAGCCTGCTTCGGATTCTGTGTCTCCCTCTCTCTCTGACCCTCCCCCGCTTTCTCTCTCTCTCTCTCCTCTCTCTCTTCTCTCTCTCTCTTTCTCTCTCAGAAATAAATAAAACATTTTAATTTTTTTTTTTAAAGTTGCATTTGCTTTACACAATTATCATGCTGACATTCTGACACTGCCCTTTTGCCCCCTGGTGGTTAATTATCAAACAGTTGTTGATTCTAGTGCTACCTGGATTGATTCTAAACTCAGGAAAAGAGCTCGTTATCACGACGTGTGTTTCTATAGGCAGCATATAAAAGCTATGTCAGTAATTCTGGGCTTTGGCACCCAGAGTGTCCTTCTCTTCTGCACTATTCCCTCAAAAGAAGCATCTTTCTTCTGATGGTGAATCCTGGTAATCTTGAACGAGGCAATGGCCTTTTCTAAAAGTATTTCTAGTGTTGGATCTCTTATCAGGCAAGCCAGGAAAAATTCCCATAAAGTCAGAATAATGCGCAAATATTCCAGAATGCCGGAATAGTATCTCATGCCCTCACTACTAACCGGCCATCCACTTCCCACACCAGTCTAACCTTATAGGAAAAGACAAATGTGAATTATTTTTAAATGGTTTAAGGTTTGCTTAGATACTTTCCAGTGGTAGTAATATGCTGGGACTTAAACAATTGATAACAACAAGTTCATTTCTTTTGTGTCTGCCATTAAATGCCGGGAAAGCAAATATTTCCTATCTGTTATTATGACAAAACTCAAGTATTGTTTTTTTATAATGTCTTCCTCTGTAATGATCTCAGACACTTATTTGAACTTATTTTTTAATTCTATTTCAAAAAAAAAAGAAAAAAATGAAAGCCTTTACCCGTTCCATTTAATTTGAGAATAATTAAATATCATTGATATTTGATCAATGCAGAATATATGTTTTTCCATGCACCTTGCATCTTTTTCAGGAGTCATGTTTACATATCCAAAGCCTTCTGTAGAAAGGCAAGTTAAATTGTCATGGATTTACTATTGGGATGTCTCAGTCTTCTTATTTTCCTAAATGTAGAACATATAAGTGTTCATATTTTATAACTTAATTATATATATATATATGTATACGTATATATGTATATAATCTTGTTCTTAGAAGAAGACTTTGGGATAAATCTGTCCTATAATCCAATGTGGTAAACAACTGAGAAAACAGGAAACCAGAAAAAGAAAGCCATTTGAGTGCCCTCTTGTGGAATAAAGCTGTACTGCACCAATTGAAAGGGGACAATGACATTAGTCTTCCTAGGTAGAAACAAGAATCATTTAGGAACTTAAAGAAGAAAAGTGGAGACACAAGTAAAATGGAGAACAAAGTATACAAAGAGCATTTATTTGGGGCAACTGTTAAAAATTTTTAAAAATGCTTTCAACATCTATCATGAACAATTTAAAGAATAAGATGCAAAACATATATACTGTTTTATCATAAAAACTATAATCCAAATGATTTGTACTTTATTTCGATTCTGATGTCACATAAGCCTTCAGCTATTCGTTCGAAATTAGTTTACTCTTGGTTCACTTGTGTCAATAATAAATATGCCTGGAGAGTATCCTCTTTTGTAAATTAGGGATAATAGACATTTCTATTGAAATGGAAAAATAATGAAGACCTCCCTGCAGGGTGAATTGTCGAGCATATATTTGAAATGTAGCTTCCATTAAAACAATATAACATCTAATGGAGAAGACAAGAGTGTGGATTTAAAAGACAACCGAGAGTCTTGTTCCCAATAAGATCATATGATTGATGGATATTACAGGAAAGGTAAGGTTGGCTGGTCTGAGTTCAATGGACGATGGAGAAAAGAAGAAACTAAAGCTTTCTTGGCTGTCATTGTAGAAATATGTATAGTTTCAAACACCACTGAAACTTGACTAAATGAAGTCACTAGCCTCCTGCAACTAAGTGGGATGAATGTGGGCAAGGAAAGGAGAAAATTGCAAAGACTAAAAGTGAGAGAAAGGGTAAGTAACTTAGTATTCTTCTTTATTTTCAAATAATTCAAAATTTACAGAAAAAATGCATGATTACTATAAAGAAAACACTTCTAGAATGGCATAATAAGGGCTCCTAAAAATTCACCGTGTACAAACAAGAACACTGCCCCCAAATTATCAAATCAACTTCTTCAGAACTTTTGAAATTATCCAAATGTTTGAAACAATTGGCAAAGCTTTATTCAAAGAAAACAACTAAATGTTATAAATAGTAGCTCCGTGAGGTGTTTTTGTTTTGTTTTGTTTTGTTTTGTTTTTCTTCACTTTTTTATGTGTTCTGTTCCTTCCCTGCTATCCCTTGAAAGCCAGAAGCCTCATAACTGTGGTAACTGTGAAAAATAGTGGCCTAGCAATGACCAGAGGGGAAGTAGAATGGGCTTGAAGTTCCCTAAAACGCTCCTTCCTCAGAGAATTGATACAATTTGGGAGCTTCTTGCAAAGATCCCATTCACAGAGCTTGTCTTTATTTAAACTAACTAAGAGTTTGTTAAGTGAAAGCCTGATTAGAAGGCATTTGGAAAAAAAAAAAAAAAAGCAGTCCAGCAGCAATTATTTAATAGCGCACTGCCTAATGCAGTGATGCCAAGTGGGCCAACCAGAGGCTGGACAACACACTTAAAAGGGAAAGTGGGGTGAGATGCCTGGGTGGCTCAGTTAGTTAAGAATCTGAATTTGGCTCAGGTCATGATCTCACGGTTTGTGGGTTCGAGCCCCGCATCGGGTTCTGTGCTGGCCACTCAGAGCCTGGAGCCTGTTTCCGATTCCATGTCTCCCTCTCTCTGCCCCTCCCTCGCTCATGTTCTGTCTCTCTTTGTCTCAAAAATAAATAAACTATAAAAAAAGGGGGGGGGCTGGGAGAATGAGATATCCATAGGAGATTTTGAATTTACATTTTTAAATTTTGATTTCTTACAGATTCTGGAAATCCAGAAGGCTACACACACGTGCAGAGTTGGATGTATACCCAAGTAAGACCTGAGCAAGCCCTAATCACTCACCTCTGGCTGACCTTGAGGTATTGCACAAACAAGAAGTAAAGATTAAGGGAGTGCTGAAAAATGATGATTTGAAAAGGTCTTCAAACACTTTCAGCACATGGATGCTTCAGCAAAGTGTAGATTTCATATTGGTTCAAGGCATGTAGGAAATCTCTTTCCAATCCTTATCTGGCTACTCTGCTGAGCAGAGTCACTGCACATGAGAAGGCAGACAGGCTTTGCAGAATCAGTCCAGGAAAGTGACTAAGCAAACAAACAGTAAAAACCGCAACCTGGGGTGGGAAACAGAATATAGTTTCGAAAGTTACCACTTTATACTACTAAAACAGTCCAGCTCTCAACATAAAATATTATGAGACTCACAAAGAAATGGGAAGATAAGGTCCATGCATGGGTTAAAACAGCAATTAATGGGAACTGTACTGAGGACATCCAGATTTTGCAATTAGGAAACAAAGTCTTTAAATTAGATATTATAAATACGACCAAAGAACAGAAGAAAAGAATGTATAAAAAATTAAAAGAATGTATGAGTATGGTATCTGCCAAAAGGAGAATATCAAGAAAGAGATAAATGTATAAAAAAAGAACCCAATAGAAAGTCTTGAGTTGAGGGGCACCTGGGTGGCTCAGTCGGTTAAGCCTCCAACTTCGGCTCAGGTCATGATCTCACGGCTGGTGGACTTGAGCCCCGTGTTGGGCTCTCTGCTGTCAGCTTAGAGCCTGGAGCCTGCTTCATATTCTGTATCTCCCTCTTTCTCTGCCCTTCCCCTTCTCATGCTCTGTCTCTCTGTCTCAAAAATAAAGCATTTAAAAAAAAAGAAATTCTTGAGTTGAAAATTAAGATAGCTAGAATGAAAAATTTATTAGAGGGACTCAATTGCATATTTGAACTGACAAAAGAATCATATGATGGATCAATTAAATTGTCCAGTGGGAGGCATAGATAAAGAATGAAGACAATGAAGAGATATTTACAGGCCTGTAGGATACCATTGATTTTACCAAAATATGCATAATGGAAGTCTCAGAACACGAGAGATTGACAGAACAGGGCAGAAAAATTATTTGAAGACTTAATGGCCAAACATTTCCCAAATTTTATGAAAAACAGTAATCTACCTTCCAAGAAGCTCAACAGACTCCAAGCAGGATAAACTCAAATCCACACCTAGACACATCATAGTCAAACTGATGAAAGACAAAGAGTTTTTGAAAGAAGACAACTTGACTCATCACATGTGAGGGATCTTAATAAGATCATCTCACCAGAAACTATGGATCCAGAAGACAATGAAATGATGTATTGAAAGTGCTGAAAGCAAAAACAGAAACAAAAACCTATCACTATATCCAGAAAAGCTGTCCTTCAAAAATTAAGGAGAAATTAAAACATTCCCACAAAAATAAAAACTGAAAATCTGTTTCTAGAAGACCTATCTATACTATATGAAATACTAAAAGAAGTCTTTTAGAATGAAATGAAAGGATACTAGATAATAGCTTTAACTCACATGAATAAATAAATTGCATTGGTATAAGTAACTATAAAAGTAAATATAGAAGGTTGTGTAAGTGTCTAATTATTAACAGGGAAATCATCAAGAAAATAGCTCAAGGGTGCCTCAGTGGCTTGGTCAGTTAACAGGCTACTCCTGGTTTCAGTTAAGCTCATTATCTCATGGGTCATGAGACTGAGTCCTATTGGGATCTGCACTGGGCTTGGAGCCTGCTTAAGACTCTTTCTCTCCCTTTCCTTCTGCCCCACCCCCATTCACAGGAGTGAGGGTGTGCATGCTTGTTCACTCTCTCTCAAAAGAAAAGAAAATAAAAGAACTAAAAAATATAGTAAAATAAATTTATTTAAAAAGAACTCTAGAAAATAATTTCCCTAGCACAAAGGAATACAAAATGACCTGGGACATATAGACATATCAATATGACAGGGGTAAATCCCATTTTATCAGTGTTGGCATTAACTGTGAATAGATTAAATACTTGGATGATAAAGCAGTGATTAGCATAATATATTGAAAAAGCAAGATCAGACTACAGTTTGGGAGGTGATGGAATTGTGCCCCTCCTTGTGCTGTTAGTGTTTGTTATGCCATCCATCTCTTTCTCTTGCTCACCCACAACCATTTATTCACTATTATTGGATGTCATGGATGGTGAAGGTGGGATCTGAGTCTTCCCTTTCATTTTTTGACACAAGAATGAAATTGGATCCCTACCTCACACCATTCCTAAATTTAGCTGAAGAATGATCATAGAACTGGGTATAAGAGCTAAGACTATAAATCTTACAAAAAAACCAGGAATAGATCTTTGTGATCTTGGATTAGGCAGTGGTTTCTTGGATATGAAACAAAATTACAAGTGATTTTTGGTAAATTGGAATTCATCAAAATTAAAAGCATTGCGCTTCAAAAGACATAAGAAAGAAGACAACTCACAGAAGTGAAAGAAAATATCTGCAAACAATGTAACTGATAAGGGGTTTATATCTAGCATATATAAAGAACTCTAACAACTCAACAATAAAAGACAACTCAATTTAAAAAGGAGTACATTTGGGGCACCTGGGTGGCTCAGTCGGTTGAGCGTCCGACCTTGGCTCAGGTCATGATCACACAGTTTGTGGGTTCGAGCCCCATGTTGGGCTCTGTACTGACAGCTAGCTCAGAGCCTGGAGCTGCTTCAGAGTCTGTATCTCCCCCTCTCTATGACCCTCCCCTGCTCACACTGTTTCTCTGTCTCTCTCAGAAATAAATAAAAACATTAAAAAAATAAAAAAATAACAAGGAGCAGATTTAATCATTATTTATTTCTCTATATATCAAAAATCATTAATTCACACTGATTACCCCAATTCAAAATCAACCACAAAGGGTCATTCTAATTGTGCTTCTTTTCATATATTTAAATGCATTTCTCTCATGCTGATGCATAGGAGCACATGTACCCCAATGTTCATAGCAGCACTCTCCACAATAGCTAAAACATGGAAAGAGCCTAAGTGTCCATCAACAGATGAATGGATCAAGAAGATGTGGTTTATCTATACCATGGAATACTACATGGCAATGAGAAAGAATGAAATTTGGCCATGTGTAGCAACATGGATGGACCTTGAGGGTGTTATGCTGAGCAAAATAAGTCAGGCAGAGGACAAATATCATATGTTTGCACGTATAGGAGGATTAGGAGGAACTTGACTGAGGACCAAGGGGGAGAAGAAGGGGGGAAATGGTGGGGGAGAGGGAGAGAGGCAAACCATGAGAGACTCTTGAATGCTGACAAAAACTGAGGACTGATGGATGTGGGGGGCAGGGGGGTATGGGCATAGAGGAGGGCACTTTGGGGATGAGCACTGAGTGTTATGTGGAAACTAATTTGACAATAAACTATTTGTAAAAAATAAAAAAATAAAAAAATAAATGCATTTCTCTCAATTGAGATACTGGCTCCCATTAACCTTAAAATGCCAAGTTATTCCATGAATCACCTTTGTATGCAACTATTTTACCAACAATCTGTCATGCCCTTAACCCCCAGCCAATACCCTCCAGTCCTGATGCAGGCTCTGACACCTTGCTATGAACCACCAGTAGCTCCCTAATTGGACACTGCTCTTATCCTGCTTAAGCTTCCATGCCCTGTGCCCAAGCTCCCACCTATGGCTGTCTCTTCACAACAGAGACCTCCTCACTTTACTCTTTGTGTGCCAACCTGCTGCCAATACCCCTGCTCAAATATCCTTATCACATTGGGCTCAGACAACCCAGAGTGGGTGATCACCACTTGTCTGTGAACATGCTTTCCTCAGACTTCTTTGGCTGACTACCCCACTCTAGGCCAAAGCCACCCCTGCCCCCACCTTAATGTAGATGCTCTCTTCCTTCCACATGGGCTTATTGGACCCCTGCCATTACCCACATCTTTCACCCCAACTTTTCAAAGATATCCTCTTTGTCCTAATCATGCCCTGATTGCTTCAACCTCTCACCTGTGCAGATGACTATTGTACACATTCCCATGCAGTGGTTTTTACTGAAATGTTAAGGAATAAATGACTGAAGAAAGAGAGAATTCAATGAAGGAAAAAGAGGGAGAGTGAGAGGAAAAGAAAAAAGGAAGAAGGAGAGGGGATCACTTGTAATTAATAAACATTACAATAGGACCTAGCCCACCTGACTTTCCTCCTTTATCTTGTGGCAAGAAAGGACTCTTTCTCTGCCTGTCATGGCTCTGACTCCTCTAAACCAAGCTTTTAGTATCATCTGAAGAATGATGACTAACTTTTTTTTTTTTTTATGAATCAAGAAAGCATGTCTCAGCATATTGAAGAGAAACACATCAATAACAAAAATTAGACTATCTGCAGTATATGGAAAATTGAAAATCAGACTAACTGCAAATTACATTATCCTTGCCAAAAAAAGAAAAAAGAAAATATTAACTACTTCGAAAAAGGAAACTTGTCTTATCCTACTTTTGTACTGTAAATTTTATTGAGTATATCCCAGGTTGCTTTTTTAAATTATTATCATTTTGCTTCATAGTAGAATCACTATTTCTGTATCCCGGAGACTTTTTAAAGTTACTATGGATCAGAGGGGGGCAGATGTATGTGTACATGCTTACACACATGACAAGCAGAGAGGGAGATCAACTAACACGTATCCCCAAATCATATTTGGGAGTGGGTGGATGGGTGCAAGTAGAAGACTGTGAGTTATGTTCACCTGCTATTATGAGAAAAGGAAGAAAATCCATCAATTTCACCAATAAGTTTGTCCAGTGGTATTTTTTATCTGGCTTCCTTCATCCCCATCTTCTTGTGACTTTCATCTTTTGATTGGTTAACACGAGATCATTGGCACCTTCTTTGTCCACATGAGAGAATCTCCAGAAGTTGCTTCTATTTGCCTTTTGACCAAAGGAGAGTTAATTAACGAAGCACAGGGTGACTTACACATGGGAAGGTTATTTGTGTGAAATGCTAGAAAAAGATTTGGACATTTCATGGAGTAAATCAAAGTAAGCAACAAGACATTAAGATGCTGAATTGAATTAAGGAAGTTGTTTATGAAAATACATTTCAGTCTGTGATTTATTAAATCAGCCATTCTGCTGCACTCCATGGAAAAACAAGTGCCATTTGTCAATTATGCTGTATTTGCCATATCTTGGAAAGGCACCAAAAGCTTTCCTGGACATGATAGATTTTGAAGTCTGTTCATTGTAACGTGTTGTTTTTCCAAGTAAAATAAATTGTTTGGACATCTCTCATAGAATTAGCCATAGAAATAAATCACGTGGCCATGGTCTTAGAATTGAATTTAAATAAATAAATAATAAATAAATAAATAAGTAAGTAAATAAATAAATAAATGCATAGGTTAAGGACACCAATGGGATATTCTAAGAACAAAAGGATTAAATGGATATAAAGGGACCTGAGTGACTGCTGATAAAATAGCAGAAGTGGGACCCACCTCATTTTGCTTTAAGGCAGTTGTGAGCCACAGCATCCCTTATACCAACTCCCAGGTTCTACCTACACAATTTGTGATCTATTTTGAGGATCAAATATTAGGAAGTTGTCTCCATTTTTAAACTTCCCAAATATTCATACATGTGAATCTTCTAGCAACTGAGATGTAATGTCAATTTTCTGATGACAAGTTTTAACCAAAAAAGTCCCAAAATCTAAGATCTATATGGTGGTAGAACTGCAGCTGCTTCTTGTACTCATCATGATTTCCACATTTTCTTTTCTACTCTTTTATTTTGTTATTTATAAAGCATCATGTGTATCAATAAGAAGGGAATTTGTATTCATCTACAGAGAACAAAACACATTCCAAAACTTTTTCCTTTCTTTCTTTTTTAATGTTTTATTTATTTTTGAGAAAGAGCGAGTCAGAGCATGAACATGGGAGGGGCAGAAAGAGAGAAAGACACAGAATCTGAAGCAGGCTCTGAGCTGTCAGCACAGAGCCCGATGCAGGGCTCAAACCTACGAACTACAAGATGACCTGACCTGAGCCCAAGTCCGTTGCTTAACTGACTAAGCCACCCAGGTGCCTCTCCAAAAACTCCTTAAGATGCATTATTTTAGTTATTAGGTGTCTAGTAAAAAAGATTGAGCCAGAAACTCAGGGATGCTGGAAGAGTCCAAAGGAGATCCAGGAAAAGAAAATGTGGCCCAAATGACTGTGAGCAGAGGCAATAACAAATACTGAATGAAAAGAGGGCATAAAAAGGCACTTGTGCAGATCTGGATACAACTGGAACTTTATGAATGTTTTCTGCATTCCTTTAATTTGAAGATTTACCATAATGCCAAGCAGCTTGAAAACTCCAAAGAAGAACTGGGTGATGTCTAGTGCTTGCAAAATATTGGAGATATTTGGGTTATGGGGTGTTCCATTACATATTTGTTTGTTTTGCTGGGTGGTACAAGGAATTAAATCAGAGGCAAGCAAACTAGGGCCCATGGGCCAAATCTGCCCCACAAGCTTATTTTTCTAAACAGAGGTTTATTGTGACAGAGACACACTCATTTGTTTACATATTGTCTATGACAGCTTTTGTGCCGCCAGAGCAGAGTTTACTAGTTGTGACAAAAACTGTACGGTCCACTAAACCTAAAATATTTACTCTTTGGCCCTTTACAGAAAAACTATCTGATTTAAATGGAGATTCTTGAGGTGCCTCAGAATGCAATATTATTAAAAACTCTCCTTTAGAAATTTTTACCCTAATAAGGACAGGAAATAATACTCTTTCCATATATTTTTACATTATCTTCTTCTTGTGACTAAATATTAATAAGAAAGAATGCTGGGTGAATTTTCTCAAGAGAGAAAGCATTTCACATACTGTAATTTTTAACATACTACACAGATGTTATAATGTTCTTAGCAGAGCAAATAATCCAGATGAGGGACTGAAGCAATATTGACTGAGCTGAGAAGTTATCCTAGTTATGAGTACTTCAGTGAATTCTGATTAGTAGTTGTATGCTTCTGGCTCTTAGTAAACAATAAAAACAAAACAAATTTTAAGAAATTGTAAAGGAATACACATTTGTGCAGACAGAGAGTAGGTTTTAGGAAGCAAAGGGACTTTTGCTTTTTTTCTGTAAGTGCTGTTTACCCCATTGCCCATAAGAGACACTTGCTGTATTGAAATCCATTTCTGCCACTATGGAGATTTGTATTTCATTTGATAGTTATTGGTTGTTATTGTTTTTTATGGACTAGTTTTGTATTTTAGAGCAGTTTTAGCTTTATAACAAAATCATATAGAAAATACAGAGATTTCTCATATACCTACTTCTTCCTCAGATACATGCACATCCTCCTTGACCATCAACAGTCCACGTCAGAGTAGTAATTTGCTACAGTCGATGAATCTACATGGACATATCATTATCACCCTAAGTCTGTAGTTTAAATTAAGGTTACACTTGGTGTTGTACATTCTATGGGTTTGGACAAATATATAATGACATGTATCCACCAAGTAATTGTTTTTGTTTTCACTTATTTTACCTGGCATACCACATAATGCTTAGATTTTTAAGGCAGTTTAACCTGAGTTTTTTCTTTTTCCTTTCCTTTCCTTTCCTTTCCTTTCCTTTCCTTTCCTTTCCTTTCCTTTCCTTTCTTTTTTTTTTTCCTGAGTCAATTCAAGTAAGGATACTAATGAAGGCAACTGGCATTTGTTGAGCCCCTACAAGGTACCAAATATTTTATGTGTGTGAGAGTTAATTTTATGAAGTCATAAAGGTGTAAGACCTTTATGGTCATAAAGCACTCAGGGTGCCCAGTTATTTGGCCAGATGTTATTCTAGGTGTATCTTGAGGTTGCTCCTGGATGAGATTAACTTTTCATTAGATAGATTGAATAAAATGGATCACGCTCCACAATGTGGGGAAGTTCTTGAGGCGAGTTTGTTTCTTTGCATTCTTATTCTGTGGCCAAATATCCCCTTGCCTCTCTCTTATAAAGGTGCTTGTGATTACACTTAGGGGCTACCTAGATAATCCAAGATAATTTCCCCATCTCAAGATCTTTAACTTAACCACAAATGCAGTCTCTCTTGCCATATAAGGTAATATTCACAAGTTCCAGGGATTTTGGCACGGACATCTTATGTGAGGCCAATATACAAGCACAGTCATCCAGAAGAAGTGGAGAAAAGCTAAATACAAGTTCCTTGGCACCTGTTTCTGTAGTCATATCTACCAGTGTCTGGGCCACCCTGACGGGAGTACAGAGCAGATGGCCTCTACCCTCAGGATTCTGGTCGCACTGTCTAATTCCCTGATGACAATCACCCTTTTCAGTATCTCCATGTTGTTTTCCATTTGAGTTGGAAGAAGAAACTCCATTCTTTATATTCTGAGGGAACACCTTATCTATCAGTCCTTAGCAGGGATTCCTTGAGAGTCAGTAAAGAGAGACAACACAAATGACTGAGACGGAGAAGATGGAGACTGGAGAAAGAAGACCCTCAGGAAGGAAAGAAGAGAAACTAGTAAAGTAACAAAGCCAATCTTGGCCCAACGCACATCATTATTTGGGAATGGCAATGTGATGAAAAACCACCCCATCTACTGAAGACTGCCAGGGCTGGTCTCCAGAGATCACAGGGGGAAAGCCTGCCTTAAGGGATGTACAATGGAACTGAAGTCACATGTTCAAGCCAAACAGGATAATTTAGAAACCTTGTGAGAAATTCTTGCACTGGGAGATACATGCAATACTCATAAATAAAAATGAGAAAAGAGAGCAAGAAATCCAAAGGAAAAGCACCAAATCTAGCCTGTGGAGCTGTTCCCCTAAGTGATTCTGTGAGAATGATGAGGACAATCCCATGAAGGAATAAGAAGCTAGCTTGGCATCCTGCCCTGTCAGCATGCAGTGAGCACATTCACTTTCTCAATGCAGGAAATGAATCTAAAATGCAGTGTTGGGTGGCTGGACCATGGTACAGGCTCTGCAGATGAGAGTAGTGCTTTGAGACTGCATGGCAGATGCTGGTGAGTGAAATTTAGTTAGTCTTATCAGATAGACATGCTACCTAACATTAGAAAGTTAGAAAGTGGAAAGAGCACTGAGAGAGACAAGATGAATACTGTGTCCATGGAGGCTCCATCCTCCATGCACTGAGCAGGTGATCTAAAGTAGCATTTCTCAAACTTTCAGACCCATAAAAAATTGTCTAGACAACTTGCTAAATCCTAGATTCTTGGGTCTATCCCCAGAGCTTCAGATTCACTAAATCTGAGTTAAGATGACCAGAAATCTGGTTTGCCCGGAACAATAGAAAAGGATCTGAACCCTGGCAGTCTGGCCCCAGAGTTAGTGTAGTTTTAATAGGGCCATTGGACCCTATGCAGGATTTCAGCATGGCAGTCCCACTACTCAGGTTGCAGGCAGCATGTTAAAATCTAGAATTAAATCTGTATGTCTAGCACAAAATGCTCATTTCTTGATGTGGTCCCATAACTGTTTCCCTGTTTGCCCAAAGTAGGAATGCCTTGAGTACTTACTTGCCTCTACATTTAGGTATAACTTGCTATACCCGTGCTAAGTTTTTACAAAGTAGAGATGAAAAGAAGAGGGAATGGATAAATATCAAGGTAGAAGTGAATTGGTTTTGGTTGGGACTCTTTCTAATGCAGGTGATAAAATCCTATTCAAATCAGCTTAAGCAAAAACCTAAATTATTGGCCCATACCTCAGGGAAGAGTGCCAGAGGGAAAAGCAGCTATAGGAATGTACACTGCAGGAATTCTCCAGCACTCTCTTTCATCTCTGCTTGAGCTGCTTCTGATTATTTGTTTTTCCTCTTTCATTGCTAATAAGACCTCTCCAAAAAGTAAAGAGATATGACGGCGGAGTGGCGGGGGGGGGTGGGGGTGTGAAGCCCCATCTTGACATCCCAGTGGAGAAAGGATATCAGTCTCAGGGAAGACTTCTCATTGGTTCTGCTTGAGTCACCTGATCATCAATTGGCCCAAACACTGTTGCCAGGATGATGGAATACAGTGTGAAGCCAGATGAGGCCTGGTTCACCTCTGCCTCAGACCTTCAATGAGTGGCCAGAGGCTAGAAACCAGAGGACTTAAAATGATTTAACTTGATAGCACTAAGGCAGGAAAAGTTAAATAAGCCTTTTATGAAGAAGAACTGTCTTAAAAATGAGGTTAGATTTCATTATTTGGAATATATAATTGCAGGTCCATTTCTATGCTTGTCTACATATTCAGGTAGGTGAGGCCAAGGAATATAAAAGGGAGATACTGGCTCTAAACTGGAGGGACTGATGAATGAAAGAAACTCTATCTAGAAATGGGGTCAAGACAAGCCTTGCTGAAGTTCAGGCCCATATTGAAGAAAAGGAAAATATAATTGCTAACCTCTTGGTAGGAAACATAGTTGGTTGAGAAATTTGGATAAAAGAAAAAGGAAAGAGGGGAAAAGTTTCAAATGAGAATGCAAGAATAAATTAGAACAGACTTGGAGACCAATATAATGAACTCTTACCCACTGGTAAGCTCATGCTGAGGTTCTCTGACCTCCATTGCTCTTTCAGGAAAAAGAAATCTCTTTTATTGGTTGCTTCAGAATAGAGATTCATCAGCAGAAAGACTGGGAGTCTGCGAGGGTGTGTCTTAGGCTTTGCCATGTCTGAGCAGAAAGCCAAGGAAACTGAGGAGTCACCTGGAATCATACTGAATATGTCTAATTAAGTCTGTGACACCCTTTCTCTAACTGATACTAAACCTGGGCCTCTCTAATGTGGATGTGCACATGACTCTCCTGGGTGCCTTGATAAAATGCAAAATCTGATTCAGTGGGTCTTGGGTGGGGCCAGAAAATCTACATTTGTAATGAACTTCAAAGCAATGCAGGTGCTGCTGGTCTCAAGGCCACACTGTGCGTAGCCAGGTTCTAAATAGTTTCAGAAATCCAGAGGATTTTCTAACACATTTTAAGGCTACCCCGCCCCAGTTTCCCAGGGAGGTTTTCATCATAATTAACTGCTACATCAAAATCAACTTATTGTTGACATCCAATGTCATGTGAGTACACTCCAGTTTATTTATTTATTTATTTATTTATTTCTCAAGTTTATTTTGAAGTGGCATTTGGTTGGGGCTGAAGAAGCTTTAGGAATTGAAAAGATGACGCTCCAATGAATTAAGAAAGTCAACTTACATTAGCATCACATCAACACAGGAAAGTTCCTAGATTCCCTTTGCAGGGAAGAAATCACACACACACACACAAAACAAAAACAAAACAACAATAACAAGTGGAATCAGTGCTGCATAGAACTGAATATGCCTGAGCAGTCATGTCCAGCCTTTTCTGGACATTAAAATCCCGTGGGAACCTCTAAAACTCTTGATGACTGGACCCCACTCCAGGCATTCTGATGTAATCGCTCTCGAGTTTAGCTCAGGCAACTGCATTATATGCATTTTATTTCCTGTAGTCTCATGGTTTGACCTCTGAGGCCTCGTTAACTCTGGATGGACTATCATTCCCTATGGCTAGCTAATTCCTACTTAGTGGACACAGTCTGGGCCGCTATCCTCCACCTGTCCTGATCACCCCACGACCAAGTACCAGACAACTAGGGAGAGCCCCCCTGTCCAGAGCATGCTGAGATTATTCACAGGAGCCAATCCTATGCCTGCTTATCCCTGCCTCACCCATTGCTTCCCATGGAAAGCACCGTAAAGGCTCTTGCAAACATCCCTTCTCTCCCTCTGCCTCCTGACCAATACTATTGCTTCTTTATCTGCCTTGCCACGGCCTGGTATGCCTGTTTTTCATTGACTCTGTGAATATAACAAATGTCATTTTCAATGGCAGTCATCTGCTGATCTGCTGACCTTGCCATTCCTAAATAATAATAAAGCATACATTTAAAAATTTTAATGTTTATTTATGTTGAGAGAGAGATAGAAAGAGAGAGCAGGGGAGGGACAGAGAGCGAGGGAGACAGAATCCCAAGCAGGTTCTGCCCCATCAGTACAGAGCCTGATGTCGGCCTTTAACTCATGAACCATGAGATCTTGATCTGAGCCAAATTCGAGTTGAACACTTAACCATTGAGCCACCCAGGAACCCCTAGAGCATACATTTTAGAATGGTGTCAGAAGTTTTCAGTTATAATCTTGTGGTTTCCAGTTTTAGTTAAGGTTGAAAATCATTGCTAGGAAACAGAAGAAGCCCAGCCTTATAAGTTGTCTTCAAATCGTATTAGCAAATTTTTCTTTAGAGAAGAACAACTTTCAAATAAACAAAAGCAAATGGAAAAAATAAATACATGGATGAACATCTGTTTCTCCTTCCATTACTGGATTGCTGGTAGATGAGTAGATCTGGAGAACTACTTTTTTGTTTTTCTTGTTTGTTGGATATATAGGATAGCAAAGGTGGTTGTGAGTAGGAAGGAAAATTAAGATCAGTTTCCCACAGCAAGAACACTTCCATCTTTCTTTCTCTCTTTCTTTCTTTCTTTCTTTCTTTCTTTCTTTCTTTCTTTCTTTCTTATGCTTATTTATTATTGAGAGAGAGAGGAGGGTCAGAGAGAGAGAGGGAGACACAGAATCTGAAATCTGAAGCAGGCTCCAAGCTCCGAGCTTAGCACAGATCCCGACGCGGGGCTCGAACTCACAAACCAGGAGATCATGACCCGAGTGAAAGTCAGATGCTTAACTGAATGAGCCACCCGGGTGCCCTCTGCCATGGTTTCTTCAATCAATTTTTAATAAAGAGAAGATAAATTATAATACATTGAAAATGCCAAATTGCTCTAAGTATAGCAGAGAAAAATTGGGGCAACAGACCTCACTATTTCAACCTCCCTTGCCCTGTTCTCCACTCACCGCCACTTGTAACAAGTACCTTTCTGATTCAGAGTGATATGAGATGGAAAAAATAATTACTAGGTGTTTAACATATGGGAATTATTACATGTAAAGTGAGGCTCTGGCTTTCGTGAGAATACATTCATAGGTTCACCTTGTGAAATCTCTCTAATAAACTAGCTGAGAAGGGCTAAAATGCTTAAATGGAATTTGGGATCTGAGATTGTCCCAGATAACAATGACCCCTAGAAGGGACGCTTTTATTAAGGACAGGTGTTTTTGTGTTCATTTACGACAAGGGTTCTAGCACCTAAAATCACACCTAGCAACTATGAATCTCTCCATAAATACTTACTACATGTGGAATAAATAAATAACAAATAGGGAAGGTCTATTGTCAAGACAACAGCCTGTAGTACAAAGAAAATATAGACAGACAGGGAACAAGTTCTTGCAACCTGAACTACTAGTTTAGAGACCTGCAGTGTCTGGCACAGCGGCCAATACGCACAGGTGGATGTTGAGCACTAGAAATGAGACTACTCTCTAATGAGATGTGCTATCAGTGTAAAATATGCACTCACTTTTGAAGACAGTACAAAAAGAGAATGTAAAATACTTCATTCTTTTTAAACATATATTGACCTATCGGAATGATATTTTGGATTTTGTGTGTTAAATAAAATATATCCTTAAAATTAATTCCACCTGCTGCTTCTTTGTTCCAATGGAGCTACAGGAACATGTAATATTCCATTTGTGTCTCACCTTGGGGGCTCACATTTTATTTCTTTTGTGTATCAGTGATCTAGATTTCTCTCTGTATCTTCCAACAGAGGCATAAATCTTTGAGCAAGTCACAAATTGCTTTCATCTCACAATTTTGACATCATGTAATAATAAATAAGATACAATAAGATGCATGTGTATTTTCTTTACACATTTATCTACATGTGTAATTTTTTTATTTGAGAGAGAGAGAGAGAAAGTGGGGGAGAGAGGCAGAAGGAGGGAGATGGAGAATCTGAAGTAGGCTCCATGCTCAGTGCAGAGTCTGACAAGGGGCTCTGTCCTACAACCCTGAGATCATGACCTGAACGGAAATCAAGAGTCCAAGAGTCAGACACTCAACTGACTGAGCCACCTGGGTGCCCCTCGGTGTGTATTTTCTACAAGCATATGTTTTCTAGGCATTTATCAACATACATGCTTTCTATCTCCACTACTTCAAGTCTCAGAAAGGCAAAGATTTGTGTATTACTGCTACCCTAGTACTTAGAACACTCCCTGGCCTCTCGTTGGCACTCAATAAATTTTATGGAATGAGTTAATTCACATTCATCCTTACTGTTCATTCTTCTACCAGGGAGATCTACTGGGACTTCTAAAACCATCACTAAGTCACTCTATGAGTGCCACTAACCAGAGGATTGATCTTGTGTCACCACCAACCCCCCCCTCCCCCCCCATGCACACCCTCTCCATCCCGAACACATATCCTTTTTGGAAAAGGAAGGAAGGAAGGAAGGAAGGAAGGAAGGAAGGAAGGAAAGAAAGAAAGAAAGAAAGAAAGAAAGAAAGAAAGAAAGAAAGAAAGAAAGAAAGAAAGAAAGAAACAAAGAAACAAAGAAACAAAGAAACAAAGAAACAAAGAAACAAAGAAAGAAAACTAAAAAAAAAAAAAATCCATTGATCTCTTTTCTTCCTAGATAGCCTTGGGGTAAAATTTTTGGTTACAAAAGAAACAATAAAAAAACTTAATTAGGTTTTTTTGAAATGCAAGCTCACCGTAATTAAAAGTTGGAAACTGTTTCAAAATGTCATTTGTAATACAAGATGTTGCACAAATTTGATTATCAGCATTTCTTCAAATTGGACCAATTAGCCTTTTTTCTAATTAATGGTATGTTTAACCTTAAAATCAGCACACCGATAATCAAGCTGGAATATAACGAAATGTAACAGGTGTGTTTCAGAAAAACAGGAGACTTGAAATGTAATGTTTGTGTGTGAGTAAGATTTAACTATTAGTATGGAAGATTCTAAGTGCCAGTGCTGCATTACCATGCAGACAAATAGCAGAAATTCTTACATCTGTTGAAGTCAGACCATATGGCCTTTGGTCTTTGGTTAAGTGATAAGATCTTTCGTGTCCTGCATTCTTGAATCAAGAGACTAGCTATAGTTAAAATTAGAGTTCTATTTATCCCCAATGTTTAAACAAGATTTAGTTGACTCATAAGCATTGAAAAGGTTAGGGACAAACCACAGAGGAAACTTTGGCAGACGGAGTCGAAATAGTTAATAAATTAGGAAGAAAAGACAAGGTCCGCCATGTGGGATTTCTCAACTGGCTTTGCTTCAGAGAAAAAGGCAAATCAGCTGTGGAACTTTGTTCAGATCACAGTCAGAATTTCCAATTTCAGCTTCAAAGATATGGAGAGACTCAAGAAGATAAGCTTCCAGCTTCCAGAATAAAATTATGAATTGTGGAAAATGCTATAATCATACCAAAGCAGAACCATGCATGGCCTGAGATGTTTAAACAAACAAACAAACAATTGGGAAGTCACTGGAATTTCTTTTAACGTCTCTGTCCCTACTTGGGTCTTAGGAACACAGATAGTTCCTTTTCTCACTCCTGACTTCCATATTAATAGTGTCTCTGTGTGTCATATGCCTTCAAGGTCCTGCCAGTTGACAGCTAGCTTAGGTTAATCTGTATTAAAATCTTATCTCACTAGTAACAGGAAAATATTTTAATTGATGCCTTCTAGAGACATGACTTCGCTGCCCTGTGCTTGCACAGATACAGAGGGTTAGAACCATAGGTCTGGCAAGCCACAGAGTAAACATAATACATCTCTCTGGAGCATGACTTAATTGAATAGTGTATTCTCTCAACAAAAGCATCTGTTTGGACCCAGGCACTGGTGTAGATACAGATGTGTTGGTAAAACACTAGCAAGTACCTTTCCCTTGTGGGACTTATGTCTAATAAGGGGTGTGTGTGGAAAGATAATACTAATCATACTAAACACAGATAATGTGAGGAAACACTTTTATATAAACATTTTGCAACGCAGTGCAAACTTTATGTTTATAAGAAAAGAATCATTTAAAGTGGGTCTAATTTCTGCAGAGGTCCCAGTCCATACCGCTAGTGGGCATGGGGTGTGTGCAGAGGGGTTTGTGACACAGACCCTCTTCTCTGCTTGTAGAAGTGCTTCGAGGAGGGCACCTGGGTGGCTCAGTAGGTTGAGCATCCAACTCTTGAGTTCAGCTCGGGGGCTGATCTCACGGTGGTGGAATGGAACCACGCTTTGTCAGGCTGGGTGTGGAGCCTGCTTAAGAGTCTCTCTCTGTCTCGCCCTTTGCTCCACCATCTTTCTTGCTCTCTCTATTAAAAAAAAAAGTGCTTCAATGAGAACATTCTAGAAGACTAAGTCTTAGTTCTAAGGAGTGGCAACATTGGTAGAAATTTCCAGCTGGGTCAGTGAGTCGTTGTCATTCTAATTGTATCAAATGTCTTTGTGTCACTAGTTGGTCTATGCAAGTCACCCTGCACCTGTGCGCTGGTATTTGTAATCACGCCTTCGCCTAAAGAGAAATGGGCAAAGGGAAATATACAAAGAGTAAGAAACAGGTACAGTGGGTTCATATTTTATATATAATAAAAAATAGGAGCATTTATCTTTTTCCCAGAATCCTGCTTTTTATTTTTCATTGCTCCCCTCCTCAACTCCTTTATATTGAATGTGAGGAGGTATAAAATATATTCATTTAAAACATGCTCTTCTAAGGACAAAAGGGACTCAGGACCCTCACTTCACTTTACTGTGGTGTAAAAAAAAAAAAAAAAAAAAAAAAAGTAGAGGATGGCGGCAGGGGATGGTGCCTTGAAAGAAATGCTCCTTTGCTTGAAGTGTCAGAGCCCCCCAGTGACTGGAGCTTCCTTGGTTTTTCTCGTAACAGTTGTCACTACACAGTCCCCTGATCTGTGTGGTTAGAACTAGTTCACACTGTTTCATGAGACATCATTTAATGCTACTACTCAGAAGGAAGCTGAAAACTAAAGCTGAAAGAATTTTAAGCGCGGATGGATATGCGATGAGGTCCACGAAGCTTCCATTGAGAGACCCCCTGCTCACACTAGAACAAGCCCTGTCCTGCGGGAGCCTAGTCGTGTGCACTCGTGGTCACCATTCTTTGTCCAATTTGAAAAAGTAAGATATATTAACTACCGTCCCTTCAGTCCGCTAAATTTTTCCATTCCAACTCTGCTCTGGCATGCTTCTCCTGTGTTTGGCGATGCTGGAAGAGCAATCAGTGTTTTCGGAGTTAGTCTACAGAGGTATGCTAACGTGGGAATATATTTAGTTAGGGTTACTGGGATATATTTGGTAGTGGGCAGTCACATACACCTAGAGTGAAGTCATTGCCCGTGAACCCAGAACAGGAATGGCTTCTGCAAATATTCCTGTCCCCCACTCTGCCGATTCTCCTGCTTTCCCTTCATAAAGATCTGAGCCACAGTTTGTTTCTTGATAATAATATATTTTATGATGCATGAGAGTAGTGAAGAGAACACAATTTTGAAATGCACAGAGCCAGAAGGTAGTCTGTGGACAATTCTTTCACAACAAACGTATAAAATTGTAGGTGTAGGATCTGTTTCTCAGAGGTATCTAGTCAAAACAGAACTTGTATCAGAAATATTCTCAACAAACACGGTAGCATGTACAACTATAAATTCCGCATGCTTTGTTTTTCCTTTTTGAACAGAAAGACAAAACTAACATTTGTCAGAATCTCTGTGTTTGTAAGTCACAGACTTTGTAAGTCACAGAATACCAAAAAATTAAAGCAAACATACCTGTAAGTAAAGTCATACTTTACACATGTTAAGAATTCTGCATTGTGTTTTAGAATCTCTAATGTGTGTTGTCCTCACAGTCTGGTGGTTCCTAGTGGAACAGCATGTATATTCACCACTGACACAATAAAACTGGCTAAAGAAACAAGTGTGAGTATAACAAAACATCTACCTACACATATAATAAGCAGTGTGAATTGTGTAAGAATGATGTGAGTATTCAACTATGTATCCCAAGACAATAGGGTGGCGATGTAATATTTAAATTGCTCTTGTATGTGTTTTCATTTCCAATTATTTTTGTATTTTTTCAGAATTACTCATTTTTTTAATCCAAATTCAAATACATCAGGAAGAAAATACCCTTGGGGAAGCCAAAAACATAACCTGAAAGAAGAAAAGTAATAAAAATGTTATGTATCAATGACCCTTGGTACATAAGTACTGAAAGTAGAAATTGGCAAAAATCATGAGGATAAGAAGTAGAATTACAGTGTCTAGAAAATACAAATCATGAAGGTGACAAGAAGAGATAAGGAAGGTGAGGAGAATTAAGACACTGTTAATAGGAAACAAACAACAAAAGAAAGAAAATGGTTATCAAGTCAGTTTGTATGGACATCAGACATGAGAGCATTTAAGAGGTAGGTCAATGACTCTTTCATTTTGATGAATCCATTGACCCAAGTTGAGCACCGTGGTTTTTTATTTTGGCTTGTTACAATGAGAGATAATGTCATTCAACACTGTTGAAAGGAAATCAGTTGTATTCAAAACCTAGACCCCCAATAATATTTACAGTGAATGAAACAAAATTTATAATGTTCAAAAGAGATGCTTCTCAAACAAAAAAAATCAAGAGTAGTCAAAATTGTACATGATCCTGGCTAACCTTATCCACGACCAGAGGTTGCATATATTATTTTATTTGTAACCTACTCTTAGTGAGAACAATGCTCCTTAATAACTCAGATTTTCTGGATGAATATATTGAAAGCCTTCAAGACTACTCCACAAAGATTAAGGACCTATTTACTTGGATTTCATGTAAATAAATTAAAATGTGCAAGGACGGTGTCTTAAACAGAAGAAAGAACAGAAAGTCTTTTGAGTAGTTGCAGTGACTATGTTCTTACATGAAAGAGATTTGTCCTTCAGAAATTACATGCAAAACTGCAGTCGTTAAGTAAGGAAAACATTATGGATAACTTCAAGTTCATTGCTGAATTGAATTATTTTTGCGCAAGCACCAGGAAAATGTCAAAATGAACACGATCTAACTGATTTGCCTAAAAGAATGGATCAAAATAATTGGAGATCCTTTTAAGATGAAGCAGCAGATAAAATAAATAAACCAGACCTCAAATGTCACTGCATTGTGGTAGATTCTACAGATGTTATAAATACAGATTATTGATAATTACTGGATGTTTCTGCTATAGCAGAGAACCCTATATGTGATTTTAACCTTTTCACCAACTTATGACTGTGTATCTATGATGTTATTCGACAACATGAAACTAGCCCTGGACAATTATACTCCATCACTAAACAACATTTTGAAGTTTGTAGGATGTAATCTTTGGAGAAAGACCTGATCCTCCAGTGCCCAAAGCTGTTTGTCACTTAATTATCTTGCAACCTTTATAAGTTGTCTCTTTAGATCTGTCTTGCCAATGAGACATGTAAAAAACCTTGCCAGATTTTTGGAGTTTTGTTTGTTTGTCTATTTTAAGAGTCTAAATGTGATAAGATGGCGTCTACTTTGTGAAGCTGTTGTGAAATGTAAAGGACTCTAAAATATGGTTTGAATACTTGAAAGCAGACTAAACACGCTAAGATGCAAAAGTTGATTCAAGAGCAGTGAAGCTGAAATATGTTATTTGCATTTGGAAAGTTATTTTGGAATATTTTGATAAAATAAGTGAGAGATTACAGAGTCCTGATTTGGATGTATATGAAGAATACCTTCTTTTGTCAACTTTAAATTTGTTTATTAAAGCATTGGGGGAAATCTCACATAAAATGAGTCAAATATGACAGAAAAGAACTAAGATAAGTGATATAATTAATATAAATTTTGTTGATATAATAAAAAACTGAGCAAGAATGTTCACACCATATTAAAAAGTAACAAATAATGAAAATTTTTAAACAGAAGTAATGAGTAGCTCTTGAACTGTTTGATAAGCCAGTTAATGAACACTGATGATTGACATGAAATATTCACGTAGTCATTGACATTGCAATGAGAACATTGATGAACACATTGTAATGAAATCCCATTGATGTGATTTCATGTATGTCATTAATTTAAAATAGTCAATGTACAAGAACACATGAAATGCCCTGAAATCATACAATTAATATAAGAAGAAAATTTGTCAGAACTTTTTGCAAAAGTAACAAAAATCTGAAAAATTTAAATGGTGTTACCAATAACAAATTGTGAAAATGATATAAAACAGTCCAAATTATAATAAAAATAAGTCAATCATACTAAAGTTCAACTATTCATAGAAAATGATATGCTGAGCTTATTGTCATCTGAAGAGGAAATCAAAATGTATAGTAGCCAAATTATATAGAAAAACTATTAAACAGATGAGTCAGGAAGTTTATTTGTAAAAGGTATTATGTTTTCTGGAAGTGGGGATCTGCTATATTTTAGTAGCTACTAGCCTTGAAAACATGTAATTTGTTGATTTTATTATTCCAGGTAAGCATCTAAGTTTACTGGTAAAGCTGCATTAGTTTTCCTTAAAGAGAGATGCTCATATTGCTTAAGTGTTAAGTTCTACAAAAATTTGGATGCTATTTGGATTCTGAGTGTTTTGGCAACCTTAGTTCATGTTTGCACACTTCAGACAATTATCCATTTTGGTCCCAGACTACAAGGGAACCATTTTCAGAACAGAAGATTTTCTTCAAAGGTGCTTTACAAAGTCCAAAAGAAGGTTAGTTCAGAGATCTTCTACTCCCTAATTTCCTCTTCCCCTAGGCACAACCATGGCTCCTGGTGGCCTCTTCTCCACAATGGGTCAGGAGAGGACATATTTACCTTTAATAGGAAGCTTGTGATGTTTTCACTTGGATGAAAGCGCTATCTTTAGACTGTACAGTCTACTGATTCTCCACCCCAATTATGAAATGCTTGACTCTTCCTTTCTTCTTTTATCATGCAGCACCATAGGGTCCCCGAGATCCTTACCTCAAGGACAAGTGGCTATAATTATAAGTGCGGGATGCAGAAAAAGCATGAACATGAAATTAGAAAGCAGTAAGAGGACTTTGAAAAACAAATCCTCAGTTATCTACACATGAATTCATTCATATACCCTATAGACTATGTGCTGCAAAACCTCTTATGTTCTAAGAAAGATGTGAGAAAAACAAAAATAGTATTAAGTTTTGAGCCTTGGTACAAAGAACGAAAGACTGCAGAGGTCCTGGGTTTGAACAAATGACCTAGTGTGACTAGTGAAAGTGTCAGAAAGGTGTTTCTTCTTTCTGTTTCTATCTCTTCATTCACCTGTCCTCTTCATTCCTCTAGAAACCACCCTGGCCAATGAGTCAGAATAATGAGTTAGATTGTATTAAAGTCGACTTGGAGGGTGCCTGGGTGGCTTAGTCGGTTAAGCGTCCGACTTTCGCTTAGGTCATGATCTCGCGGTTCGTGGGTTTGAACCCCGCGTTGGGCTCTGTGCTGACTGCCAGCTCAAAGCCTGGAGCCTGTTTCAGAGTCTGTGACTCCCTCTCTTTCTGACCCTCTCCTGCTCACGCTGTCTCTCTCTCTCTCCTAGAAATAAATAAAACATTTAAAAAAATTAAAAAAAAAGTCGACTTGGTTAATCTTGAAATGACGTTTTCCAGCTGCTGCTTCTTTCTCCTCTACTCAATTTCCAGATATTTGTCCCAACTTCTGTCCCAATTGAATAACAGCACCCCAGGGACCACTATGAAATTTTTGGCTACAAACCACAGGCAATAATCACATCAATCCAATAGCTTTCCATGGACCCTTACATGAGTTTCCCCTTTGCGGTTCCACTTTGCTCACTGTGCACCTTGGTGTTTCAGTATCCCTTCTACTTTGTCTCATATCCAGAGCCTCAGGGAAAAAAATGGCCAGTGCCTTTTATCTGATTTTGCAAATTCCCTGTCTGAACTTATACTTGCCTGCTCTGTTCCCAGTTGCAAAAGGTCTAAATCCTATAATAAATTCCCAACCCACGCCCTTATTGAGTTCTAACCAATAAATACAGTGATTGGTTCCAGAAGTGGTTCCCGGAGAATACAACCTTAAAGATGGGAATCTGGGATTGGTCTTCTCACCTGGCTACACATAAAGATATTAATTCCTTTCTTGCCATGGTAAATAGTAACTGGCAGTCTATGGCATGCAGTGCCAAACAGCATATAAATTATCACCCAAGTCGCTTATGATCTCGTATCTTTAGAAGGCATGTCTCTGTAGGACAAAGTGGCTACTAGCATATTTTAGGGGAACTAAAGAGCACACAAACTTTGGGTTTGGTTGGTTGCTTTTAAATATGCTGGAGACCTAAGAAAAAGAAAATGGTGAGCTCAAGGCTTTTACCCAGATAAAAGTCCAATTATAAATCATAAAGCTTCTGTAATTACCCTAAAAGAAATCCTTATGTCCTGGAACTCTAAGGCTAAGATTTAAAAAAATAAATATGTTTTCGGAAATCTTACAGTGCCTCTTCTGTTAAATTTAGGGCATTAAAGAAGTGGGACCATTGAAGAAAATGGAATGGGTTCATACACAGTTTCTGATGAGATTGGAGACCCTAACCCGGATTTGGTTAAGGCTCTTTTCCAGTACAAGCAGGCTTTTCTTCCCTGTTTGCTAAGGTTAGTCTCTTTGTCTGAAAAACCTATAACAGCCTCCAGTGATGTAGTTTCCTTGCAAAGAAACTTCTTCCTTAAGACACACTCTCACCACCTGTTTTACTTACCAGCTTAATTGAGGTATAGCCCTCATACCTTACAAGTCACTCAAAGTATATGTTTTTCAGTGACTTAGTTTATTCACAGAGCTATGCAACCATTATCACAATAGATTGTAAAATAATATGTCATGTCTCCAGAATGAAGCCCCATATACTTAGCTTCTATCTCTCCAATGCCTCCATCCCTTTCTCCTTCTCTCTGACCCAGCACTAGGCAGCTGCTAGTCTATTCTCTGTCTCTATAGATTTACCTATTCTAGACATTTCATATAAATGGAACCATAGAATACATGATCCCCTTTGACGAAATTCTTTCACTTAGTATAATGTTTCCAAGATTCCTCCATGCTGTAATATGTATCAGGTCTTCATTTCTGTCTGTGCTGAGTAATACTCCATTGTATGGCTTTAGTGCATCTTGCTTATGTACTTGTCAGTTAATGGGCATTGGATTATTTCAACTTATTGGTTGTCATGAATAATTCTGCTATAAACATGTGTGTACAACTTTTTGTGTAGACATACATCTCCATTTCTTTTTGGTATGTACCTAAGAGTGAAATTGCTAGATCATATGATATCCATAGGCTTAGGAAAATTACAATACTGAAGTTGGTTTATTGTGAGATCTACTTACACATCCTTTAACCACCTTTCTTAAGAGATTCTGGACACTGTCTTCACAGTGGCTTTGAGAAATACATTGGTGAGCCCCCTTGAAGACTTCTGTAGTAATTATTCACTCCTAGCCAAGAATGAGAGAATAAGTTGCTACTACCAAACTGAGTTCTCTAAATTCAATGGGTATAATGTGTCTTGGAGTAGGAGGGGCCAAGTGATGACATTCAGCTGTTAGGGCAAAGGTGGGCACAGTTACTGCATTGAGTATCAGAGAAATATCAGTAACCAGAATGGTTTGACCTACAGAGAATACTGATGTTACTTCATTGGTCAGTGTGTGTCTCTAAGAATGAAATAGGAGGGCAGCTATTTAAATTACTGTAAGTAGAAAAGCTCTAGGTATAAGGAACAGAAGATTGATTTGAATCAGCACAACAGGGACTCCTAGGACCCTTCACAATTCTGTCTTGAGTCAGCTCACAGTTGCAGAGCCTGATGGATGAAGAAGAAACTTTGTCGCCTGAAGGAAGAGTCCTGCTAATATTATCAAAATGTTATGCTACAAATATTCCACCTAGCATTTCTCAGAGAACTTCAGACATTTAGCAGGGTGACTGTGCATAGGGGAAGAGAAAATAACTAGGCTTTCAGTGATTATTTGGTCACTGGCTCTAAACCAACTAACACCTGGAAATTTAAAATGTCATTGTGGTTGGGGCTTCTGAGTCGCTCAGTTGGTTAAGCGTCTGACTTTGGCTCGGGTCATAATCTCACAGCTAGTGAGTTGGCTCCATGTCGAGCTCTTTGCTGACAGCTCAAAGCCTGGAGCCTGCTTGGGATACTGTATCTCCCTCTCTCTGCCTCTCCCTCCTTGTGCTCTGTCTTTCCTTCTCTCTCTCAAAAATAAATAAACATTAAAAAAAGTTTTTTAAATGTCATTGCGGTTTACTGATTATAGTGGGGATATATAGAAGTGATTTGATTAGATGTTTTTGAGCACAACTTTTAAAGTATAACCTTCATTACTGTTTTATCAGTGTTTATTATATTAGATGTGCACAGAAGGCTTGACTTTGGTCACAGATTTGGCCAAAATAGGCCTTTCAGTTGCAATTTTAGTCTCAGCCTTCAGTCTGAAGATCTGGTTGCCTATTTTAATGCCATTTCTGCCTACCTGATCTGACTTGTGCATGATTCATTATCCATCATAGCATATGTGATCACCAAATCTTAATCAGAGAAAACATTAGAAATATAAACAAAACATTTTTATTTAGATTTATTAGTAATACCTGATTCTTTCCATATAAGTTTAGTAAATACTCTATGATTTGGACTAAAAGGTCATATTATTATTATTATTATTATTATTATTTTTTTTTATGTTTCAAGTCTCCTGGTCACAGTTACAGTATAAAGATTATTACCACATGAGAAAAACTAATGATTTTTGTGAATACTACTGTTTGAATCATAAGATTGGATGAAAAACATTCAAAAAGTTAAATATGGAAATAAACGATTACTATCACAAAAATAAGAGAAAATACATAAACTACAGAACTTTGAGAATAATACATTATTTTGAGGCAACAAATATATATATATAAAATCTAAATAATAATACAAGATAGAATAACAGGGCTTAGGTATAAACATATTATAGTTTTATGAACTTGCTTGTTATGCTAGTATTTATGTTACACAAGATAAACTTTAAGATTTATTTTTATTTTTAAATTTATTAAGCTTATTTCATGTTATTAAATCATGAATCTTAAAAGCCCTATGGGAAAATTGTCACACCCCATAAAGATACATTAGAAGCAGAATATCAATTTTGTTATCTAAAAGTTTTATAATAAGAAAAAATTCCAAAATGATAATCAGATATCACCCATGATGGTTTATCTTCTATGTTAATGTCACTAAAAATATAAAGAATTTAAAGTAATGAAGAAAGTGTGAGGAGAAAATAAATGAGGAATTCAAAATTTATTTTGTTCCCACTGTTTCATCTGTTTTTTACCAGATTTTATAAAAAGTATTTAAAAAGAGAATTCCATATTATTTCGAGTCTATGGAAGCCAAATATTTAAACAAAAAGCTTGACAGAATTATTGCTACCAACTTTCAACAATTCAGTAATTGAAAAATAAAGACCATTCTTTTTACATGGTCCTAAGGTAATAATTATAGGTATAATGTTCTTTCAGAAAAGAAGTATGTTAGGTTGCAATGAGCCTATTCAACATTTGGGAGCATTTCAGATTAGCTCTTTGTCTTTAGGCTATGGAATTTAGCTATCCAAGTTGTAAATGGTGGCAAATAAACACAGTTATTTGCAATAATAAATCCTGAAAGTTGTAGGTCACATCCATTGTGTCAACTTTCCTTCTCTTGGGGACACTGTGATTTCTTCTTGAATCACAAATGTGTGCACTGCTGGAAGCATTGCTTTCTTTGAATAGGGTCCAGTTCCACATATGCCTGTGCCTATGAATGCCACCACAGGATATTTTTATAGTTCTTTTCAGCTCATGCTGGGAAAATAATCTCTTCTCCACTAAGTCCTGAATCTGGACTGGCTGCCATGTCAAAAAAGTCTTTTTCTCTTTTGGTTGTTTTCCATATGTCCCTATTAAAATCTCTGTAGCGGTATCTCTGTTTAAAGCAGCCTGCTTGCAAAAAAACAAAACAAAAAAACCCACCGCCAACAACAACAACAAAAACCACCAAAAACAACAAACAAGCAAAAAAACTCACCATGACTTTGACTTTATTTTCTGTATGCATAATAAATGTTATCATTTTTATATTTACTTTCATTTATTCAATAAATTTATTGAACGCCTATTATATGCCAAGCACCTTCTCATTTTCTGTGAGACAGATTTTCCTTCTCCCTTGTCACAGATAAAGGAACTGAGAGTCAAAAATACACTATGCTACTTATTCCAGAGTACAGACTCAGAATCCAAATTTGAATCTTAGTTTTCTATCTAGTTCAATGAACTCTGCTTTTTAATTGTAGTGTCTAGTTCATTTGCATTTAATATAACTATTGATGTAGTTGAAGTCTATCAGACTGACATTTGTTTTCTATTTATACCCTTGGTTCTTGATTCATAGGGCTTTTGTTTATACAATTTTTTTAATAAAAATGATTGTTCTAAGGATTTCAAGACACATCCTCATTTTACCACACTTTGCCTTAAATTAATTCTATATCCCTTCACACGTAATGTTAGAATCTTAGAAGTGTATAATTTTATCCTCTCATTCTTTTTTTCTTTGGAATTTTTTCATATATTTACTTGTAACAATGATACCACCCCACAATATATTATATTTTTAGATGCTATTTGTCTTTTAAAGACATTAAGAGAATTAAGTCAGTTAAATTTACCCAGATGATTAACATTTCCAATGATCTTAATTCAGTCCTGTATTTTGGAGTTTAAATCATCTATAATTTCTATTCAGCTTGAAGTATTTCATTTAGCATGTTTTGTGCTACCGGTATGCTGTCAGTTTTGGAGGAATTTTTCTCTGGACCAGAATTATATGATAAAAGTTTTCCTTTCTTTTTTTCTTTATATTTTTCTTTTCTTCTACTTCCAAATTTTGTATTCCATTGTCTTCCTCGTTCCATAATTTCTGATAAAACATCAACAATATTTCTTGTAGTAGCTTTACTGGATTTTTTTTTCTCCTTTCAGGTTGTTTTTAAGATAGTCTATTTATCTTTAATTTCAAAAATTTAACTACAGTGTCCTAAATTATAGTTTTGTTTGTATTATTCTGATTGGTAGTTAAGATATTTCTAAAATATATGGGTTCATTTTTTTACCAAATTTAGTAAATTTTGGCCATAATTTCTTAACATATTTTTAATCTTGTTACCTCATTTTTATATATCTTTTTACCACAATTACATATATACGCACCCACTTCATATAGTATTGCAGGTTACTGCTACTGTAATCATTGTTTCTTCGTCAGTCTTATTTATCTCTTTGTGCTTTTTTAGTATTGAACTATAAGAATTATGAATTGTTTAGCATTTGATTTTCTGATGACCTAGTCAATGACTAGAGCCAAATATATTCTGCTTGCCTATTCTATCATCAAAAGTTTGGCCAATTATTTTGCATTCCTGTAAAGTATTCCAGTCTAAGGTAGGCTGGCTTCACCCCATAACTGTTTCCAGGCACAGAAGTTTTCATGGCTCTCTATTCATCTATCAGGAGTTTGTTTTTTTCTGGAATTCAGTCTCCCAAGGTGTCTTTGTATTTATGCTTCTTCTTTTATCCTATACAAAATAATAGTTTTTATTTTGTTCAGTTATTTCTTTTATTGGTACCACGCATTAAAGGGTTTTCATGTCCTTTTTACTTCCTAATATGAAAAGAAGGGGAAATATTCTATTTTTCCAACTTGAACAGACTGAATTTAATCACGATAATCTTGTTAATCCTATGCTTTTATTTTCTTTTACATATAATTTTATTTTTAAATGTGGAGTCACTCCTTCTATATTGTGGATTAATTATTTTACTTTTCTAAATATCTTTTGCATTTAAGTCTTCATTTGATAACATGTATGTTTTATAAAGTTTGTACTTTAAACATACATATGGCTTTATCTGGGACATCTGGGTGGCTCATTCAGTTAAGCCTCCAACTCCTGATCTCAGTCCAGGACTTGATCCCATGGTTCTTCTAGCCCTACGTTGGGCTCTGCACGGGCCATGAAGCCTACTTTAAAACAAAAACTAAAACAAAGCAAAACAAAACAAAACAAAAGCCCCTATGGCTTTGTCTATCAAAGGGGAACTAAACTCCAAAGTTTACTTTTTTGCCATCCCCTTGCTAAATGCTTCAATGCTTCCCTTATCTGAGTGTCATCAGAGCTCATAACCCTTGAGTGTCACAAATCTCCCCGTTCCTGCTGGCCACAAATTATTGGAAAGGATCTCAGGTTTTATTCCCGTATAAAAGGAAGACTGTACTTTTGATGTGCTAAGGAACTAAAGAAATGGAAGCCCTCTGCTTTCGAATTGTGCCCCCCTTTCTTCCCAAATGCAGTACTCAGTAAATAATCAAGTCATTTGAAAATTCTGGGTCCATAGTCTCCATAACAGTTCAAAACATTTAGAGTCAGTGGGTGATGTATTCAAACGTCAGTCTGAGACAGAAAAAATTGTACTTGGTATGTGTATTTATTTATTTTTTTAGCTTTTCATTGTACAAGTAGTTTTAAGTTTCCTTTACCTTCTTGTGAGCTACATATTAGGAATGTTTGATAAGTCTGCAAATACTTCTTATTTTGCACAATAGTAATTTTTGAGAGTGACTTTCTTGCAAAGTAAATTGAGTCAAAGATAAAGACATTAGTATAGATAATGGGTTCACATGCTGGCTTCTGTTTGTATCAGCTCTCTCACTGAAGGGGAAACTGGTCTTATTTGACAGTTCAGTCTAGAAACAAATAAATTCTAAGTGCTCATACTCCACTGGACTCTCTGAACAGAAAGAAATTTAACTTGGAGGAAACGCCTGCTTTAAAAAGCATCTCCCCTCTTGACATTCAAGGTCTGCTGAACTGTCACTCTGCCTTCTCTCCATCCCCTTCTCTTCTGAATACTAAGAACTGAAATTATAATTAATTTCATGTTTATTTAAAGCCATGGAACACCCTGGAGACTCCTGGTATTTATTGACAGCTATGCTGCGGGCCATGGGCAGGGATTCACAGAAGGGCCCTTTGAGGGGCACCTAGGTGGCTCAGACTATTGAGCGCCTGGCTCTCGATTTCAGCTGAGGTCATGACCTCATGGTTCATGAGATCAAGCCCCATCCTGGGCTCTGCACTGACAGCACAGAGCCTGCTTGGGATTCTCTTTCTCCCTCCTGCCTCTGTCCCCCTTGCAGCTCACTCTTTCTCTCTTTCCCTTCTCTCAAAATAAATAAATAAACTTAAAAGGTTGGGTGGGGGGGGGACTTTGATCAATACACACCACAGCAGAGATGAGGGGACTGTCTGTACAGAGTACGGACAAGGGTGAGCATCTTTTTAGGTAGGCCTGGACAACTCAGCTCTTTTTTGATAATCATTATGGAAAAGAAATCTCACTTGCAGAGGCCTCTATTAATCTGGTTTAGAGCATTCTAAACTGGAGGACACCCATCTCTGATTCAGAAGCTCTGCTAGAGAATTTTCTGGTGAAAACATCTTGCCAACATACAGAAACCACAAGATTCTAGCAGAGTGAAAATGTTGCAAAAGGGTTTGAAAAGATATGCTTATGTGGTAGAAGAAAACTATAAGGCAAAAGACACATCCTCTGCTCCCTAGATGTAAAATAATAGTACAAATGTTGAATACCAGTCACACAAAGCCCTAAGGTACAAAATGGCTTGGTGATATTGGTAGAAGTAGTCCATGGCTGCCTGTTCTTTTTAACATATTTCTGGGTTTGGCATGCCATTTTGTGGAGGAAGGTTTCCACAAAATGCAGTAGTGGTTGATGAATCAGAGCCCAATCCAGAGCTAGACTTTTGGGTGAGTGACCTTGGGCAAGTAATCCACCTCTCTGGCCCTCTGTTCCCCCTTACTTGGGCTGTTATCAGAGCGAATACGTGAATACGTGTAAATCTTATAGAAGAGTGTCTGGCATATAGCAAATACAATCCCTGATAGTATATTACGCTGTACCTATAAAATTGTCCTGCGTACTCTTGCAACTAGTTTTTATGATTTTTCCCCACAGACTTTGTTTTAAGTCTCTCCCCATAGTAAATAAACTCAATCCCTGATCTTTCTATGGATTCCAACAATCTCAACTGCAGAAATGTGGCACACTTCTGCCAAAGCTCCCTGTTCAGCCCTCCACCACACCCTCCTCTTCGTCTTCATTCATTTCCAGTTTTAGCTTGTTTAATTTTTTTAAACTTATTTATTTTGAAAGAGAAAGAGAGACAGTGTGAGGGAAGGGGAGAAACAGTGAGAGGGAGAGAGAGAATCCCGAGCAGGCTTGGCACTGTCAGTGCTGAGCCTGATGCAGAGCTTCAGTGCACAACTGTGAGATTGTGGCCTGAACCAAAATTAAGAGTTAGATACTTAACCAACTGAGCTACTCAGGTGCCCCAGACTTCAGCTTGTTTAGATAGCCTTTTACACTTCAAGTTTCTGAAAAATTTGAATGTGCATATCTAACTCACTTTTGATGGGCATTTCTGTGTCATACCCTAGCAGGATTTAGTCAACAAGAACTCCCCATGAATGTTAGTATTTAGAGTTTTAAGTCTAATTACATCATCCTATTTATATGTACATATCTTTCTGGAGTTATTCATTCTATGGAAGGAAAGGAGAACTCCTTTTCTAAGTTGACACTTCACTTAGAAATTGTTGGTTTGGCTGTTTGGATCAAACTTGAACTAACTGATTTGTGTGAACACTGCTGCTAGTAAATTTCACTTTCAGTGAAGTTTAAATGATTTTGTTACAAGAAATTCCTAGCCTCGAGAAACTTTTTTTTTTTAATGGATTACTAAAGCCCTTCAAAACCCCACGCACTCCCTGTGAATGGAAGTGTTCACAATGGTTTTAAAAAGAAATAATGAAGCACATTTTGGATTTTAGAATGAACCTCTAATGTCAATAGAGTTTGATCTCTGACAGATCACTCGTGGCAGGATTTGCCAACTCTGGTTTGAAAACATCTCATCCTCAAAGAAGTAATCAGAGTTTAATCTTGTCTGTTTCCAGCGCTTCATATCAGAACCGATTTGCTTCCACTGGGGAGGAGACGCTGACCTTCCATTTCTAATCCAAATGCATGTAGCTGCTCTGAAAGAGAGGGAAGCATTTTTTTTCTCCTCTCATGATTTGGTGTGCAATAAACACAGTCCTTATAATTTATCGCATCTTCTGTTCGATTTTGTAACAATCTATAAAAGAACCTGCTTGGCTATGGATTACTTTTTAAAATAGTCTGTATCAATCAAACTCAAAAACCATTGTGCTTCCAGTACTTAAACATGAGAGATAAATTATATTTTTCCCTATAACCTGTTCTCTGTTTATCAAGGTGTATTTGGGACAGAAGAGGAGGAGGAGGAGAAGGGGGAGGGGGGAAGAAGGACTATCTTCAGGATACACTAAATGTCCCTTTTTGCTCCCTATTCTCATTATTTTTCATTCTTTTAGTTGTTCATTTCTACTGGCTACCTCACATGAGAGGTTTGTGGGACATTTTGAAATCAAAAAAATAAACAAACAAACAAACAGTAAATGGCAATCTTAAAATAGATTCTAGAGATTCCTGCAAGCAAAAGATTTTTAAATGCCTCACAAATATGTCCCTTATTTTCAGAAAAGTCCAGCCCAGAAATATTGCCTTAAAACTCTCTGGACAATTTTATTCACTTCCATACTCTGCAGGTGACTGGTCCTGCTTTTTCTTTTTTTCATAGAGTTGAGAATTTTTGCTTATTTTTTTTAATTGCATACATTTCAATTCTTTAGCAAAGCTACTCAGTGTTTTAATGCTATTACCTTATCAGAGATTTTGTAAAAGATCACAGACTATTCGTAAACGTCATAAAGATGTTGTTTATTGAAATCAGTGTTCGACTGAGAGAATACAATAATTTCCCTACAGAATTTTGCTTTGGAGCCCAGGATTCACATCTCAATATATTTCTTGGTTGTGGTTGAGTGTGAGAGAAGTTTCAGTGGTGTCAGAAGAGCACTGTCTGGTCTATTTCACCCAGGTCCACATGCATGCACGGATGCATGTGTGGGAAGAAGACAGCTTTTATTATTTTATTTATCTTTGTTGGTTTGCATGGAACTTCTGTTTTGCTATTCTGTTCTGTTTTTATTGTGGCACAGCAAATATTCACTATTAGCCACAGGTGCTATTGCCCAATTAAATCAAAGTACTACGTATCAGGATATATGTGTCTGGAAAATGCTCTAACATATCTATATCCATGTGATGGAACCCTTTGAGTGTAAGGGCTTTATCTTATTCACCACGATTTCTAGTGACCAGTACAGCTCCTGATACATAGAAAATATTCCATATATATTTGTTAAATGTGTGAACAGATGGATTCAGTAGGGATGGAAGAGTTTGCATACACATTGGCCACCTTTGACTGAATGAAGGTCATATTAAGCTTTGAAATTTTGAACCAACTGCTGAAACTCAGGAGATCCTCCATAAAAATTGAGTTTTCCAATTTATTTGTTAAATCTGATTTCTGTTTATTTATTTTAATAGGAAAATCTGGCAACACAGAGCCCTACATCTCTACAGGGCACCAGCTGGCTGGAGCTGAGGAATGGCTGGCTGGCTCCTTAGATGCAGTGGTACATTCCGCAGATCACAATCTCTGCCTTCTCTGTGACAATGTACACTGCACTCACACTGGGTTGATTCAGTCACTAACATCACCCTGACCACCATAGGCATTTGGATTTGCAACCCCTTGTATAAATGCATTAAAAGACACCTGAAAACACAATAGTTAACTGAATACATAAAGCAGTAGGGCTGAACTATTTTTAGGTTATCTGATAACATGGATTAGATTCCAGACAGTATAGACATGGAAAGAGTTTGAGATAGTTAAGCGTGACTCAAGTTGGCTGTTTATACTAAGTAAGGTTGGAAGAGAATTATGTATGGAAGCATTTCCAGACTTGGGAAAGGCCAGGAGTAAAGGCATAGGATTTGGAAAAAGCTTATTCCATAAACATTTGATTGAGGATGCATATTTATTTAGAAATATCACAGAAGGAAAAGAAGAATACTTGCCTTTAGTCAGACTGGGAAAGTCCATAACTGTCCATCTTTGGAATGGGAAATTAAAACCTAAGTATTGGATCAGCTGTAAAAAAATTAGGAAGAGAAAAAGGCATTTAAAGATATTTTTAAAAATAAATTGATGTTTTAAAATTTCAGATATAGGTAAAGAAGATTCTTGTAGACAAGGCTGACAATGGAAAAGGAGAGGAATATGATGGATACTGAAAATATCTGGTTAAACAATTGAGCCACAATTTGTTCTTATTGTTAACTAATAATTAACATGCATTCTTCTTGTAAGTGGAGAAGTATTATAAGCATCCTAATAATGTGTCTGAGAACAGAAATATACGTTTCAATATATATAAGACCAAAAAGGTAAAAATAAATGTACACAGTCAGCATTTAACATTATTAGAAATGTCATGAGCTTCCTGAGTACATATAATCAGCATTTCCTAAATATATATTCATTTCTTATATATATGTAATCATTTTTCTAAGTATATATAATCAGCATTTAGCATTATTTAAAATCTTGTGAGTTAGCGCTAATATACAGATTTATTTTTCACCCATTCTTTGGAGAGTATGGGAGCAGTCTAACATAATTTTGATGTGAGTTCCTTAATGTCTACTCAGGATAAAATGACTACTACACTTGTCTCTTTCTACCCGTTTGATTTTCTACATTAATGCTACTCATTTTGATGGCAATCTCTTTTTTTTTAATCTGAAAATGTACATTTTATTTATTTATTTATTTATTTATTTATATATAATTTATTGTCAAGTTGCCTAACATACAGTGTATACAGTGTGCTATTGGTTTTGGGGATGGATCCCCATGATTCATCACTTGCATACAACACCCAGTGCTCATCCCCACAAGTGCCCTCTTCAGTGCCCATCACCCATTTTCCCCTCTCCCCCATGGCCCCCTCCCATCAACCCTCACTTTGTTCTCTGTATTTAACAGTCTCTTATTGAAATTATTTTTCCCCTTTCCTTCTCCCATGGTCTTCTGTTAAGTTTCTCAAGTTCCACATATGAGTGAAAACATATATCTGTCTTTCTCTGACTGACTTATTTTACTCAGCATAATACCTTCCAGTTCTGTCCACGTTGTTGCAAATGGCAGGATTTTATTCTTTCTCATTGTCAAGTAACCACATCTTCTTTACCCATTCATCAGTTGGTGGACTTTTGGGCTCTTTCCATAAACTGGCTATTGTTGAAAGCGCTGCTATAAATATGGGGGTACCTGTCCCCCTATCCATCAGCATTCCTATATCCCTTGGGTAAATTCCTAGTAGTGCTATTGTTGGGTCGTAGGGTAATTCTGGTTTTAATTTTTTGAGGAACTTCCACACTGTTTTCCAAAGTGACTGCACCAGTTTGCATTCCCACCAACAGTGCAAGAGGGTTTCCATTTGTATCTGTTGTTTCCTGGGTTGTTACTTTTAGCCACTCTGACCCATGTGAAGTGGTATCTCAGTGTGGTTTTGATTTGTATTTCCCTGATAGTAAGTGATGTTGAGCATCTCTTCATGTGTCTATTAGCCATCTGGATGTCTTCTTTGGAAAAGTGCCTGTTTATGTCCTCTGCCCATTTCTTCACTGGATTATTTCTTTTTTGGATGTTGAGTTTGGTAAGTTCTTTATAGATTTTAAATACTAACCTTTTATCTGATATGTCATTTGCAAATATCTTCTCCCATTCCATAGGTTGCCTTTTAGTTTCCTTTGAAGTCCAGAAGCTTTTTATCTTGATGATGCCCCAATAGTTCATCTTTGTGTTTATTTCCCTTGCCTTTGGAGACATGTTGAGCAAGAAATTGCTGTGGCTGAGGTCAAAGAGGTTGTTGCCTGTTTTCTCCTCTATAGTTTTGATGGTTTCCTGTCTCACATTTAGGTCTTTCATCCATTTTGAGTTTATTTTTGTGTATGATGTAAGAAAGTGGTCCAGTTTCATTCTTCTGCGTGTTGTCCAATTCTCCTAGCATCATTTGCTAAAAAGACTGTCTTTTTTTCCCATTAGATACTCTTTCCTGCTTTGTCAAAGATTAGTTGGCCATACATTTATGGGTCTATTTCTTTGTTCTATATTCTATCCCAATAGTCTGTGTGTCTGTTTTTGTGCCAATGCCATGCTGTCTTGATGATTACAGCTTTGTAGTACAGACTAGAGTCCAGGATTGTGATGCCTCCCACTTTGATTTCCTTTGTCAACATGACTTGGGCTATTCAGGGTCTTTTCTGGTTTCATACAAATTTTAGGAATGTTTGTTCTAGCTTTGAGAGGAGTGCCAAGATGGTACTCTCCTTTAAATGCTGGGTTTGAATGATTTAATATTATGTCCCACTGCTCACATTTATGATGGTGCTGAATGAAGAGTATGTGATCAGACGGCACCAGGTGCAGTTTACCTTGGAGATATTACTAATGTACAGGCCAAGTCTTCTTTTAGAGAAAGTATTGATCTTAGGTAATAGTAAAGTTGTGTTTTGGTAAAACTAAAACCTGAGGGGAAGAAACACTTAGAAGCGCATTGGAACACGTTATATACAATGATCCTCAGTACAACATTGTTTGAAAAATAAAAACCTGGAATCTATGAATGGGAATGTTTTAAATACATTATACTGTATCTATGCCACAAAAGATTAAGTAACTTCCTGAAAAATGATGTAAGAGAATAGATCTTAATTTGGAAAGCTGTTCATAAATGTAAAAAAAAAATGTTACAGTAGGTGTCATATGATTTCATTTATGTTATTAAGATATTGGCATGCAGGAGCGCCTGGGTGGCTCAGTCGGTTAAAGCGTCCAACCTCAGCTCAGGTCAAGATCTCACAGTTCATGTGTTCGAGCCCCGTGTCGGGCTCTGTGCTGACAGGTAGCTCAGAGCCTGGAGCCTGCTCAGATTCTGTATCACGCTCTCTTTCTGACCCTCCCCTGCTCACGCTGTCTCTTTCTCTCTCTCACGAATAAATAAAAACATCAAAAAATTGTTTAAATATTTGCATGCATACATTTATTTTGAAATGCATAGATGAATTCTGGAAAGATAAATTAGAAGTTGTGAACAGTTGTTACTATCTGGGAATGAAATTGGGAAACTTGTTGGGACCAAATCGTTTTCTTCCCACCTTCTGTCTTATTCTATGGTTGAAATTTTTGGATTAATGTACAGTAAAACCTTGGTTTATACACATAATTTCTTCTAGAAACATGCTTGTAATGCAAAGCACTTGTATATGAAAGTGAATTTTGAGAACCAATGGCTCAGTTGTGATCATATGATATTAGATGTCACCTACTACCCATATTGCAAGACATGGCTCATTTTTCAAGTTAAAATTTATTGGAAATGTTTGCTCATCTTGCAGAACACTTGCAGAACAAGTTACTCCCAATCCAAGGTTATACTGTATATTTATTGTGTAATGAAATTTATTTTTGCCATTCCTCTAGAAAACAACAACAACAACAACAACAAAAAAAGTGCATTGGTATCTCAGACGTATTTTTATGGAAAACCACTCAATGTACATTTCACTTAATGACATAGGGTCATTGATTTGTACCTTTCTGTTGAGGTCTGAACACAGTGTCCTTTGCCAAAGTCAATCTATAAGCTACAAAACTCATCTCCCTGCACAATCGTGTTGCTATCACCCACTATTACTGCCATCATTATATCTTTAACCACCCCTCTTTCCAGATCCTTCTCCTATTTAATCTTCTAATCTTCTTTTTTTAATTTGCTTCCATCTGCAATTTTCTATAATTCCAAAATAAGCCTAAGTAGACAATTTTACTCAGAAGAGACTTAGGAAATGACTTTGGATAAAGTTGCTTGAAAGAAAAGAGTGAAACAAATTAAGTTATTTAAGAAAATTATTCCATACTGCTTATTTTAAAGCATCTTAACTCTAAGAGAAAGCATTTGAATATAAATTAATCAATATATAATTTTATAAGAAAATTACACTATTAAAAAAGGAAATATTTATCAACTTAAAATAATTAAAATCAATGTTATTTAGACCCATGCATTCCATAATCTATTAATCTACTTTGAAATAGCTGCTTTGTAACATATGGCCTTAGTAATATCCAGAGAAGTTCCCTTTTATAAAACTAGATGAGAAAAGCTAAAATATGCACTTTTATTTTCTTTTACTAAAGGAAGGAGAAGTTATGCTCCCTGTACCTGAATTTGAGAAGATCTGTGCCACTTGGAGATTCATCAGATAAAGGCGTTTAACAGAGATTTCACCAAGATTTCACTGACACAGTAACAGAAGTCCATTAGAAGAGTTATATATTAATCATCTCAGTTTATATGTTGCAACGTTTAAAATCCAATTCTTATCTAGCCCAATAAACTATTGTGTTGAAAAGCAGGCAATTCTTCAACACTTTTCATGTTCTGATTACTTTAAAAATGTATCAGATTATAGGCTTCCTCAAAGACTGAAAAAAGAAAGAAACGGTAGCCTGGTTACTTTTCACCAACTTTAAAATAAGCTCAAAGGGCACTCTGATAACATAATGGATATTTGAGAGCATTTCACAAAAAGTGATCTTGAATTTGCTGGAATTAGCTTAAGGTAATATGTATGAAGCAAAGCCAATTTGATTTATGCATCAAAATCCTATCCAAATTAGAGGGAAATATTTGCTAAAGAAAACATCTTAAAGGTATATATAAAAACAAAAATCAGAGGTGCCTGGGTGGCTCAGTTGGTTAAGCATCGACATCGGATCAGGTCATGATCTCATGGTTCATGAGTTTGAGCCTCATGTCGGAATCTGTGCTGACAGCTGAAAGCCTGGAGCCTGCTTCAGATTATGTGTCTCCCTCTCTCTCTGCCCCTTCCCTGCTCACTGTTGCACACTTGCTCCCTCCTTCAAAAATAAACATTAAAAAACGTTTTTACAAACAAAAACAAAAAACAAAAAATAAGCAGTAAGTGGGAGAAAATCAATATATAAATATCAATAAAATGTCTGACTCAATTATAAACTTTTAAACTGTTAGAATATTATATCATATTATCTTAATCTATATCAATACATAAGAATTTGTGGAGAACTGAAAATGTATATACTTTTTACATTTTCAAAATTACAGCTGTTTTGTGGGGTTTTTTCTTTTATAAATTAATGTGGAAAAATAATGTTTTATTTTTTTGTTTTAGTTACCTTTATTTAGTTTACCTTTACTTCTTTTTATCATAAACCCCCATTGAAAATAAATATCAGAGACACTACAAGAAAATATCTCCAAAACAAAAATCTGAAGCTTGAACAGATTTCCACTTCTACCTTTTAATTTTTTTAATGTTTATTTATTTTTGAAAGAGCGAGTGCCAGTGTGGGAGGGGGAGAGGGAGAGGGAGTCATATTATTGGAGGCAGGTTCAGGCTCTGCACTGTCAGCACAGAGCTTGAACTCATGGACTTCAAGGTCATGGCCTGAGCTGAAGTTGGACGCTTAATGGACTGAGCCACTCAGGTGCCCCTCCATTCCTTACTTAAAAATAAAAATAGAATTTGCTAAACATTCAAATTTCTCATGGATGCTTATAAGAAAAAATAAGTCATTTAGAACAAAGAGAATTGTTTCTGTGTTTTCTTTCTGCAGGTGAGAAGGTGTAAAAGATAAAAGAAACCACAACATGGCCCTTGTGATGAGCACTGGGTGTTGTATGGAAATGATGAACCACTAAATTCTACACCTGAAACCATTATACTGTTTATTAGCTAACTGGAATTTAAATAAAATCTTGGAAAGAAAAATAAAAGATAAAATAAATCAGATGTAAAGCACTGATAGCAAATAAAGCAAAGTTTTTGCTTGTGAACAAGACTATGCTCAAAAATTTCCATTAGAAGAACACGCAAGCCCATGGAACTTAATGGTTTATACATTCAGTAAATTCTAATTAAACTACCACCCCTCCTTCCATAAATGCCTGGGCATTACTAACAAATTTCTTTAACTAAAATTCCTCCCTTTATTTATTTTTTTAATTTAATTTATTTATTTCAAGAGAAAGAGAGAAGAGAGCACACTAGTGAGAGAGGGGCAAAAAGAGAGGGAGGGAGAGAATCCCAAGCAGGCTCCATGCTGTCAGCACAGAGACTGATGTGGGGCTCAATCCCATGAATTGTGAGATCATGGCCTGAGCCGAAACCAAGAGATGGAGGCTTAACCGACTGACCCACCCAGGCACCCCCAACATTCTCTCCTTTAATTTTATAATTTTAACTACAAAAATCTATTATATGGCCTGTTTTACTGAAAAACCACTGAACACTACTGTGATAAATATGGCATTTCACCATTCTGAAATATACAAATCTCTATATAAAATCAATCCTCAAATCACTACATGGACAAATGTGTGATGCAATCTCTAAAAGCAAAGAACTTAGTCTCCAAGATTGCATATCATGTCTCTTTATAAATTCACTTGTATATGCTTTGTATAATCAATCACTTGTAAATTCTCTATATTTGTCGTAAATGGTCGAACTTTGAAAACTAGCCCAAGAAGTTTGGATCAGGGCACTGGTGTGTTTATGTTTTTATTTTTATTTTTATTTATTTATTTTTTTTTAAATTTTTTTTAATGTTTTATTTATTTCTAGGAGAGAGAAAGAGAGACAGCGTGAGCAGGGGAGGGTCAGAGAGAGAGGGAGTCACANATACAGGGTTTCTGTTTGGGATGATAAAAAAAAAGCTATGGAAATACAGAGTGGCTATATAAGACGGAATATATTTGGTACCACTAAATTACACACTTAAACTCTGTTAATATAGTAAATTTTATGTTACATTTTTTTTTAATATTTTTTATTTATTTCTAGGAGAGAGAGAGAGAGACAGCGTGAGCAGGGGAGGGTCAGAGAGAGAGGGAGTCACAGACTGAAACAGGCTCCAGGCTCCGAGCTGGCAGTCAGCACAGAGCCCGACGCGGGGCTCGAACCCACGAACCGCGAGATCATGACCTAAGTGAAAGTCGGACGCTTAACCGACTAAGCCACCCAGGCGCCCCTATGTTTTTAAAAGCTCTGATTTGTAATGTTTCTGAATTCAGTGTTCCCACATGACTGATTTCAAGATACCAACAGGGCGACGCTGAACATGGGTTTGAGAGAGACATACACAATCGGGCAGACAGAAACCAGCCCAGCACAGAACTGTTTAGCCCCTTAATACTTGGTAAGCAATTATTTTAAAAATTTGATCTTGCTCCCAGAAGTTGTGGCTTGGTCTTCTTTTTCTGGTAGGACAGTGTGGTTTCTATGGAGTCTCTTTGCCCCACCATGTCACAGGCTTGAGGCTAACTACATGACATGGAGAAATCGAAAATGTGTAATAGTTTCCAAAAGAAATGTCGGGTTTCTGAGGATCTATGTTGAGAGTTGAACTTCAAACACAAATAGCATTGTTTGGTCCTCCTGCCCCTGACAAATGTGATCATTGCACGTCGCCATCAATTCCTCCAAAACGTGTTTTTGTTCTAGATAAACATGCTCATCATAAATATGAGTATTCTGTGTTGTCCAAATCTTTAATATCAAATTGAGTATTTCACAATACTTAGGCTCAATTTCACACATGATAGGGGAAAAACTTGAGGGTGACAAAAGGTTGTAATGAGTTTGCTATGTTTTCTTAAACTATAAAAATAGATTACAGGCACTATTTTACAAAATAATATGTTATTACTATTGAACAGTGTAAATTGCCTGTGTTCAAATAAGAACAAAAAAATGATAGTAACAAAGATATTGATATACACATCGGGGGACTTTTTAGAAATCAAAATCATAAGAAAAATGAATAAAGCCTTATTCTAGACCCCTGATCAGGCTGCCCTTTAAGTTTTGGAGACACAAGATTTCTTATGTAAAAATCATGTAATATGAAATGTCTGCACTTAAATAAGTTACCATATCAAAACAATTAAAGCATTGGATGATGCATTATAATAGTGATTTCAAATTATCTTCATAAAAATGAAATATTTAATCAATATCACATTACTGTGCACATCATAAACTTTTACATCCAGTAGGATAAAAAATACATTTGACAAAGGACAATCACAGTTATACGGAACAATAAAAGTACTAAGAAAACACTGCGTATCGCTGATATCCAAACATCAATCAATTCTACCACTTAGGAGTACATAGCATAATCCAAGTGTACTAAGAAATAATAGAAATTGGGCAGCTGTCCACTGCAAGGGTGATCACTGTTGACTGTCATCCCGTGTGTCACAACTATAATGCTTTCAGGAGAGAGGAAGCCGAAGGTATGTCAGGTCTGACTGATTCTTAGAACCGATGAAAACATAAGTTGGATTATCCATGGGGAGCACCTGATGAAGTAGAGCACAATTAAACCAAGTGGTTTTATATAGTAATTTGTAAGTTCTTCCTATCATGCAAATATTTGCAGTGATGTCAACACCCGCAGAATTAACATTAATTAATACTGATCCCAATGCTGATTTCCATGACACTGACCGTCTCCACTCATCATCATGTTTCTCAAAAGCTGTGTTCCCTCCAAGGAGTCAAATTAGGACATAAATAATGATTCCAAAATGGGGTGATGTTCTAAAGATTATTTTAAAAGCAAGTGGTTCAAACTCAAACACTCAATTGAATGGATTGTAGAGCCATGTAATTAAATTCACAAGTGTCCAGGGCACCACATTCTGGAAAACAATCAGAGAAACAATACCTCCAAGAAGCAACTCATTCTTTTTATCAGATTATATTTCTTATCCAAGAAAATGAGCACTGATTTCAACAATGTTAAAATTATTGTCGGTGAGGATGTTTTATCTTTCACATGACTTAACTCTATTGAAAAGCATAAATGTTTGAAGCTTAGCATTTTAAACCTATTCCCCATTGTTGGAAGTTTACTGTGTTCTTAATTAAAAGGAGCAAAAATGAATTTGATGGTCAATGTGTCAAAGCTGTCAGCAGCTTCCGGTGACCAAATTAAAGGTTAATTTCATGCACAACCCCCCTCCCAGAAACATCTGGAATAATGTTGAACCCAATATCTGGACATCTCATGGCCCAGTGAAAGTGACACATAAAATTACTACTCACGTGTATTATCCTTTTTATATATTGCTAGATTCAATTCGCTAAAATTTTAAGAACTTTGATGTATACACCCATTAGGAATTGGTCTGGTTTTATCTGCCTTTGATAACAGGGTAACAATGATCTTTTTAAATGACTTGGGAACACTTCCTCCCTCTTATGAGTGGAACCAGTATTATTTATGACTTAGATGTCTGGTAGAATTCACTAGTGAAGACATCTGGGTTTTATTTTTCTTTGAAAGTTTTAAACTCTGAATTTAATTTCTTTAATTTTTCTAAGGCCATTCAAGCTATCTATGTTTTGCATGTGCTTTGTGTGTTTCAAAGAATATGTCCATTGCATTGAAGTTGTTGAAGGACCTTCTTAAAATAGACTCTAGGACAAGATGAGACATGCAAGGCAGTATTAGGAGAAACGTTTCTGAGGGAAACTGTAGAAAGGACTGGGAAAGTATGATGGCTTCCTGCCCTTTGGAATCCAGCTGCTGTGTAAAGAGTGAGTATCATGAAACAGCCATGTTGTGAGAAGCTCTAGCCACATGGAGATGAGATGCTATGTGATATAGAGAAGCCAAGGAGCCCAAGGCACCAGATAGGAGAGTGAGTGACACAGCTTCGAAAATGGCTTCTCTGGTCCTGGACGTTGCAGGTGACACCATGAAATGACAGAACTGTCGAGCTGAGCCCTTCTTGGTTCCAAACCACCTAGAAGTCAAGCACATCTAAGCTCCCAAAACTGGAATATAAAGGGGACACTGGTAGAGAACTCTATGAGGAGCCGTTACCTCTTTGGGTCCACATTAAGTATCTAGTGATGTGCCCCAAATCACGTCTGGTTACCAGCACTACCAGTCACAAATCAGAGCTGCATGGAAAGCATAGGAGAAACGAGACAAGCACTTCTGTGTCTGTCTGTCACCCCGTCCAACCTTGGTACCTCAGACAGTAATGGTTACTGCTTTACTTCTGCTTCTCAATTTTTCACATTTCTCCTTAGGCCACCTCTAAAGGAGCCATATGGGCCAGGCAGGAGGTACTGGAAAACATCGTTCCCAATGTAAACACGTCAATAATGGTATGATTAAATGCACACAGAATTTTTAGAATCAAGCTCCATAAAAATCTTCGCTGGAATTTTAGTTGGAATTATCTTAAATACTATATTAAATTTATAGTATATTAAATATATTATATTATCTATATTATGTATATTATATTATTATTTATATTATATATATTAACTTTAAATTTAGTTATACTAGATTGAAAGATGTGTTTGGAAACACTTCCTATTTTTATTATTTTAAGTCTTCTTATCTACAAACATGGTAATATACTTTTTTTCTGTACTCATAGTGGCTCATCTGAGGTTTCAAGAACTTCTTTATTACAAACTCAGAAACAAAATTGCACTTTTATTTTCAAGCCTGGCCTCCTGGCCGTTTCCTCAGTACTCTGTTTCTGGAATTTTTCTCAGTATATCTTGGAAATTTAAAATTTATAATCCATGCTTTTTCAACTGTTCAGTGAGTCTCCTCCTTTATTTCATTGATAACTTAAAATTCTCTTTTATGTTAATACATATTTGTTTCATTAATACTTCTCTTTTCTTCATCTTTTTTTGTTCACCTATAACACATGATTTTCCTTCCTTGAATGTCCTAAATACACTTAAAGTCTATGTCAAACTATTCCCAGAAAATCAATTTCAACTCAAGCACATTCGTGCTTTGATTATTCGTTTTGTTAGCTGCCCATCTCATTGATAGATTTTTCCTCCTTTTGTTTTCAAGATCATTTGGAGGGGAGGTTTGTTTCCCTTTGCTTTGGGCTCTCTTTCCCTGACTTTCTGTTTTGCCTCCAGCTACATGGTATCAGGGGGATATGACAAATCAGTTCCTTTGGGAGGCTCTTTGTTCTCCCACTTTCCTAAGCCCAGAGAGTTCTATATACTGTGTATCCAGACATAGGACTCCTTTTTGTTTTATAAGCCTCCTCTCAAGGGTAGAAGAACGCTCTCTAGAACCTAACTTCAGTCTGTGGTCTTGTCTATGGTCTCTGTCTTGTATGGAATTCTTGTAAGGAATACTAACTACAGAAGCTTCATTCTCAGCCACTGCTATCTGCCTCTGCTCCTGGAGCACACCGAGCCTGTAGATTCATCTCATCTCCTGTTTCTGTGCATCTTCTTGAAGATGTCAAGACATGTCCTTTATTGGGGCACCTGGGTGGCTCAGTAGATTGAGCGTCCGACTTCAGCTCAGGTCATGATCTCATGGTTTGTGAGTTCAAGCCCCGTGACGGGCTCTGTGCTGACAGCTCAGAGCCTGGAGCCTGCTTCAGATTCTGTGTTTCCCTCTCTCTCTGCCCCTCCCATGATCACGCTCTGTTTCCCTCTGTCTCTCAATGAGAAATAAACATTAAAAAAATTAAAAAAGAAAAAACGTCATTCTGTTTCTCTAAATATCAAGTGTTTTCACTTCTTCTACTGCATCGTTTCTTAGGATTCAATTTAGATTTACAGACATTTTGTTTCTTTTTTTTTTTTTTTTTTTTTTTTCTTCTCTACTTGTCAGGCAAGGAGGGATTTATTTATACCAATGTTTGTCATAAGCAGAATGTGTGGTTTCCATTGACACCTCTCTTCCTTTACTTGAATATGGATCTGTATTCATACTGACCACTGTCTACTAAGCTTTTATCTATATGAATCCCTTTGGCTGAGCTGGTCTGTAGCACAGAATTTCTAAAATAACAATCTCCCCAATGCATTATTGGTATCACTTTTTCCATCACCACTTCCACCAACAAACCTCAATTTTCAGAATGATAACCTTCTATTCCTATTATAGGTAGCCTTTCCTGCTAACACCCAATCCTTACTCCCGGCCCCAGATCATTACTGGAACATGCTGTCTTTGTGTATGAAGAAAGGTGCTATGGGATGAGGACAGAACTACTCTGGTTTACTCACAGCACAGCAGCTGTATAGTGATGGCAGACTGTCCAAGTTTCTAATCCCAAGGACAGACTGGGGAGAAGAGCAGAGTGAGTATGGGCCACTCCTGTGTTTTGCATTCACTTGTATTATTTTTACTTATAGAACAATCCATTATTGTTAAGTTATTTAAAATTCCTCCCAAATTCTGGCAATGGGTTAATTTACAAGTGAGGAAAACCCTTCATGGATATCTTATGAATAAGTTACAATAGAATATGCCAGTCACCACTAGTCATTTTTAAATGAAAAAACTCACAGATCTAAAGCAGTAATGGACAAGGCCCGATGCACAGTGCTTCACGGAGTGAACAAGGTTTTCCTAGGAGGGCATGCGTATTAAAGTACTGTGGGAAAGCAAACCAATTGCCTTGATGAGAAGAGAGGCTTCACTGAACACTGCTATATGCATTCATGTTGCTCTGCTTCTCTGAGAATCTTTGATTCTTTTCTTAACTGAATTCCTACTTACTTCAACTGGCTCTTCTGACATCTTGTTACATATCCTCCTATGCGAATACTGGAAAAAATTTACATCTGTGCTACAAGAATTGCAGCTTTGTATATTTTTCATGCTTTGGTCTTACACAGAAACTTGGTCGAATTGCTCGATCTTTCCCATTAATTTAATCAATGTGTTGTATGTTACCTTAATGAAAGCCTAGGATGAATCGGTGATGTCTGTAAGAGTCAATGCAGCTCTGTAAGTGCACATCGTGAGCTTATTTGTTTCGTTCCTCTCTCTGCCCTTCCAATTAAACTTGAAATTTTGTATTCTGCCCCAGAATTCAATTGTGTCCCCCTAGTACATTTTTAGAAACGTTATCTCCATTCCTGACATAGTGCAGAGCAAGAAATTCGCCATATATCATAGAGAGTTGACATAACTTAGAGCCCTCCAATTGCCGTCTTTATTTTGGCATTGGCTCAGATGGTCTACGGGAGCTAAAACATGATATGCTTTCTGTAAATCTGCTGTCTCCCATGTCACTTAAAAAAGTGGCTTCCGATTTTTGAAACCTAATTCCTTCTATTATCTTTTGCCTGAGTGAAGTTTTATTCACTTAAAGTTTGTAAAGAAACATTGAGCATTAGCATTAACAGTGACAATGCAATCATACGATCTAACCAAGGCTGTAATTTAGCTACAAACAAACTGTAAGGCAGGAATAGATGAGAAGAGCCAATCCTTCTGGTTATATTCTTTCTCTGCACTTTTACTACCTTTTAGAAAAACCTTAGATCCCACAAGCGCTACTGCCCAGGGCAACATCTTACACATAGACAGCACAGTTGGCTTTTAGTAATAGTGGGCTTTTCTTTTTAATTAAAGAAATTAGAAAGAGATTTTTTTTGGAATATTTTACATACACTTGAACCAGGTGAAAACTAAAAACAGTTGACATCATCTGCATCTAGTAATAAAAAAAGAAACCAATGGCATAGAAGAGACGGCAGATCACCCTACAGAAAGGAAGAGTTAGAATATAGGAATGTGATAGGGCACCTGGGTGGTTCAGTTGGTTAAGAGTCCAGCTCTTGATTTCAGTTCAGGTCATGCATGATCTCAGTTCATGAGATCGAGCCCTGCACAGGGCTCTGCACTGAGAACGTGGAGTCTGCTTGGGATTCTATGTCTCCTTGTCTCTCTGCCCCTGCTCTCACTCTCTCTCTCTCTCTCTCACTCTCTCTCTCTCTTTCACTCTCTCTCTCTCTCTGTCTCTCTTTCTCTCTCAAGGCAAATAAAGAAACAGTTTTTTAGAAAAAGAACAGAGGAATGCACATAAAATACTATAGTGTCTTATCTTGCCTGTACAATGGATTACCTTGTATGCTGGTTGGAGAAACTTAGTATTCACTAACCCCAAGTAAACAAACACTGATCTTTCATTATTTCTTGTTTTAATTCCTCTATCATGTCCCCACTATGCCGAAATTTAGCATTTATGCACATTTTGAGAGGTTCAAACTTACATATGCTTCAGTGACTTGCCTTCCTTTCTACAAATGCTATTAAGGAACACCAGCTGGGGGCAGACACAGATGCCTCCTCACTCCCAGTTCTCCCTGATTAAAATTCCCTTTGCCCACACTACTTGCTCCGTGCCTTTCCTCCATGCTGGAACCTTCTAGAGACCTTAGCCCCACCCCTTTGCTCCAGGAGATGGAGGAGAGAATGTGTAGGGGCAGGAGGTGGGGTCTCTTCTGCTTTCCTCAGGTCCCTTTTCTTTAAGAAGTCACCCTGTTCCCCAAGGCTCCTATGCAGCACCACCTACCCGGACTGGGTTTCAGCATCCTGCCCACCTTCCCGCAGCCGTCTACAGTTCTCGTTTAAAGTGACCAAACAGGGGCTCCTGGGTGACTCAGGCAGTTAAGCTTTTCAGAATCTTGGTTTCTGCTCAGGTCATGATCTCACGGTTTGTGAGTTCAAGCTCTGAATCAGGCTCTGTGCTGACAGCGGGGACCCTGCTTGGGATCCTCTCTCTCAACCACTCGTCCGTTTGCTCTTTCTCAAAATAAATAAACTTAAACATTTTTTTTCAATAAAATAAAATAATAATGTCACCAAACACATAGAGAAGACACCAACACCCTTGTTATTTCTACTATAAAACTAATAAAATATGTTCAAAATAGCTCTGATCAGTCATGATCATCTTCACTGCCCCAGTTTTCCTAAAGGCCTTGTGTAGAGAGAGCAAAGGAGAGAGAGAGAAAGAGAGAGAGAGAGAGAGAAAGAGAAAGAGAAAAGAGGAAGAGAATCTTTTGTTGACTATCTTTTTGTACTAGTAGTGGTAGTAGTTAAAACCCTTACCAGTACTGAAGTGACCTGCTGCACTTGGTTCTGGGTCTAGAATGTAGAAAAATCCATGAGACTGTCTGTACCATAATAAGCCAAGCAGGAAGGAACTGACAGTTCACTGAGTCTGTTATTGGGAACCTTCAAAAGTGAGACAGGCAGAGGGAGAGCAGCCCATAAAGGGAAAGGATTTCTGGGTTATGTGAGCAAAGGCCCAAATAACCCAATGCTTCCAAACCCACCCCAGTCTCTCTGAGACTAGAGTTGCCAGATAAAATACAGAATATTCTGTTACATTTAAATTTTAGGTAAAGAGCGATTTTTTTAAAGTGTCTCTCAAATATTTTTGGTGGGGGGGTGAATAGCCACACCAAAAAATCATGGGTTGTTTATCTGAAATTCAAGTGTAACTGGGCATCCTATATTTTACTTGCTACATCTGTCACTCCTACTCTAAGACTTCACCTCTATTGGTTACCATCTACCTACATCCAGCCCAGAGAACTTAGTGTTTTGAGGTGGTTTGGTATCTCAGGTCCTGTCCTTCTAGTTATTGTCTTGCTAAAAGTCTTATAAGGATACAGAGTGGTGTAATATTGCCTATATATTATAGTCTTAGTGCTTTTTTTTGTTTCCTGTGGATATCTTCTTTCTACGTCTTTATCCTTTCCTCCGTGTAAAATAAATGATCTCAGGTTACAAAGAAGACATGGAAGATGAGAGTGGTCAAAATCTTGGCTTCTGAAATGCTGATGAGCTCAAGGATTAAACAATTAACTTTGAAAGAATACAGATACCACAAAGCTGCCTGATTTGAGCAGCTGGAGAAGAGACTCACAGGGAAAGGAGACATTTACATGCTGGCCACCCTACAAGGGTGTCTCAACAAGTCCTCGTACCGTATCAGCAAAAAGCAGATATAAAGCTCCAGGAATAATTGTATGCAAAGGTGTGACTTTTTGGTAACTCAGTTTAATGTCATTTGGAGTTCCCAGTTTACTTCGTTGGTTAAAACGTTATCTCATCTGGTTCAGGATAATTAACACTCACTGATTTTAAGGTACTGGATTTAATTGATTTTATGAGTTATCTATAGTATATCAGCTCTGTAGTGAGAAGATGAATGGGAGCTGATTCCAAACGTCATTACCTATTGCTGTTTGCATCTGTAATCCCCACGATCCCTGGTTTTTCCATCTCCCCCTGACCACAAGACTCCCATTCTTGGCATCTATTTGCATACTCTGAGACCCCAGGAGAATTTTTTTTTTTGTTTTGGGGGGGTATATGAGTGGAGGGGCAGAGAGAGAGAGAGAGAGAGAGAATCTTAAGCAGGTCCACACCCAGAACAAAGTCTGATGTGGACCATGAGATCATGACCTGAACTGAAATCAAGAGTCAGACGCTTAACCAACTGAGCCACCCAGGGGCCCCTCTTTTCAATGCTATGCTGAGGTGTTCAGGGATCCTGAGGCTGACTTGACCTCTTGACTCAAAAAGGCATTTTTGGTCTATTGCTCTAGAACCCCACTGGGTCAGGGTTCTCTATGAAGTTTGCTGTCTTCCCAGTTACCACCCCAGATGCAAGTCAGGGGTATTTTCTATCCTGGAAACTTCACCCTTATCTGAGGATTTCACAATGCTGCCTGGTTCTGCCTTATGGGGAGTAGATACATTCAACACATTTTCTCAGGGATCCACCATCTTTTAGCACTCTTAATTCTAGGATTGACTTTGAGCCTTACGGAACACTGAGCAATGTCTGGAAGTATTTTTGGTTGTCAAAAGTGGACACTTGTACTCGTTTTTAGGTACATCTCTTCCAGGTAGAGATGCCCGGAATTTTCCTACACATCCTATGATGCTCAGGATACTTCTCACCCCCTGTCTTCTTCACCCAAGAAAAAGAGATACTTGTTCCAAAATTTCAATGGTCCTGAGGTTGAAAACTTCTGCTTTACAGCTGTGTGACATGATCATACAACACTGATCAATGCCGTGACTCCTGTAGTACACCACTCACCCCTGAAGATTACAACTGCAAACCTCAGATGTGAGATATGATGCCATGGACCAGATATGTGATACCATTGCCAGTCAGAATCTAAAGGAAATAAATCCTTCTTCAAGGCACTTTACAAGGGCCATTTTGGTTGCAATCAAAGCTCACAAATGCTTCCCAGACTACAGCTGTTATTTTGTTATGTAAAGAAGGTTATTAGGGAACTGAAAGTAAGAAAATATGACTAGTAGATAAAGCTTATTTTAATGGATGTGAGTTCACTGGTGTTTGCCTTGAATCTATGGAACTGATTAGATAGCTTTCTACTAACATCTCAGTAATGATAGCATTAGGCGCATCCACCTCCTAACTTCAAATTAAAGTAATTGAAGTGTACAAAGCAGACGGAAGTACTCTGATGCTACGGATCAGTGATAACCAGCCATCTCACAGACCTTTCCCTTAAATGTAATATAAATCCTTCAGCTCTTAAGAAATTAAAGTGCCAAAAAAGAAAAAGAAAACTTACCTTGAAGAATTCCTAATGAGAATCTCCTAACGATAAGATCCGTTACCCACATATGTGTCCTCATCATAAAAATAAATTTTCCGCACACATTCAAGATTTTATTACTTTGTTGAGTTACATTTAAATATTTTAGACTTTGTAGAGTTCCTTTCATGCCCATTTACATTAATAAGAGCTGCTGTTCATATTAGGGAGAGTAATAGGGATGCATAGTTCCTATAAAATAGTTCTAAGTTTTTCATATCTATAAATAAATGATAAACATTTACTTCTTTTAAAAATCCCTTTGGAGGAAATATATATATTTTCTCCCAGGAATGTATTAATGCAACTTAATAGACTCAATTGTACACTTGCAAGTTTTAGCTCTTTGGACAAAATACTTCATTTCTCTATGCCTCAGTTTCCTGACTGGCTCAGTAAAGGTAATGATAACTGGCTGGCTCCCAGGGACATTTTGAAGAGCACTAAAACATTTCCAAGGGATTAAACAGCACAGATTGCCATATAGTCTATTATTTAGTGATATAAGAGCCAAAATGGAAATTAGAATCAGGGGAGATCCCGGAGATACTAAACATAAACTCCTGACCCCAAAGTACAGAGAAGGGCATTCATTCAGGGCATTGCCCGGGACGAGGCTGGAAGACAACATGGAAGTAACACATCAATACATCTTGCCCCACTGGGACACACACTCCAAACAAACGCTTGTGCTTGATCTAGAAATCCGCTGCCATATAGACTCTCTAACATGTTGAGCTCCAGCCACCAAAGGCAACTCCAAAATTAATGTAAACTTGGAGTAAAAATTGTATGCCACTTCAGAGCTGTGATTTTCTTTTTCTTTATTCTGTTTAAAGTTTATTTATTTATTTATTTTGAGAGAGTGTGTGTGAGCAGGGGAGGGGCAGAAAGAAAAGGAGAGAGAGGATCCCAAGCCCACAGCACGGAGCCCCATGCAGGGCTGGAACTCACGAACCGTGAGATCATGACCAGAGTCAAAACCAAGAGCCGGATGCTTAACCTCCTGAAGTCCCCAGGGGTCCCAGAGTCATGCTTTTCTTAATCACTTCTCAAGCCAAACTGTCATGCCTAAACTTCCCCTACCCAGAAATTCCAGAACATTCTATGGATCCTCCAGCACCACCATTATCTTAACCTAACCGAAGGGATACTAAAGTGTCATGTGGTTGTTAGTGTAGTCTTTGCACACTGGTTGTTTGGCCAAGCTATATCTAGCCCCTTGCGTAGTACATGTCACTCCCCCGCGGGCCAGTGGAAGGCCACACGGCTTCTCCTTCATGCCTGTATTGGAGTAAAAGTGGGATTCTCCAGCCTTGTATATATGTGTTTTAGCTCTGTGCTCCACCTCATTATCTCTGTCCACAAGACTTAGGGCACCATGATCCTTGCCATTCCCTCACACTCACCAACTCTTATCCCACTAAGAACAGCCAGAGAGAGTCAAGTTCATTTCAGTTTTCATAGCTGCCTCTCCTTTTGAGGGAGAATGATTTTGTTATTTTCTGAGGTCAAAGGCATTACAGAATTTCACAGTGAGAGAACGAATCATTTTTGTTCTTACTCAGCTGAAGGACAAAGCTTATGTCTGTTGTTTAGAATTCTGTTGTATCCAATATATACGGCAATCTGTTTGCTACAAAAGCACTCCATTTTCAGTTGATGGCCCATATGGTTACAGACCCCAATAAAAATAAGGGCCTAAACTGAGATGTACATGTTTTACCTTAACGTCCATTAAGCTGCTTGTTAGGTATTCCTATGGGTTGCCTAAAAATGTAAACACACTCACAGATAAAATTATTCCAATTCCTGATGAACCATTCACCCCAAGTTCAATGCAAAACACTGTACTGCATGTGGGAAAAATCCCAAAAGCTGGGGGAAAAAAGGAGCTTTATAATAAAAATACTGTTTTCGAGGCCAGAATAGTCACATTAATTATGCAACCAGTGCTACTTTGCTTAAATTACCTCAGCCTCTGCATTTGAAGAGCCTTATTAAATAGTTATGTCCCTGTATATTTAAAGAAAGAGAGTTTTATTCATTTGATTAAACTATTTTTATTGTGTAGGATTGCAGTATCATAATCCTATGTACTAAATGTCTCCCTCCACTCCTTCCCCCCTTTTCCACCTCCCCAGCAAGGGAGAAAAGAAGAAAACGAGTATTACTTCAGCCATAGAATCTTGCCAAGTAAAGTAAATATATGAAATTTCTGGAGAGTTTTTAAAAAAAAGGCAGACAAGTGATTCAGTATAAAATCGCCAACTTCTCTCCGACAAAAGTTCCTGATAAGCACTTCAGCCTCTGTGTATTTGTTTAAAGCCATTCCAAATACCACTCAGATACTTTCTGCTTCTGTACGAATTAATTTCAGCTGACAAAATGAGAGTCTCCACTCATCCCCAATTCTCATCAAGCAAGCAAATTCCCCCTTCCAGGAGAAGAAACTGAGGCTTCCGTTCATTCTCCTTTGCCTCTTCAGTGGCTCTGAGGAAACCAATTAGCTTTCTTGCCTTGGAACAAGTTCCAGAGAGAAGCGCCTTCAAGTCCCTGTAAAGACAATCAGTCTAATGCCCATCACTTGTATTGAAAGCAAGGAATGTCAGAGCCATATGCAAAGCTTAGCTAACATTAAGCTTTTTATGAATCACTTTTTTGTTGGAGGTGTTTTGAAGCTTATTTATTACAATGTCACCAATTCTTTTGATAAGCTTCTTGAGATAGGAGAGTGAAACACTGTGGCCTTTGGAGGAGGAAAGAACTAATCAAAATGGGAAAGGAAAATGGCAGTTCCTTCTTGGGCCTTCCCTGGTACAATCTGATGAAGCAGACCAGGGAGTTATGTTAAGATGTGATGCCTCCTACAGAGAGGCCAAGGATATAATCTTTACACTCCATGTTAGGACACATCAATGTGAGGCTAATGAAACTCAAAGCACTGTGGCCTATTTCTATTGAACATTAAAAATATGTTTATTTTTTTATTCTGAGAGAGAGCACAAGCACAAGAGGGGCAGAGAGAAAGAGAGAGAGAGAGAGAGAGAACTTCAAGTCAGCACAGAGCTCAACATGGGTCTCGAACTCACAAACCATGAGATCATGACCTGAGTCAAAATCAAGAGTCAGCCACATTCAGTCAGCTGAATGAGCCACCCAGGCACCCCTCTACTGAACATTTGATTAATCAAAGGGTTGAGTCGAAAATATTAGCCTTAGAGATAAATGTTAAGGCATTGTGTAGGAGGTAATAAAACAAGTTTTGAGTATTTCTCTCTAGCAATTAAAGAAATGTCCTGAGTCAATTCAACCTTATGCTTTTGGTAAGTTATTCAAGAGAACAAGGAGTAATCTCCTTTAAAAAAAAGAGGAGAGAAAATCATAAATGATTAGGATGGAAATTTTAACTTAATGTTCTACTGGAGACTGACAGATTTAGACAATGTTAACATTGTAGAATATTAAAAATAATAGTTAATATTTAGGTATGAAATACATTAGATAATTGTTTTTCATCAAGTGCCTCTCAAGTTGTTTTGAATGCTTAACATGCTAATTTTAAAATCAATTTATTTGGCATTTTTGAGTATATGCTATGCAAACAAATTCAACATAGGACAAAGGCTAAAAGCAGGAGTGTCATCAAGGGGGCAATGGGCTGACCCACTGGTTCAGAAGGAAACTATATGGCAGAAAATAGAGTTAACAACTTAGTGGTTCTATAATCTTTTCTCTAAAATTGTCCAGAGAACCTTTAATTAACTTACGTGTTCTTTGGGGAGATTATCCATTTCCACATCCTTCATCCTGTTTGTAGTGTGGCCGTGGGAGAGATGGTCTTTAGTGGAATTGGCCAGTACCTAAAGCCTCAATCCATTTTTTAAAATATTTGGTAAACTTCAGAAGTGTTAGGGGTGCACAGAGATGTTAAGGGGGTCAAAAAATAGGTACAGTTTTCTGTTCACATCATGTGGTTCAGAATACTGGGATATTAACCAATTATGGTTTCAACCACTGAGACAATTCAAAGTATTTTTTTCTTTTTCAGGGGGAAAAAAAGATTCAGTACCTAATCACTTTTACCATTTATATTTGAGTTGATATGTGATGGCTTCCTGTTTGTGTGAAAATACAAGTTCAAGTTTTTAAAGTTCACATGGCTTGCAGCGTTGCTTCTAGTATGTCTGGTATTTCAAAAGTGCATGGCTTTCTCTTCAGCCAACAGTTTAGAATACCTGTACTAAAAGCTATCCTCAGAATATTCAACTATTAATTAATTATGATCCAGCTTTTCTCACAGGCTCATTTAAGAAAGGAGATATTTAAGAGTTAGTCTAATGGCCATATTAGCTATGAATTCTCCTAGACCCCATAAACTGCATTAGTGAATTAGAGGACACATACAGAAATCAAAGTGTTCTGAGCCATGTTATCTCAACTGCTACAAAAATGCTTGTACTGATTATACAAATGTTTGGTGCATGCATTGTTTATTTGAACAGCATTCATATTTTTGCTAAAACCAGAATTTAGAACATTAGCCATTGTGTTATTAAAGGTCTCTCAGATGACCACTGCTTTCCTTACCTTGGTTAGTTTCTTGGGGAAAAAAAACAAAATTGTATCTCAGTAAATACATTTCTATGATCTACTGTTAAACAACAACAACAAAAAGTTGGAAGCCACTGTGTTTTCTTTTAATCCTAGCTTCCAAAAGAATTACAAGCTAATTTAGTGGCCTATTGTGGTAATCTGTTCAAAGCACATATTTACATCTATCCCTGTTTCTTTTAAGAGGACCTCTAGTCTGTTTTTGGTTTTGAAACCCATTCAACAAGAAATATTTCAAATATGATCAAATGTGCTCACTATTAAGTGTACACTGTGGTATTTTCGATAAATATATACATAACCCTATGATCATGACCAATATAAAGAACATTAATATTACCTCAAAAATTTGCCTTGTGCACCTTTATTTTTAATTGTCCTATCTTAGGTACAATCTGTTTCCTATACCTAAAATTTGCTTTGCCCATTCTAGAATGTCATATATGTGGAAATATACAGGTATTTATTTGTGCCTGGCTTCTTTTGCTTAGAATCATATTTTTAATAATTTCATATAAATTTCCATCTTTGAAGTGAAATATCTGTGATTATTCTTAAATGTGTTTCCCAGTAGGTAATGAGTCTTATTTTTTATTTTTATTTTTTGGCTGGCTTTTATGATTGTTTTTCCCTTCCACTAGTTTTCAGAAATTTGCTGTGATTGGCTTTGGTGTGGTTTTATTTGTCTTTATCCTGCTCAGGTTTATTGATCTTGGTTCTTTGACTTTATAGTGGTTAGAAACTTCTGGCTAACATTTATTTACTCATTTATTTGTTTTTTTAATTTATTTTCAACTTTATACCATGCGACTCCTATTTTCTGTATGTTATTTCCCACAGGTAACTTTCCTAAAGCTCTATTAATTATTTTTTAACTTTTTTCTTTAATGTTTATTTTTGAGAGAGAGAGAGAGAGACAAAGCCAGAAACAGAGAACAACCAGGGAAGGGGAAGAGAGAGGGAGACACAGAATCTGAAGCAGCCTCCAGGCTCTGAGCTTTCAACATGGATCCCCATGATGGGCTCGAACTCAAGCCATGAGATCATGACCTGAGATGAAGTTGGACGCCTAACTAACTGAGCCATCCAGGCACCCCTAAAGTTTTTAAATATTTATTTATTTTTGAGAGAGAGACAGACAGAGCACGAGTGGGGGAGGGGGAGACAGAGACAGAATTCAAAGTAGGCTCCAAGCTCTGAGCTCGAAACCACTAACTTTTTAAAGTCTCTTCTCTCTCTGCTTCAGCTTTGTTAGTTTTTAAAAATGTTTTTATGTTTATTTATTTTTGAGAGAGAGAGAGTGTGAGTGGGAGGCGCTGTTAGCACAGAGTCTGACCTGCGGCACGAACTCATGAACTGTGAGATCATGACCTGAGCCAAAGTCCAACGCTTAACCAACTGAGCCACCCAGGTGTCCCCAGTTTTGTTAGTTTTTATTGCTATAGTTAAAAATTTGTCAATCTTCTCATTGTACTCGCTAATCTGCTATGAATTCCATCCAGAAAAATTTTCATTTAGGATATAACTTTCTCCTTTAGAAATTTCATTTGATCCCATCCCCTCACCAAACAATTCTACTGGCTCTTCCTTGTGATGATGTCTGGCTTCAAATTCTTGGCAGGTTGCCTGTTCTTAACTAGTAGTTTCATCCTCTCTGCCCATCTAGGACTGTTTCACTAGAATAATTTTTCTACTGGTTATGAGTTATATTCTCCTCTTTCTTGACAAATCTGGCATTTTTAAATGTCTACATTTTATTTTCCTCCTTCAAAGAATATTGAACTTTGTTTTGTCTCAGTTAAATTATTTGTAGTTCATCTTGATTATTTTAAAACTTGTTTTAAAGTTTGTTAGTGTGGAACCAAAACATTCTTTACCTTAACACCAGTTGTTACTACCACAGTGTTACAGTTCTGGAACCTCTACCAACTGAACTTGATGGTCAAGGTCACTCAACTGTGGCTGCCTGGTCAGATCTCACACATCAGTCCTAGGTGAACTCTGGAATTTGTGCTGCTTGCACTTCGCACTTCTTCGTCTTGTCTCATGGAGTTTCCCAACACATATGCGAATTCACATTCAGCAACAGACTCAAAGCGATCATGCAGATTTCTGGGATGCTATTTCTGTGTGGCTCTTCTGCCATCTGCCTGACATCTCCTCCATATCGGCCCCCTCTACGGTCATTTCTGTCTTGTTGTCTGTCAGAATTCATGTTTAGTTTGGGTTCTCCTCCTTGCACTGTGAATCAAAACATGCTTCCAATCAGAAAGTCACGGTGTGTGTAGAGCTCGCCTCATTTGTTATTCTTCTCTAAGGTACTGCAGTCCTCCGCTGCCTGTTTATGAATATCAGAAAACAGTTGTTGCATACATTTTCCCCAATTCTCTAGTTGTTTCTCAGCAGGAGGTCAAGTTAGCTACTAGTTACGCTGTCACAGGAGAAGTGGAAGTCAGCAGTCTGTTTTATTATTATTTCTTTAGTTATACCATTTTTAACAATTTAAGCCATGCCATATAGTTTTGGAATACAAGTGTATATAGAGTCTGTATAAATCCATAAAAAATATTCTGAGGAAATGGGAAAACATATCTTCTTCCCAGAGATGTAAGAGCTAAGAAGACTTTTCATTATTCCTTAGCTTTCATAAATTATTTGGTGACTACTTATGTTTTAATTCCCCAAAGAGCCCAACAGATGGATATAAAAAGGAGATTTAGGCTTGACGAAAAGGCAATTTCTTGTTTTTCAGAGGAGAAAATAGTAAAGGCGTCTTCCACAGAACCTTCAGTGTCAGCTTTTCTTAGAGCTCTTAAGAAAGGAAATAGCCATCAAATGTTTTAGATACTCACCTGAAAACAGGGAGGGTACTTTCCAGTGTTGTGACCCTTTAACTGCAAAGGATTCAACAAGTTTTGAAATTCCCTGTGATTTTACTGCCACAGGAATTCTGGCAAAGAACTATTAGTACCAAACTTAATTTAAAAAGACAGTTTGCAAATAAAAGCCACAAATAATATTTTAATTATGTAAGCCTAAGATACTTAGAATTTGCTTTTGTAAAATAATTTTATTATCTATTTTTGATTACTCACACCCTTTCTCATACCTCTAAATAAGCCAAGTATGGCCTAAAGGCAGCAGGACTAAGAAGACAGAGAGCGGCCCAAGTCTGGAAGTAGGTATGGTTGCCAAATAAAACATAAAGGTCACTTCTACAAATACAGGTTCAAGTGATATGATGTAAGAAGCACCATAAATAGGTACACATTTGCTTTTATTAATGGATTTACTGATCACATTATTTCAGTTACACATGTTGTCCCATTCAAATAATTGGCAGTTACCATGACCCGATCCTACAGAACAACTCACTCATAGTCAAGAAGGAAGGTAGGTTTGGTGATAGAAATTCCCCATGAAATTTCCTTTTCACACAGATATCTTATGCAACATTTAAGAGGCCTCCTCAGACCTCTTGGCTGACTTACTAAGACTCTTGATAAAAATCTAAATATACATATGGCATTGATGTGCCTACAATATTTGTACAAACGGGCTTCTTTTGGTCATTCAGAAATCAGCTTAAAACTGACTTCTCCAAAAAGAGCTTTTTCAAACTGTCAAGCTAAAGTAGTCATTCTCTATAACATCTCTTCATTTTAACCTTCTACGTGGAATGTATCATTATCCAATATTTTTCTTGTTTGTTTGCTCCCTTCCTTATTTAGTTGCATATAGTCACCGGGCCTCAGTCCTGTCCTATACTCAAATAAAATGTTAAATTCTTGAAGGAAGAATCTTGTTCTGTTGTTCACTTTTATATCTGTGGTGTCTAGAACAGTCCCTAATAAGAAGAAAGGACTCAATAAATACTTGCTAAGGTGTGAAAAGGATAAAACATGGTTATCAGGGAGATAACAGAGAAGGTGAGTTTCACCTCTTAGATAACGTATAAAGAGGACCTGAACAATGCCAGTACTCATTGCTTTCTTTCTGCATAATTATTACTACATTTCTTTCAGTAGTCATTTTATGGTTGCACATGAAAATGAATCATAACTGTCAGAGTTGTTCTCATGAGTTATTATAATATTTACCTTTATAGTTCAGCCAATCAGGATGAGAATGGGTCTTAGAAATAAGTTCATTTGGGCCATCAGGAAACAATCTTTAGGTGATACCAGTTCAGGAAATAAATCACAATTCCACAAAGCATGGCATCTTATATTATTCTGATACGTCATGAGCAGATGGAAAACATCAAGGGCATTCAGTAAGTGACATCAACATGTTCTGAGAGGCAGGCAGCAAGGAAACACCAAGGACGTATCTCTGTAGGCCACCTGGTCTGATGTAGAAGGTCAAGACAGCAACAGCACAAGACAAGGTCTTGGAGAAAGCAGAAGAAACCAGACAAGACTCATTTCTCAGAGCTGAAACAAGTAAGTACATCCCATTATGCTGCAAGTGCACAGCACCTGAGTCCTCCGAAGTTGAATGAGGGCTAACAAAGTTGAGCTGGATGTTTTAAAAACAGCCTCTGGAATAAAATAATGGTTTGCACATTTACCCGCTAGATAATTTTGAGCCATTGCTTTCATTTTCCAAATCTGAGTTTATGCATTTCTAGAATAGAGTGACATCTACTTCACTGTGTTGTTGGAAGAATTAAGGATAATCTATGTAGAGGACTTAGCACAGAGCTTGTGGCTTGATGACTAGACAAAATGTTACTTTAATTATTATTAAAGCTCTTTCAGGTCACAGTCAGCCTCAAGGACTGGAGTAGTTCAGAGACAGCTTATTTGTATCACATTGGGCAGCAGTGGGAGTTCAAACTGCAGAGAACAGGGCCTCCTCTGATATTCTTTTGGCTGCATGCTTATTTAAGGACCCTAGGATGATTTTGGCTAAGACTTTCATGCTTTGTGAAGAGAAGGTCCAGTGCAGGGTATGAACTCCTGCATTAAGCTATTTCATTTTCCAGTTGTAGCTCACTGTAAACATTGCAGAAGGTACATAACTGAAGATCAGAATGTAAACACTATCCATTAAAATAATTTGACACAGAACTGTCTCTCTATAGGTTCACTTGAAGCCAAGATTTTTAGGCATTGGCAGACCATGGAAAGAAATCTATTACTTATTAAGAGACATAATACAGTGGATATTGAGCTGTTTTGGTTTAGCACCAGGATTTCATTATTCTTGGATGTGGGATACAAATAATTATAATCTTTCAAACTATTTCATATCATTATTTCTTTTTCAGTGGCTACCACTGTGTGAAAGGTAGCTATATTTCATGAAAAAATATCTATAAATTAAAAACAGTGATAATTGAATTCTGACCAAAAGTTATTTTTTAAATAATGAAGTAGTACTGAATATTTTCCTCATGAACTTTAAGAAACCATAATTTCATATTGTGATCCAAGAAAGAGTTTCAAACTTGGGAATGTTCTGAGCATCACAATTTTTCACTTCAAGTAGTAAGAGAAAGAATTAGCTAGTTTTAAATAATTCTATAACTTAAAGGAGAGAAAGAACAGTAATTAGCAAAATCACCTGAACATTTCTTTAAAATGTCAAAATAAACCTATTTCTTAATAACATACTATCAACAGGGCATTTACGAATTCGAGATGAAAACCCATAAGGCACAATTAAAGGAAATGATGTACTCATTAAAAGTGATAAAATAGCACTTGCCTTTTTTGTTTTGAATATGTTTCGTGGAGTGAATTAAGGATTCTTGATATGAGGGTTCGGGGGAAACTATGTATTGTATGTGCAAAAGGTAACATACCTAAACTGGTTGTCCAATTTCTCGGTTTTAAAGGTATGTTATTATTGTGAAAAAACATTGCATTATGTGCCCAAACTGCTGTATGGAAGTTACTCATTAGCAAATGATTGATTTAGTTACAGTAACAATTCAGAGGCATTCCAAGACATTTCTTAGAGGATGTTTCAATGAAAATCCCGTTAGGAGAGATTTGGGACCTCGGAAGTCCCTTGGCCTTGGGTCCTTCCACAGTGACCTATATTTGGGAAAGGGAAGCACAGTTAGGGACACTGGGTGTCTTCCCAGGGAAGACATTTTCAGTATTTCTCCAAGTGGGTGTTTCAGCAGCTGTTGATGGAAACATGAATTTTCAGACACATTCAACAGAGAGAAATGAGATATTTTGACTGAGATATATTATCCTGTCCTGCTTTGTGGCAAAAAGGCAGTAAAGTGTTTCTGCAGGGTCAAGTAACAGAAAAGTCATCAGCTAGTAGAAGGCAAGGCATTCATGCAGCAACATAATAGAGTGGACAGAATGTGAATTAGGCAGAAGTCAAGGATTACAAAGAAGATACAAAAAAAAAAAAAAAAAAGCAACCATCTACAAAACAGAGGTCCTAGGGCCCTAAGCACATGGCCCATGTTACAAAAGAAAATTTTACCAATGTAGATGGATTTAGAATGAGCCAAAGTATACAGCTATAAAGGTCTCCTTATTGGAGGAGGGCGCTGTACCTTAATTTGCTCTCCTTAGAGAGAACCTGATGATTTGTAAATAAATTTTGAAAATGGGAAGAAGGTCCTTTGGGATGACCTTCAATACTTGCAAAAACAACAACAACAAAAAAACTATGCTGCTGCAAGGAGAGATCCGCCCTGAGGCAGGTACAGCTTGTCGATATATAACTACTGGTATAGAGCGTGGATCATTGGGGCAACACCAAGGAAGCTGAAATGTGGGAAGGCTAGGGTTTCCTTCAAAGAATACTCCTTCATTGGCTGGAGTCTCCCCCCCATCTCCCCGCCAACTTTTAGTCTTCCTGGCTTCTCATTTACACAGCAAACCTTTATGAGCATCTCATATATGCCAAGACCTTGCTGGGGATTCCAATCTGAAAGATACCTTTCCCAATAGGAAATGTCAAAGAGAATTGTAGGAAATAAAGTCATATGACTGTTCTCGTGTAGTTAATGCATTGGTAAATTCTACGTCAGAGGTAAAAAGAAAAATAAGAAAAAAGGAGTAAGCCTGCTTTGGGGGGACACTGTGATTCCTTTGCTGCAGGTTCCTGGTCTTAGATTATAATTTTAGAGAAGGGAACAAGTTAAAGACAGGATCACTTTTCTTTGTTTTCTAAACTTATAACACAGTAGATGAGGTAGTCTGTTCTTTCATTGAGAGAAACTCAAATCTTTGGTAAAGACCTCTTTAAAAAATTGGCCTGCATATAGCTTTTAATTTGATTTTGGTAGAATAGACCTGATTCGTAAGAATATTACTAAAGTGCACAGGGGTAAACCACAGTGTTCTTTTTAGCTTTTAAAAATACATTGCCAAGGTGATTTACATAATTGAAATTCTGTATTTGTAACTACAGATGTGCCACAAAATTTAGGTGAGCAGCCAGACTGTCAAAACTCTCAGCAATTTCATGAAAAGGAAGGTTTGCCCAAATCTTCACTGGTTCCCATATAAATAAAGCTGTTTTGGGAAACAGAGAAAAAATAAATGGAAGGTCTTTTCATTTTAAAGCACCTGCAAGGAAACAAAGCACATAAAAAAAAAAAGAAGAAGAAGAAGAAATGATGGGCAAATGAAATAAAGACCAAAAAGATTAAGTCATCTACAGTTATTAATCTTTAATATTTAGAAATGTTGGAAGTTTTTTTGTGAGATTTTGGGCTGCTTTCTGTAGAAATCAGTTCAAGGAGTCATTAAGAAATATCAGCTCTTTAACCTATAGTAATTGGAATTCTATTTGTGATCTTGGCAGCTTTAATGTCCATACATTATGGATATGATCCCACATGTACATCTTTTTATTTTATTTTATTTTAAAAATATTTTATTTATTTCTAGGAGAGAGAGAGAGAGACAGTGCGAGCAGGGGAGGGTCAGAGAGAGAGGGAGTCACAGACTGAAACAGCCTCCAGGCTCCGAGCTGGCAGTCAGCACAGAGCCCGACGCAGGGCTCGAACCCAGAACTGTGAGATCATGACCTAAGCGAAAGTCGGACGCTTAACCGACTAAGCCACCCAGGCGCCCCCAACATGTACATCTTTTTAAAACGCACATTGAAGGTCTTATTTGCCAGGTACAATTTGATTGTAGAGTGTCTAACTCTTTTTTTCTTTTCTTTGTTTTTTTATCCATTCAGTCTTCAATGTTATTTCTAGAAAAAGAAGAAAGCTTACAGATACAGAGTTCATTGCATTGACAGTGAAACCCATCTTTTAGAGTTTTGACACACTTTTACTTTTACCTTAAAATAAAAACAAGACAAGTTTAACTCTAAATTACATATTTTAATGACTATTTTCAATGTATTATAGAGTCAAGTTTTTTAGTTCTTTGTAATACATTAAAAAGAAGAATGAAAAATAGAGCAATCTTAGAGTATTATTTTTCATTTTGGAAAATGAAGTCCTTATCATGAATGTTATGGGTTAAATTGTGTCTCCAGTGAAAAGATATGTTGATGTCTTAACCCCCAAGAAACTCATGGGATGGGATCTTATTTGGAAAAAGGGTGACTTAGGATGTAATTAGTTTATTTAAGATGAGGTCATATTGGAGTAGGAAGCCTTAATCCATTATAACTGGTGTCTATAGAAGAAGAGGGAAAATGGCTTTATAATAAGAACAGAGACACACATGTGAAGACCCAGGACACACAGACACCAGGATAAGATGGTCACGTGAAGATGGAGGCAGAGAATGGAGTTCTGCTGCCACAAACCAAGGAATGCATGATACTATCCATGCTAGGAGAAGCAAGAAAGGATTCTCTCCTAGGGGATTTGGGGCAAGCATGCCCTATGGACACCTTGATTTTGAACTTTTGGCCTCCAGAGCTGTGAGACAATAAATTCTCATTGTTTTAAGCCACCCAGTTTGAGGTCATTTGTTACAATATCCTAGGTAGCTAACACATTGAGTAGGACAAACTTCCAAATTATATTAGTATGGCCATTCAAGAAGATATTCCTTGGAGAGCTGACGTATCAGGCCAAGAACATACAGCCAGCAAGAGCTTTCTCCTCTGCCATCCTCAAGAACTGGGATCCCCATTAATCAAATAAGAAACTATTTGTCTTTATTTTTTATTTTTTATTTTTTTGCCATAGAGACAACATACAGATTTTTTCTTCTTTTATTCCCCCTTTTTAACCTCTCTCTATGCTTTTTCCTCTCATTTGCTGGTATCATTACCATCTTCATCATCATAAGACTTGAGTCTCATCTTTGTCAACCCTGTGTTAGATTGATAAGTCCAAAATCATATGGTTATCATGACATTAAATGAGATTTATAACCACTAGTTAATCTCCCATCTCTACTACCAAAGTGTTTGTAGGTGAATTCATAAGCATGCCAGTTATGTAAATATAATCATCTCACTTTCTCATCTTAAGTTACTTTCACATCAATAAAAGTTTTTATTTTGGTAGGAAAGAAAAAATGTAATGCTGTTTTCTTAAGTGTCTGCTACCAAACGTTTAATATTGTACTTAATAAACTTTTCCAATATGCCTAAACTGAAAGCCTTCATTAATCAGCTCTGTGTTTGCTGACTTTCTTTGTCGGGTGAGGAGAATAAAGTTTCTCTGAGATAACTGGTAGAGTTCCAGGGGATAAAGCAGCTCTACCTATTGAGGAATGCATTAGTTGGTATGAAAATCAAGCTGCTGTAGGAAAGGCCCCCAAATACAAGTTTTTTAAAAAGCAGCTTATTTCTCACTCATCTAACTTGCGCAGTAAGTCACGTGGATTGGCAGAAGATTCTGGTCATGCAGTCACCTAGGACTCAGGTTCTGCTCATATTTTACATTTTCTACCTTCTGGTGCTTTTTCCTCATCTGAACGTTCAAAGTTATGTTCCTTATAGTGGGTAGAGGAAAAGACGTAGAGGAACATATGTCCAATTTTCTAATATTTAGAACCGGAATTAGAACTGATCTCTTATGCTCATATTCCCCTGGTAGGAATTTAGCTATATGATTCCTATGCCCCACATAACTAAATTAACTAATGATATATCTTTCCCTGGGCATATTTCTAGTTACAATACTTATTACAGCGGGAAGCTAAGAAAGGATTTCAGTGGACAGCAGCATTCTCTTCCAAAGAGATTTTGTCAGTATAAATCAGAGTATTTGTTTACCATCAGGAATTTAAAAGACCTAGTTTACACAGAGCCTACAAAGTATTTAAGCAACTTCCAGTTCTAATAATATTGGCATTAAAGATGTCATGCTATCCTTTGTAGATATATTTGGGTACCGTTAAGCATTTTCAAAACAAAATATTATATTTAACTTACAGATTAAATCAACTTCCACTTGGGGCGCCTGGGTGGCTTAGTCGGTTAAGCGCCCGACTTTCGCTTGGGTCATGATCTCGTGGTTCGTGGGTTCGAGCCCCGCGTCGGGCTCTGTGCTGACTGCCAGCTCTGAGCCTGGAGCCTGTTTCAGAGTCTGTGACTCCGTCTCTCTCTGACCCTCCCCTGCTCACGCTGTCTCTCTCTCTCCTAGAAATAAATAAAAACATTAAAAAAAATCAACTTCCATTGGAAAAGATGCTGAGAAACAATATGCCAAAGAATTGGTTATCATTTCATAAATTCGTTGACAGGGCCAAGCAGGAAATATGAAGCAATGTCTACAATTTTTCTCAGAATTTCTCTTCCGAAATCAACAGACAATGTTTAGAATTGGAGGACAGAGACACATCTGTAATAATAGTTGTCTTCTTGCCCCATGCTGGCTAAAAGAGAGAGAAAAGAGAGAAGGAGGAAATAGGGAGAGGGAGAGGAAGAGATAGAGAGAACCTCACATGACAAAATACACTTATGAAGTGGAGAGGCACTAGAGGGACGACTCATCTGCTTTGCTACAATAAATTTGGAAGTCATAAAAGGGTCCAATCCTTGTGCACAATAATTTCTCCACCTCCTCCTTCACTCAGTGATTTCCTTTTTCAGTTCCAGAAATTACTATTTTTGGTCAGTACATATATTTCCCCTCATAATGATTCTATGACTAGGTTTTTCATGCTCTCTTGGCTTATTAAAACAGTTACTAGCAAACTTTGCAAGTTTAAGCACTTATTATTTTGCTTTTATTTCATTAGGTGAACTACTTCTTAAGAAGTGTTTTGTGCAATGTCTACATTTTGAAAATCAAATTAAATTTGTATGGATTCAAATTTTGTTAGTTGTTGTTTTTAGGTTTCCCTTTTTTTCCTGAGGAATTTATAACATTCCTAAGAATGCTCTGGGATGTCACAAAAATAAGTTTGTTAGTCATTGTTCTGAAAATTCCAGTTATGATAGTTGTGTTCCTCTATGTTCAGGCAGGAAAAGATAATAGCCATCATCTGAGTTTCTGAATTCCTCCACTGTATTTGCAGAGATCTCATCAGGAAGTATTTCTCTGAGGCATTATGCTATGTGAAGCCATTTTTCAGGTAAGATGAAATCACCCAAACTTTGGTCATATTAGCAGCCTTAAGTGATGGCAAGAGACTAAATCATCAAAGAGATTCAGTTGTGTTCTTTACACTTTATTTACCAAGACTGGGAAGAAGATTGTACTGTTCCAGAAAATAAAATTTAGTCTACCAGGAAGAACAAACCAACAAACGAACAAACATGTTAGGATAACTCTTAATCTGGAAGTTGAGTCTGTCAGCACACCCCAGTGGAAAATATCTGGGTGTATTCATTTGCCCTGATTCTTTCAGTTCAGGCAAGTCAGACTTTCTTGGTGGCTTGCATCTATCTGAATTTCTTTGCTTGGGTACTTCCTCTGGTTTCCTAAACCCATTCTGTCTTTAGCCAAACAAGCCCTGTCCCAGCAGTCTTCTTCTGGGGTAGTAAAATTTCCTCATTCTGTTCCATGCTTCTCTCAGAGTTCTTTCAGAGAGTAAGCAATTTGTTTAATAATACACCATTCCTCTTTCCCTTCTCACCAGATCCCTTCCTGAAGGCACATCCTGGGGTCACTTCCCAAATGACTTACATGCTAATCCTTGACTCAGGATAGGAGTCTTGGGAATGGGAACCAATGCCAGCCCCACTCTTGAGCATCCTGGTAAATTAAAGTTTGTCATTACATTCCATACAGAGATCTATTTTCCTCCACTCTGTGTTGGCCTAGAATGTCTACCATACACAATGACTTAACTACTGAAATGGCAAAACCCTTAAGGACTGTCAGACTCAGCCTGTACTCTGTTTTATAGAAGAGGAGACAGCAACAAAGGGATAACATGTTTCTCTTGGGTGGCGGAAGCTTGTGGTGAAAAACATAAGGTCAGGTGGGTAAGATTTCTTGGTTTGAATCTTGCCTCCACCTCCAAGTTAACATTTATTATGAGTATGTCTGTTAGCATTAGACAAGTGTGGAAGTAGGAAATGTAATCAGAGGATACAAAATAAGAAGATAAATGGTTCTGAATCTCAAGTAAAATCAAACTGTATGTGCACAAGATGCCCAATCATAAAGAAGTGTTTTACAGAGAGAAAATATAGGCATCATCAATAATAGTATACAACATAAGCCTAGAAACTAGGACATTAAATTCTGAAGAGCACAAGCTCATGAGTTAGACTGCATGATTTGTATCTTGGCTCCACGTCCATTGGCTAAGTGATTTGGGGCAATTTGCTTAACCTTTCTGTGCTTTTAAACAACCATCTGAAGAATGAGAATGATGATAATAAGACCTAGCTCAGAGGACTGTTGTGAGGATTAAAAAAGATCATACAGAAGCACCTGGATGGTTCAGTTGATTGAGCATCAGATTCCGACTCAGGTCATGATCTCGTGGTTCTTGGGTTTGAGTCCCACGTTGAGCTTTGCACTGACAGAGCAGAGCCTGCTTTGGATTCTCTCTCTCTCTCTTCCCCTCTCCTGCTTGTGTTTACTCTCTCTCTCTCAAAATAAATAAATAAACAAACATTAAAAAAAAGATAAAACATAGGACATAACCAGTTCATACTAAAGCCAACAAACATTAATTTCCATTATTACTGCTGGCAAAGTGGCAGCACTGGGGTAAATTCCACATCCAAAACTCTGTCTGTCCTCCATCACACACCATCAGTAGTGATGGCAACTCACATTTAAATCCATATCTAAGGTGCAATTACTGCAGCAAATTAAAAACTCCCTTCTTTCCACCTATATGTTAACAAATTAGTTCTCCTCAAACATTTTATTTAGTATGTGACACAATACAGCATTTTTTCCCTTTCTGACAGAGAACAACTGTTTTATGTATGTTTTCTCTCTGCTTAATAAACTGAGCACCTTAATCTTAAATTTATGCTTAATTAGGAGAATCAAAGCCCCAAAACCTGACATGCAATAGCAATGCACAACTTAAAGTTTAAATACACTATGTAGATTTAGAATATGCTCATGGTAAAACATTTTTCCTTTAATAAAAAATGTCAATAAGCCAACAAGCAGCAGTGAATACAGAATGAATTGGTGCAGCTGTATCTTTCATTCTTTAAGTACCATCTCTTATTCCTGGATTCTCTATTGCTTATTCAATGCTCTCAGTCCTCCACATTCATATTAGTTTTTAAAGTATCATTATTTTTTGGAAATTCTATTTAATGTGGTGAGCATCCCTCCCAAGCCAAAACTGCAGTTGAGACCAGGGAAGTATAGAGTACTTCCTCAAATTTATCTTCCATACTCTTTTAATTAGAACAGGCTCAGGAGAGATATAAAAATAAAATTATTGACTCATCTGAAATGGAAAGATCCTCATTGTGTTGTCTTCAAGAAATGTAGCATGACTCTTGTTAAATAATGATTTCCCAATTTTAATTATATTAAACTCTGTCTTCCTAAATTCCTGCTGTCATTCTAATTAAAGGGGAATTTCTTATTTTCTGTACAGAAGGCCTGCCTCTGTAGAGTTCAACCATTTCCATATAGCCTTCCAGGGGTGTTTTGCACTTTAAAGTCGGTGAAGTTTTTCTTTACTAAAAGATTAAGAAAATGTTTAAAATTCCTTGCAAGTGGTATATAAGACATATGCAATTGGTACAGCATGTACTCCATTGGAGAAAACCCTCAGGTGTAGATGTTATTGAAAAGCAAACATGCAGGCTACTGCAACTAAGTACTGAGATATTAAAAATTCTTTGTGAACATACATATGCACGATCTTAAACATGTTCTTGAGACTATGTAACATGCTATGGCGGTAGGCACTACCAGTGGCCTTTCCGATAGCTTTTGCTCTTTTTTCCTCACTTAGATATCATAAATTTGTCCAGTTACTTATGGGTGCCTATTCTTCAAATGTGGAAGTGACATTCTGCAGGTGGTAGATTGAATATCCCATAGAACTGTGATTGCGTGGTTTATTTCAGGAACTATATCTTAAGCAATTAGCATTAGCAAAATAGGTAAGTAGGAAGTGGAATGAAAGGGCACAAACTATGAGAAGAAATAGTCCTTGTTCTTATAGTGAGAGAGTGAAACTAAGTGAACTAAGTGAAACTGAGCGAACCCAGCACAAGATGAACAGTCAGAATTAGGGATGCTTTGAGGGAGATAAAATGGGAAGATCGTTGACTTGTACCCAGAGACCTGACACTAGACCATGCATTCATTCATTTATACTTTTTCAAGTGTACTTAAAACATATTTTGTGAAAACTTTACATAAGCAAATCATAAAATGAGTGTCAATAATACAAAAACTACTAAACTTTGATTAACATAGCAGGGATACAATATATATGGAATTACATTAATATGATATAATATGAGATAAATGGAAGTTAAGAAAACAGAGGTGAAACTAGTTTTGGTGGGGGGGGGTTGTTCCTATATGGAACAGATTATTTCAACCTGGGAAGTCCAGGAAAATTTCATGAAAAGAGTATAGTGGGAGAAATAATTAGCTAATGCCTAAATATAACTGATTTTCCCCACTAAATAAATATGTATTTCCTACCTAATAAAAGTCTAACCTAAGGACTGACATTTCATTTAAAAAAGAAAAAGAGAAGGCACTAACTATGTCCCTGATGGGCTCAACCTCAAATAGAGGAACAGAAGAGAGTGATATATAATGAATGAGAATATAATGGGCTTCATAACAAATTTGAGATGTAAGTATGACTGAATGCTCTGAAACACCGAGACCAACCCTGGCACCCCAAGTTCGTGCCTAAGTGAAGGAAGGATGCAGAGTTTGGATATTTTGGAGGATGGTGGATAATGGGCTTCATAACAAATTTGAGATGTAAGTATGACTGAATGCTCTGAAACACTGAGACCAACCCTGGCACCCCAAGTTCGTGCCTAAGTGAAGGAAGATGCAGAGTTTGGATATTTTGGAGGATGGTGGTTAGAGGAAAAGACAGAGGCTTTTGATTTTGCTTTGCTTTTTAAGGAAGAGGAAGAAAATGATGAGAAAATGTAATAAGAAGCTGAGATTCAGGGAAAGAGCTATATGTGAGGATGATTTTTAAGTAATGTTAATATGTGATATGTGATATGTAACTCCATTCCTCTGTCTCCCCAATGAAACTTCCATACAAATCTACATTACTTTTCAAAATTAGTTTTAGATTAGAATTTTTTTCCAGATTCTATGACATAGATATGTGGTGGTGAAGTCATAGCCCTTACATGTACAGTAACAGTCAAGTGACAATGTCCCAAAGAGATTTCAAATCACCAAGTCCAAATTTTATCTCTGTCCCCCAAAGCTCATTCTCTTGATGTGTTCCCAATCTCATGGAAGGGCATTGGTGTTGAACAGATCACCCAAACCATAAGCCTGAGCATTACCCTTGACATCTCCTTTCTCTTCACTTACCAAATCCAAATCAGGAAAGCTGCTTCTGGATTGATTAATGTCATATATGTCCTCTAATTCCATTCACTTTTGTCTATCACCACATGGGTGATCATAGCCCCACCAACTTACTCAAGTATTACTACATCCACTTCTTGCCTGTATCTGCCCCGCCAACCCCATACAACCCTCCCAGATTTTTTCCACATTATGAACATAGCGACTTTACTAAAACACAAATTTGATTATGTTAGATTTCGAGTAGCTGATGAGAAGAATGAGCAAACAGTCAGGGCAGAAGAACCTGTGGAATACGGATAGAAAATTAGAAAAATAAAAGGATCTTAAGGAACATTGGTCACAGCTCCTTCATTTAATAGTGGAGGAGTCTGAGGTCCAACTGGTCAACAAAAGTGGTTTTCCCAACAGATGCATGGGCACAGAACAAAGGCGTCTCATTTCACATTCAGTTTTCCCCTCTCTGTGCTCTACATGCCTTCATGTCTACAACTGTACTGTCACTCTTCTTATCTGACCCTTGAAAAAAATTTTGGTCATTTATTTTATTATTATTTTCAAATTAACAAAGGGCATATAAAATTGGCTTGAGAAAAATAATATGCATAAGCATGATTCAAATATTAAGTCTAGAGTTGCCTAGGATGCTTAGTCAGTGGAGTATCTGACTCTTTGTTTCAGGTTAGGTGATGATCCCAAAGTCATGAAATTGAGCCCTGCATCAAGCTCTGTGCTGAGCATGGAGCCTGCTTGAGAATCTCTCTCTCTCACTTTCTCTCTCTCTGTCTCTCTCTCTCTGTCTCTCTCCTCTCTCTCTGCCTCTCCCATGCTTGCACACACTAACTCTCTCTCTTAAAAAAATAAGTTAATAAATTAAGTCCAATAAATGGGCTATTGGTACACAGAGAGGAGAACCATGTTACACATTCTTTTAAAAAAAATTTGTATTTATGAGAGAGAGAGAGAGAATGAGCAGGGAAGGGTCAGAGAGAGAGGGAGATACAGAATCTGAAACAGGCTCCAGGCTCTGAGCTAGCTGTCAGCACAGAGCCCGACACGGGGCTCAAAACCAGGAACTGTGAGATTATGACCTGAGCCGAAGTCAGAGGCTTAACCAACTGAGCCACCCAGGAGCCCCCATGTTACACATTCTTAAAATATAGTGTCAACACAAAACAATCTCCTCAGTTTTTTATTATATGTGGATATGAACTAGATGATGGACTTTAACCACAATGTAACACAAGTGACAACAATAGAGAATAATTTATATTAATTCTGTACAAACCATGCTGACTTTCCCTTTCCCAGTGAATGAACTGATAGATACTAAAGTTGTATTTTTATCTGCTACCTTTTGGTTATAGTATTAGAAAAGTTATAGGCAGTCAGGCAGTATACCCATGAAACACAGAATTCACTTATGTTCCACCTCTAACATTACCAACATTCTTCTCAGCGAAGGTGAGCCACAGAGTACATGCTCAGTCAATGGCCAGAATGTGAAATAGCCCTTTAGTAATTTTATGACACACACACACACACACACACACACACAAGCATCCCATGATTTCAGATGGAGAAGCAATGCTTCAGGACCATTCTCCCAGGCATAGAGAAACCTGGAGCCAAGGTGCAAAAAGGAAGGAATTTCCCAAAAGGCAAAATAAAATTTTTGTAAACTTTATGTTCAAAAATCTTCTCTCAGAGGATTTGAGTCAATGTCTTATTTTATCCAAATTGGCTTTCACTTCTGCTACTATTATTAGAGTTGTTGAGTTTTGCTTGTAAGTGTTGTAGATCCTGTGGTTCCCACGTTTTGTCAAAAACAGAATCACCTGAAATATTTCTGTGGTTGAGATGTGCAATGAATTTAGCTGGCTGTTTGAACACTTCCATGATTCTGTTAGCTTTTTGTTCTGTCTTCCTGCTGGTTCTTGTCTCTCTTTTCTCTAATTCTGAATGTGGTTAAGGAAAGAAAGGCAAAATAAAAGTCTATTTTAAACCAATAACACCTCGCATGACTAACTATGTACTGTGTTTGTGACTTTGGACAGCTTTGTCAATGACGAGTCTGAGACCCACAAACTGCTGCCACAAAATAAAAAACTTCCATTTTACATTTTTATGACCTTAATTCACACATGGTTATATATAATCCTTGTCTTTTATTAAATGTTTGGATCCCTCCCTCTCTCTTTTCTTTTCTTCTAATGAGGAAAATTGAAGAACACTAATAAGTAAATATCAGCAATACCTTTTTAGGGATTTTCATGGTGTATCTTCCTCAAGCCAACCACGACCATTCATATGAATTCGATGAGTATAACTTGGGAATCAAACATGAATAAGACAAGCAAGAATATCTGAAATTGTAGGGCAGAATGTGATTTCAGGAGTGAGACAGATAGAGAAAAGGGAAACAAAGATTGCATTGTCAAGAATAAAGATACCTTAATTGCTATTTTTTAAAATTTTACTTTGAAATAATACACGTATTTGATTTAACTAAGTAGTTTATGACCATACATTTTGGTTCATTTTTAAATTATAATTGTCTTCTCGGGGCACATGGGTGGCTCAGTTGGTTAAACGTCCGACTTCAGCTCAGGTCATGATCTTGCAGTTCGTGGGTTCGAGGCCCATGTAGGGCTCTGTGATGACACCTAGCACAGAGCCTGGAGCCTGTTTCAGATTCTGTGTCTCCCTCTCTCTATGACCCTCCCCTGCTCACGTTGTCTCTCTCTCTCTCAGAAATAAGTAAAACATTAAAAATTTTTAAAAAAGATTTTGTCTTCTCAATTCCTTAGAAGAGAAGGTGATCATATCTTGTTCAGATTAGAAAAAACATTGGTAAATCAATGGATTGATGAATAAAACTGTAAGTTGTGAAGAGATACAATGTAGTTAGTGAAGTAATAGATAAGCAGAATAAACCTGCTTTGTGATTTAGAACGAAATACTGATGTCTCTTAATGACTTCGTTTCCTCTTTCACCAACTAGGAAGAATATAATCTATTTTAAAAATTGTTTTAAATGATGGTTAATGGTTTGGGGTGGAACTACCTGGATTTTAGATCACTTGTGTAGGGCTGAGCAGAGGGGTTAAGCCTCAAGGACCTCATTTCAATCATTTGGCTCTTACCATTGAGGTAGCTATGTAAGACTGTAAGGAAGAACTGCCCTGATTCTGTAGGCATGAGCAGAGATGTAAGTAGAATTATCAAGATAATTCCAAAAGAGAAAAGTAGATGCCACAGTGTGTACTCAGTAGGCTCCTTCCCCAACATCCAGGGTAGATTTCCGTCTCTACTGCTGTGTGGGGTGCAGCGACCTGTCATGGAGGATTTTCTGTGGCTGTTGAGGGAGACTCTGTAAACCATATTTTGACATTCTCCACTTTTTCATGGTGTGCACCAGACAGGAACATATGGCTCCAAATGTCTGTGGCAGTTGTGTAGAGGACACAACAGAAAAAGTTGTTTTATGTTGAGAATATTTCTTAAGGGGGAAGGGGATATAGGATGCAATGAATTAGCCACTGGAGAGCAGAGGGCTTTGATACTTCAAAATACTATTACGGTCATTAAAGAAGGAAAACAGAGAGAGTTAAAATATTGATAATATCTACTGCTGTAAGGGAAAAAAATAACCCCATTGATTATTGTAGAACCATTCAATGACAAAAATCAATATTACTCTAAGATTTGCAGTTGCCTGTCTAAGTAATTTTACAGAATGCAGGTATTTTATAGTAGTAATTCACAAAGGGCTTTAGCTTCGAGGATTTTAAAAGAAACAGAGAATCAGTTGATAAAGCGATATGGTTTCCTGTGTGAATTTTCAGCTCAATAATTTGTACAGTGGTGGGAGGACATTTGTTTACCTTGCCCTGGGATAAATATCCGTCGAACTGGGCCCTTATCTTTTCTCTCCTCATTATGTAGCAAGCTTTTAGAGATCACTTCATCTGCCCCAAATATAGGAGTTGCACAGAGGTAATGCATTTCTGTTTTCACTCATTTGGGATTTAGTGGCTTTTTATGACTAAGGTCACCCTGCTCTCACCTTGCTATTATGCTATAGATGATTCAAAGGCAATTAGTACACAGACTTGGGGATGCTTCCAAAACTGACTGCCCCTGGATAAACTCAGGACACTTTAATCAAGTGATGTCTCACAACATGCATGACTTCCACAATGAGGGTAAACATTACTTTCCTGAAGTAGAAGATCACTTGCTGTAAAGAAACACACTATCAGACAGGATTCTTGTGACTGTGCTTTGTGTTGCTGGGACCAGAACACTGAGGATAAGATTAATAATCCAACTCTCAAAAGTTGTAATTATCTAGTAATTATGAGCCAGCTAAAAAAAATAGCCAGGTAAGCCAAATATCTAAATAGGTTGAAAAATTGCTAGAGAAATATACTTCCGTGTCCCTTCTAATGCAACCATAGACAAGAACTTAATTGTTATGAGTTAATTTGCGACTCAATTCCAGGAAAGATCAGTAAAGGACTAAGGTATGAGATAGGGAGGAAGAAGCCAATAAAAGATGCACTACCTCTTAGAAGGTTATCATTGTAGGCACTTGGAATGGAATCCCTTTGGAAAACGTGGGGAGAAAAAAGTAGAACACACCTCAGAGTTCTCCCAATTGAGGGGGGCTGCTTCCAAGGGCATTGACTCTCTGCTACTGAGCAGAGGCCAATCTTCCAAAGTCAAAAAGAAAGGAGAAAAGAAAAACAGCCCTCAGGAGAAGTCGCAGCTGTTTGCAGGAAGCCCCGTTCACATGCAGAGGTAACCGCTGAGAGCGTATGGGTGGGGTGTTGAGAGCATCTGTTCTTGCAACTTACACTAGAAATTATAAAATAAGTGCTTCTGGATAAAGGTGAAGGATGGAACACATTTCATCCAGAAATCTCATTAGAACTGCAACAAGCACGGGGAGAAAATACAGTCATCGAGGAGTGGAAACCTACCTGGCCAACTCAACAACGCCAAATCGTAAGCCAGGACTGCCAAAAAGGAAGTGCCAACCTGCTCTTCAGGGCAGAGAAGTCACATGACTCAGAGGGGGTAGCGCCCTCCCCCCAGGGACCTGGAAACAGGATTGCTGGAAGTCTGTTCAAGAAGCAGTTTTATCTACACCATTGGATCACTTCCTCTCTCCACCACCTTCACAAAAACTAGAGGCCTAGTCTCTGGGGAGGGCAAAACAGAGGCTCTCTGGACAGGTGGATGTCAGACTGAACTAAAGTCATAAATACAGTCTGAATTTGGAGGATTAAAAAAACACAGATGCGGGTCGCCTGGGTGGCTCAGTCGATTAAGCCTCTGACTTCGGCTCAGGTCAGGATCTCACGGTTTGTGGGTTTGAGCCCCGTGCCAGGCTCTGTGCTGACAGCTCAGAGCCTGGAGCCTGTTTGGGATTCTGTGTCTCCCTGTCTCTCTGACCCTCCCCTGCTCATGCTGTCTTTCTCTGTCTCTCTCTCTCTCTCTCTCTCTCTGTCAGAAATAAATAAAACATTAAAAAAATATAAATAAAAATAAAAAATAAAAAAACACAGATGCAAACAGAAGCTGAAGCAACTAGCCATCTTTTTTCAATGTCCTCCCCTTCCACAGACAGACCGTTACTCTTAAGAAAGGACACCAGAAGGAGGTGCAAATTCATGTAGCCACCATGGAAAACAGTATGGAGATTTGTCAAAAATATTAAAAATAGAATTACCCTATGATCCAGTAATTCCACTACTGGGTATTTAGATTCTAATCTATATCCTTCCCCTATTGAAAACCATAGCCATGAGTAGAATAACTTTTAGTAAGTTCTGTGAGTCTTTCTAGCAAATAATTGAGCTTGAGGGTGATTTGGGGAATCCCTCAGACCTATGGGTGGTGTCAGAAGTGAGGGAAATCTTGAGAACTGTGTCCTCAAACCCAACGATTTGGCAAACTCCAGGCACATGAGCTCCAGCAAACAGAGGATGCATCCCAGGAAAGGAAGGACAGGAATAACCTAGATTTCCTTCCTAGACAGGAAGGAAAAGTGCCAAACTGACAGCCGCGTTGAAGGCCAAGAGAGCCCAGAACAAAGAGCAGTAAAATGAAGGTTTCCATGGAAGATGTCTCCATGGGGATATAAAGAAGTACAAGAACGTTTGCGAAAACTGGATAGGGAGGAAACTGGAATCCATGGAAAGGAGAAGATACAAAGAACCCAAGCCAATGAAAAGCAAAAACAAGAACAGAAAACAAGACAAATAGGGAACACAAAGAGTCACATGAAAACGTAATCCAAGCTTACTATCATGCTCAACTATGGCGAGTTGACTATACACCCCAAAGAGTGACTGAATCTAAAATCTTAGAACATTAAAAAGAGGAGAAAGGAAAGTTAATGGAAGCCTTGTGTTAAAGAGTGAACATTTCATACACTGTGACAGGATGATAGGTAACACTTCAAACTGACGAGACCGAGAACTAGGGATGTATATTAGGTAGAAATATAGGATGTGTAAATGCTGGACAAAAGAGCAGAACAAATGGAACAGAGGGGCTTGCAAAGCTGTTGTGTTGTTTTTATTTAGTACCATCTAACTTTTCCAATTGTATACATATATTTCTTTGATAAATAAAAATAATAGTTTAAAAATATATGGCATTCCTAGGAGGAGATGATGAAGGAGACATTAAGCCAAGGTGCTGTAATTAGAAACCTGGTTTAATTTTGTATGATTTAAATATGAAGGAGCTTAATGTGTTTTGTTACAAGGAGATGTAAATCGGAAATCCGTAAGGAAGGGTGGGCTGAATAAAAATTAGAATGTTGTAATAGTTACGAGCTCCAATTCAGCTTTTCAAAAGCAATCTCTAGAGGGGTGCCTGGGTGGCTCAGTGACTTAAGTAACCAAACTTCAGCTCAGATCATGATCTCAAGACTCCTGAGTCCAGCTCTGCACTGTCAACTTAGAGCCTTGAGCCTGCGTGAGATTCTGTTTCTCCCTCTTCTCTCTGCCTTCTCCCACTTGCACTCTGTCTCTCTCTCTGTCTCTCTCAAAAATAAACAAACATCTAAAAAATAAAAAGACAGTTACTACCTCTGTAGTCTAGATTCCTTAAGATTTCTGTGCACTTATTTAATCATTCCAGAATGGAAACAGTTTGGGTTTATGAGATTGTTGAAAAGAATGATTATTAAAGCATAATGTGAAAGCAAACTTTAAGCAAACTCTGCATACATGAGTTATGTGCACAAGGTATGCCATTTTATACCTCCTTTCCTGAACTGAGATTTCTTGTCGTGTCTTACAGACCTCTTGACATCCCCAACAGTCAAACCCAATCAACTTGTAAATATGAACTGAGGTCTGATTACGTGGCAAGAATTGGGAAAGGTGCTGAATGTTCCAAGAGCCCCAATACTGTATGCACAGATCCTGCCCTACTGACACTTGCAATCTATAAGGGTACAGAAACATAAACAGGTGGGTAAATCATTAAATTGGGTAACAAAAGCTGAGAAAGAGAAGTACAGGGTGCTATAAAAGAATCAGGTGGGTGGATGTATTTTTCACTGTGGATCCAAGGAAAGTATCTCTGAGTAATGTATAAAGAAAAGTGTATTCAAGGTCAGGGCGCCTGGGTGGCTCAGTCGGTTGAGCTTTCGACTTCAGCTCAGGTCATGATCTCATGGTTCATGAGTTTAAGCCCCAGCATCATGCTTACTACTCTCAGTGAAGAGCCTGGTTCCAATCCTCTGTCCCCCTCTCTCTGCCCCTCCTCTGCTTGCATTCTCTCAAAACACAAATAGAAAGAAAGAAAGAAAGAAAGAAAGAAAGAAAGAAAGAAAGAAAGAAAGAAAGAAGGAAGGAAGGAAGGAAGGAAGGAAGGAAGGAAGGAAGGAAGGAAGGAAGGAAGGAAGGAAGGAAGGAAGGAAGGAAAGAAAAGAGTATTCAAGGTGTTGAGAGGCAGCTTGGGAGCAATAACCTGTGACATGAAGGTGTGGGCATGAATGAGGACCAGCACAGGATCAGCGCAATAGGATCCAAGCAAGAAAGTCCTGCACAATATGGCTGGAAAGGAAGAATGGGGAGGTTCACAGAGGCAAACATAAGAAGGTGATCCGTGGATTTGGTGGTAAAAATTCTGTCTTACAAAGCACATAACTGATCAATAATGACAAATGAGTATTGGTAGGAAAGAAGTAGCCAGACTCAAAGGTTTCCTGTCACCTATGGGATAAATCCTCAAATCTTCAAGAAGCTAGTAAGGATTCCAGAGGATCTGGGCTCTCTCACAATCCTTATCTCATCTAGTGCCACCTTCTCTTCAGCTCACATCTGCTGACTCAGGCCTTATTTCAAACATTTATATGGGGCACCTGGGTGGCTCAGTCGGTTAAGCGTCTGACTTCAGCTCAGGTTATGATCCCACCGTTCGTGAGCTCGAGCCCCACGCCAGGCTCTCTGCTGACAGCTCACAGCCTGGAGCCTGCTTCAGATTCTGTGTCTCCCTCTCTCTCTGCCCTTCCTCTGCTTGCACTGTCTGTCGCTCTCTCAAAAATAAATAAACATTAAAAAAAAAAACATTTATATGATTGAGAACTTCCCACAATAGAGCCTTCTCTCTGCCTGGAATGTTCTTTTCCTTCTCCTTTAGTAAACCAGCTACTCTTATAAGGCAGCCTTACTTCCTTAGGTCTTAAGATCCTACTCCAAAGCAAGTTCCTTTTTCCAAATATATCACAGCCTTCATGAAACCTGCATTCTGTCTCTATGACTCAGTGTCCTCTTCTGTAAAGTGAGAGTATTACTATTGTGACCACCTCAAAGGGTCACTGTGATTCTTAACTGTAAACCACTAAAAATAGTGCCTGGCATATAGTAAGGGCTTAGTAAATGCTAGCTATCATTTGAATGAATCTAGGTAGAAAAGACTATATATTGTATTTATATTAACTCTCAAAACAGGTAAAGCCAATCTCTGCCATTGAAAGTCAAGATAGAGGTGATTTGGGGGAAGGGGTGGGTAGCGGCTGAGAGAAGCCATAAAGATTCTGATAGTGATTTATTTCTTGTTTGGGTTGTTGATTACATGAGGGTGTTCACTTTGAGATAATTCATTCTTGAGCTCTGCACTTAAGGTTTGTACACTTTGTACTTTAAAAAGTTTTAGGGGCGCCTGGGTGGCTCAGTTGGTTAAGCGTCTGACTTGAGCTCAGGTCATGATCTCAGTTCGAGCCCCACATCTGGCTGTGCAGACAGCTAGCTCAGAGCCTAGAGCCTGCTCTGGATTCTGTCTGTGTCTCTTTCTCTTCTCCCCCACTCATGCCCTGTCTTTCTGTGCCTCTCAAAAATAAATAAATGTTAAAAAAAAAAAAACTTTAAAAAAAAAAAGTTTTAAAAGTCAGCTATTATTATCATCATGGACATAATTTGTAACTCTGTATTTATTTGTGGAACTGCTTACTTGACTAACAGGACATGAAGGAAAGAACCAAATCTATCCACTGTGTCTGTTAATGCCTAGTACAGTACTTGAAACAAAGCATAATCCTTCTATGTCACTCTTGTATTCAAAACCATCAGTGATCCCCCATTTCATTCAGACGAAAAATCAAAGCCCTTACAACAACCCTTAAGTCCTTAGTCCTAAATACCTATTGCCTCTCTGAATCCAACGTGTTAACTTCTGTCATACACACTCAAGACTTTCCAGACACAATAAAACTAGATAGAGTTGGGGAAATAAAAGAACTAGATAGAGCTGGAAGTGTATGATATTATGAGGGTACTAAATGCCAATGAAGTGTTCATTTTTAAGTAGTTAATTTTATGTAAATTTCACCTCAACTTAGAACAAAGTGGGTACTCTAGAACCAGACTGAGTTCAAGATCCGGCTCCATCACTTCGTTGTGTAATCTTTTTTGTTGTTGTTGTTGTTAACTTTTTAAAATACTTTTATTTATTTTTTGAAGAGAGAGAGAGGCAGAGCTTGTGCAGGGGAGGAGTAGAGAGAGAGGAGACACAGAATCTGAAGCTGGCTCCAGGCTGTGAGCTGTCAGGAAAAGCCCAACACAGGGCTCAAACCTGTGAACTGCGAGATCATGACTTGACGCGAAGTGGGACGCTTAACTGACTGAGTCACCCAGGTGCCCCTCATTGTGTAATTTGTGACCTGCTCTGCCACATTTCTGTGCCTCAGTTTCCTTATTAGTAACATTTGGATAAGAGGAGTACTTACCTCCCAAGTTGGCTATCAGTATTAAGTATGTTAATACTGCACAGCGCCTAGCATATATAAGGAGCACAAAATAAATAAAAACAACATATATGTTATTTTAATAAAAAACTATCTTTTTTTATAAGCAAAAGAAAACATAGATGTGTTATAAGCCCTTCTTTTGTTAAAAAAAAAAATGGACTTCAGAGCTGGAAGAAGAGATGAAGAACATTAGTCCCCATTGACTTTTAGACATTAGTCGAACCACTTCATGTTTTGGTAGAGACCTAAAGAGGTTATATGACTTGACCAAGATCAGGTGAGACACGATAAGTAATCAGGTGAGGGTTTGGACCCAGGTCTCCTGACATCTGAGTACTCAACCTGGATCTTTTCTTCTTTCCTCTTGGAGGAAACTCACTTATGTATGAAGGTAACAAAATACCAACTTGGTTCAGACCTTCCACCTGACTGAATTTCATTATATTCTCAGGTTGTTATAATAAGATACAAAAATATGAATAAATAAGATAGTTTTGTTTTCCTTCCAAAAATTTCACTAGAGTTGCTTTCCACAGTGCTTTCACAGATGGGCTGGTGTTAGTATAAAACTGTAGTAAAATTGTTCAGGTGTGTGTAATGGTAGCCAAGGTACAAAAAACTGAAATGTTAAGAGAAACCCCTACTGCATGTTGCATTTTACTGAAATTTGAAGAAACACATGTAAAATTACACTCCAGTTTTGCTAGGCACAGTGCACCACATTAATGTCCCAAGTATAACACTAAGCATAAACTGATCTAGGTAGGAGATTTGAAAGAAACCAAAAGAGAAATTTAGCTCATTCTTCAGTTCAGTCTTACAAATATGTACTTAGGAATTGCAGGTTGTATGGTTTATGAGATATCATTCATTCATTCATTCATTTAGTGAGCATTTATCAAGTTCCCCTTAAGTGCTAGGCAAGTGCTAAGTGCTATGGTTTTAAGTAAAAAGAGTAGTCTGCCATCATCAAGTTCATAATAAAGTAAATAAATAGTTAGTTGATCATGACCATGAGGGAACTAAGGAGGCCATTATGAGGGAAATTAATGGAAGCAGCTAATTTAGATAAAATACACAGAATGGATAGAAAGAGGCAAATGTGGGGGCGCCTGGGTGGCTCAGTAGGTTAAGCATCTGATTTCAGCTCAGGTCATGATCTCAAGGTTCGTGGGTTCAAGCCCTGTGTCAGGCTCTGTGCTGACAGCTCAGAACCTGGAACTTACTTAAGATTCTGTGTCTCCCTCTCTCTCTGTCCCTCTCCTGCTTGTGCTCTCTCTCTCTCTCAACAATAAATAAAAATAAAAACAACAATAAAAAAAGAGGCAAATGTGGGAAGAGTGACAATGATGAGTCTACTGTAACAGACCAGAGAGAGGATCATGGTGATTTGGACTCGTGCGATAGTTCCCAACCTGGGGTGATTTTGTACCTCAGAGGACATTTGGCAATGTCTATAGACATTTTTTGGTTGTTACAACTCGGGAGGAAGGTACTACTGACATCTAGTGGATAGAGTCCAGGGAAATTGCTAAACATGCTAGAATGCACAGGGCAGCCTCCAGGACAAATAGTTTTCTGGCCCAAATATCAAAAGATTTGAGGTTGAGGACCCCCAGGCGAGGATGGTAGCCAAGGAGCTGCAGAGAAAAAGAATCAAGAAATGTTTTGGAAGTAAAACCAATAGTGTATGAAAATGAGCTGGATATAGGGGAAAAAGTAAGGGAGAACTCAAGAATGATCTCCTGAGTTTCCAGTTTAATAGCCCAACGGAAGGTGATGTGCATATGGATACAAGAACATTTGGAAGAGGATTTGGGGAGGTGCAATGCTATGGCACAGAATCAAGAACTTGACAAGTATGGCAAAAATAATAATTAGAATTGGTTATATGAACCTGGAGCTCAGAGGTAAGATCTGAGCACAAGCTAAAATTTGGGAATCCTTGACTTAAAGGCCTTTAACATCTTGGAAACATATGACATTGCCTAGAGAAGACATAGACAAAGAAGTAGCTAAAAATGAGGATGTTGATCCTAAATCAGCTACTCATTCCTAGGAGGCTCTAAAGCCACTTGATCTTTTACATTCAGTGCCCTGGGTAACATTTTGAAAGCATAGTTACAACATCTGGATTCCTTAGTTGATTTTAAGCTATTTTTCTTTGTATCTAGCTATCTTCTTTTGTTGTATCTAATTATCTTCTAAAAATTAACTAATTTTAAATGGATTAGTATCTAAGTATGTCATCAGCTCTCATAGGAAGCACAATGGTACACACTACTGTACTGTTTTATTATTAACCATACTGTACCGATTGAAGCTTCAGATTTGGGGAATGGGGAAAAGACAGTATGCATTCAATTGGACATTTTTATTCTTAAGACAGCACTACAAAAGTGTGAATCAAAAGTGATTAACATAGTCATTTTGAGCAAAAAATAACTAGATGTGTATATATACAAAATACAGTCCTTCTCAAAAGCACAAAACAAATTAACAGCAGCTGCTGATCAGTCATGAGTAACTCAACACCATGAGCCTGTGTACATGAGCAGTGAAGGGAAGCATTTTAACAAGGAAATAAATTTCAGTTTTAAGCTTTACAGAATTCTACAAATGATACAGAAAAGTAACTTAAGTATGTCAAGTATCCTTTAAAAACCTTATTTTAGGAAATGCAAACTTTCTAAGATCTCTACCAATCAAAAAGGAATTGTAACAAAAATAATAACAGTAATAAAATGACCTTAAATAGTATTGGACCAAATCCTATGACTATACTATTAATTGAATCACTATTATTAACTCATTTCCCACCAGACAACCTATTTTAGTCTCTGGCGTATGAGGCATATTTAAACTAGAAATGTATGTATCGATTCCTTTAACCAAAAACATAATTACCACAAATGAACTAATTATGCAGAGTAACAAGGGCTTTGGAAAATACATTATATGCAGTAGTTAATGTAATCTTCCAATGGCCCTATTGTATTATTACGTTTTTCATTTTACAGATGAGGGTATCAAGTCTTACCGAGTGTATCAGTCAGTGTGGATCAGGTCATGTTGCAGTAACAAACAGACCTCAAAATCTTTTTTTTGTAATGTTTATTTATTTTGAGAGAGAGAGAGAGGGAGGGAGGAACAGCGACGGAGGGAGACAGCGAATCCCAAGCAGACACCATGCTGTCAGTGCAGAGCCTGATGCAGAATTCAGTACCATGAACCATGAGATCATGACTGAGTGGAAATCAAGAGTCAGACGCTTAAGAGAGTGAGCTACCTAGCTGCCCCCAGACCTCAAAATCTTAGTGGACTACAACACAAAATTGGTTTGTTACTGATTTGTCACCAGTTTTTTGCTGGTCTGACAACTATTTGGAGCATCTCCTTTTCATAAGGTGACTCTGGGACCTGGGCTAGTTTTACCTTGTCGTCTATAACCTGTGGCTTTCAGGGTTACTCTGCCAGAAGAGTGTGCGGAATCTGGCATGTGAGATCTTTCACTGTCTTCTTTTTCACTCAGAAATGGCACATACCACTCATTTTCATTTCACAAAGGGTCACATGATCACAGTTCACTGAAAAGGTACAGACTTTAACATGCCTGGGAAGAAGGAAAATGGATATAGATAGGCATTAGCAATCTCTTCTACAGGGAGATAAAGTAATTTAACCAAGGCATCAAATCTAGAATTAGGTAAAAACAGGATTCAAACACTGGTCAAAAGCAGACCTAAGTCTAGACTCTGGGTTCTTGAGATCTAGCGGTGCAACCTTACTAGATGTAGCAAGAAAACAATAAACAGTTGTTAACAACAATAAACATGCTTAACACAAATCATTAGGCTTCAAAATAAATCCTCTAACAATTCTTATATTTATTTTCACTCTAAGAAGCACTTAATAATCACTTCTAAACTAGAGCTTGAAGGATTACTTCTTTATCAAGGCCTTTCCAAACTCCTATATGAGGTTACTTTTCTCCTTTCCTTTCCTTTATGCCCAAAGTACCATTTTTTCTAACTCATCACACTTCTTTAGTATCTAAGAGTTTCATCATAACAGCAACCACATTGCAGCTGTGTCTCAGGGACTTGACACAATGCCTCGCTCAAAGCGGGCACCTAGGGGCACCTGGGTGGCTCAGTCAGTTAAGCGTCTGACTTTGGCTCAGGTCATGATCCCACGCTGGTGGGTTCGAGCTCCACTTCAGGCTCTGTGCTGACAGTTGAGAGCCTGAAGCCTGCTTCAGATTCTGTGTCTCCCTTTTTCTGCTCCTCCCCTGCTCACACTCTGTCTCTTTCTCTCTCTCTCTCAAAAATAAATAAACATTAAAAAATTTTTTTCAAAACGTAGGCACCTAATATTCATTGAGTGAACCAATCAGTGATTGAATAAATGAAGAGTCTGATTCCTTTCTGAAGCAGGCCACACTGTTGTTTGACACTTTCCTGACGTAGCAATGCCCTTATCTTCCCTCAAAAATTTAGGTGAAATTTCCTCTTCTTAGAACTTCCATCCAATATTCTTATTTTTCTTATTTCTTTTCACTTACCTAACACTAAGACTACTTTCTTTCAACATAAGAGCTCTTCAAATTTCTGAAAATAACCAGCATATGTTCTTAATTCTTCTTGGTTTAATTAATCCACACATAAGATGCAATCCTAAAGCCATATCAACTCTTCTTTTTTTAAAAATTTTTAATGTTTATTTATTTTTGAAAGAGAGAGAGAGAGAGCGCATGTGCAGGGAGGGGCCAGAGAGAGAGGGAGACACAGAATTCAAAGCAGACTCCAGGCTTGAGCTGTCATCACAGAGCCCCACATGGGGCTTGAACTCAAGAACCGTGAGATCATGACTTGAGCCAAAGTCCAATACTCAACAGACTGAGCCACCCAGTTGTGCCTAGATCAACCCCTCTTCTTATCTGCGGATGTGTTCTGCTTTGGCAACTCTCATCCCAGAAAATCTAGAAGGAAGCCTACTACTTTTTTTTTTTAATGTTTTTTTTTTTTTTTTTTCTAGGAGAGAGAGAGAGACAGCGTGAGCAGGGGAGGGTCAGAGAGAGAGGGAGTCACAGACTCTGAAACAGGCTCCAGGCTCTGAGCTAGCTGTCAGCACAGAGCCCGACGCGGGGCTCGAACCCACGAACCGCGAGATCATGACCTGAGCGAAAGTCGGACGCTTTACCGACTAAGCCACCCGGACGCCCCGAAGGAAGCCTACTACTTGACATATGAGTTGACCAGCTTCCAGCAGCGGGGTTATAATTAACTTTGGAGGATGGGTGATGCATTTTGCCCACTACAGGGAATTCAGTAAAAAGTATGGTTTCTAGGGCACCTGGGTGGCTCAGTGGGTTGAGCCTCTGACTCCTGATTTTGGCTCAGGTCATGATCCCAGAATCCTGGATGAAGCCCTGCATTGGTGCATGCTCAGCATGGAGCCTGCTTAAGATTCTCTTTCCCTCTGCCCTTCTCCCCTACTTGTGCTCCTCTCTCTCTCAAAAAAAAAAGTATAGTTTCTGGCACCACACACAAGATACTCAGGTATTTGGTGAATAAACGAACGAATGAATGAATGCACCTTAAGATACATTAGGTTTGTTCTGTACTTCTTTCCTATTCTAGGCTGGTATGTCTGTGGACATGTGTTTCGGATAGATTGACTCAGTTTAGGTCAGTCCTCCAACATCCGTACTTAGGACAAAAAAATCTCTGAATGTTAATGCACAGCCAGCAAACATTTATATAGAACATTCCCCAGAAAGCTCAAAGGAAATTAAGCCAAAATGATCAAACGCTGATGATTTCCCCAGGGAAGTGTCCTTGTCCTTTTACAGAGAAAGAGTCTCCAAACGTACATTGCTAAAATAGCCTGTCTTCCAGCGTTCAAACGTGACAGTCAAAGAAATCAAGAGAAGGAGGGGCGCTGGGAGCTGTCCCTTTCCCAGTTCTGCATCTGTAAATGGAAGCAAAGCAAATTTACAAGAGATTATCTCCCGTCTGAATAGCAAAGAAGCCCCTCTAATCTCAGAGTCCTGGCGGTTTCCCCTTCTTCTCCTTCTCTTCCTCTCCATCCTCGCTGGAGTTAAAACCGCAGCTCTGCGATTCTCTGAAACACTGGCGTCCGAGAAGGCGATTCTCCATCTAGTGATGGGAAGAGTCCTAGCTGGCCATCCCCACGACCCCCTAACAGGCGCGCAGGGACGTTAGCAAGAAGGCCCCTCGGCCACTCACAGCTCACAGCGCAAACTGCCTCCTTTGCGACCAGTAGACGAGATTTTCTCGGTCTCGAGCAGGCAACACTCCATCGACTTTCCGAGCAGCACAGCGCAAAGTTGAGGGAAAGGGAAGAATGTGCGTGCGTGTGTGCGTGTGTGTGTCTGGATCGCTGGGGCTGGGGCGGGCAGTAAATCAAGGGTGGGGCCAGCGAGGGGAGGCGGAACGCGAGCACTGAGAGAGGCAAGCGCGTGGCTCCGATCCCGGTTAACCTGCGGGAGCCCATCCTTCCTGCTCAGAGCCCCTGCACCAACTCCCCGGTACCCTCTCCCCACCCTCCTTCGCCTTCTTTCCCTATTCCCCCCCTCCCTCTCTAGCTGCCCCCTCCCTCTCCCCTCCTCCCCTCCATTCGACCGGAGGACGCATGAGGAAGACGTGCCGGCAAATTGGGGCAGCAACTTTCCCCAGCTGGTGTCTGGGCTCCGGGAGCAGGAGCGCGCCGGTCCTCCGCCGTCTGCGGCCCCCGGAGGAGGAGGAGGCGCGGCGGTGACCGGCTGGCGGCAGGAGCGCGGAGCCCCCGAGCGAGCCAGCGTCGCCAGCCAGCCGCGCGTTCCCACGCCCGCTCCCTCGATCTCTCTCCGGGGGGCGGGGAGCGCTCCGGGTGCGGACGCCGAGCACCCCAGGGAGGATGAGGCGCGGAGCCGGCCCGGGCGGGCTGCATCTCGCGGGCGTGCGGCCGCGGCTGGGGCTCGGCAGGAATTAAGAAGCCGAGACGATGGAGAGCAGCGCACTCCTCGCCCAGCCCGGACGCTGGACCAGGGACCCCGGCTGGGTGCTCCTTTATTTCCTCTGCTACGTGCTCCCCCAGACCGCCCCGCAAGTACTCAGGATCGGTGAGTGAGCCCCCGGGGAGCCCTCCGGGCTGCCGGCTCGCGGGACGCGGCCGCTCCCTGGGCCGGCGCGGGCGCAGCGGGTCCCAGGGAGGCAGCGCGCGCCGGCGCAGGGGCAGAGCCGGGGTGGCGAGGGCAGCGCGCACGGGAGGCTCCGAGAAAGGGGAAGCGGCGTCACTGCTGCCCTCCCGGCGAGTGCCGGGCTTCCCCGCCAGGGACGGTTGGCGGGTTTTTCAATCCGGGCTGCAGGAACGCGGGCAGGAGAGCAGGGGGCCAGGCTCTCCCAGACGGGCACCCTACTCTGCGCGCGGGGTCGCGCGCGGCTGCAGCCAGTGGCTTTGGGCGCGGAGATGCGCTCTCGGGCCATCTGGGTGGACGTTGGACGGTCCAGATGCGCAGCCCTGGCCCCTGGCAACCGGGGCGCCGAGTAGTCAAAGGCATGTTCATATCTCAAGAGTAAAATCTGGGGACCAGGGGGGTTCCCGCAGTCGGCTAACCCCAAGCTTCCAAGTTTTCATCCCCAAGTTGGGTTCTTCTACATGGAGCCTCCAAAGTCTGGAGGGTTCCACCAGTGTGGGGCAGAGCCCGGGTCTGGCTCTGTGGCTGAGAGTTACCAAGGAGTGGAGAGGACAGTCAGCCAACCCCAGGAGCAGGCACCTAAGCGTTCCACTTGATCCCCAATCTGCCACGCCCTGCCGGCCCCAGAATGATCCAGTCCCCAGTCAAGATAACTCCCCGGAAGACTCTGGACTTCTTTCTCAGGCTGAATGTAGGACTCCCGCGGCAGCCTAAAAAGAGCAAAAGGCAAGGGCATTAGAAGGGGGTGGGTACTTTGCTAGTGTGTGGGTTCATATACCTACATGCGCAGCACCCACCGTGGTTTAGTGGAGGCTGTTTGGGGGCGGGAGGCGGTGTTGATAAAGCTCTTTGCCTTCGTTAATGTTCTCCCTTCCATACTAAACCCAATCACTATCCCCTTAGTCTCAGCTTGCGCTCCTTCTTCCCCAATCAGTCCTGCCTCTTAGAGGCACCGAGACGCCACAGGTGAAGCTCAGACACCGCACGGGCCTCCTAGCTTTTCCAGTCTCCGACTTGAGGTAGCAAGAGTGGAGTTCTGAGTTCTAAGGGTTTCTAATTCACACCCTTTCCAGGAGCCAACAGAATCTGCAGGATATGCAGGGAATGAATAGCGTAGAGCATTCGCCTAGTGATGCCCCTGAGCGGCTGAAATTTCTCAGTAACTTTACTGATTCTGGCCTACAATTAGCAAACCTCTTTCCAAAGATGCAGAAATTAGTTCTTGTCACTCAACATGACTGTTTTGTTAAAAAATAAATAAAATAGAAGTTTAATACTTTGAAATGCATTTTCTCTAGACATGCGGGATCCAATTTTCAAGAAAAGACCCCTAATACTAATTTTTGCTGCAGATACATTTTTCTAGATTACAGATGATGATAATGTACAGTTTTGGATAATTTACACTGTCCATTAAAAGAGTTCTAAAGTATTCATTGTACAAAAAAAAATACCAGTTGTAACTAAAATATTCGGCACCTTAGGTATGTTGTAGTCTTACTATACTGCCCCCCCTACCCCCCCATGGATGCAATCAACCTTCCACAATCCAATAACAACATTTCTTTGACCAATTCTTAATAAAAAATGGATGTGTAACATTTCCAACACCTATTAATTGGTGTTTTGCTTATACCATATATTTTTAAAGAGACAAATCTAAAAAGAGAGAGAGAGAAATCTAGACATACTAGAACAGGCAATTCCAGCCAATAGCCCTCCTTCCTGTATAACAAACTTAAGGTAGCATTTTCTTTACCTTCATTCCCCAAATCTAAAGGAATTCCCATAAGGGATGGAAAAAGATGTTTTAAAACATATTTGTTCACAGATCTGAGTATTTACAAGCCATTACACTCATCCATTTAAAAGTGGTTTTCAAAGTGAGAACAACCCAACATGATTCACTGACCTTAAGATATATGGTACAGGATAATGAGATTTCCTTTTTCTAAATGGGATCTAAAGTGCATAAAGTAAAATTGCATGGCCTGACGATGTTTATGTGCAGGACAAATGTCTTACTCCTTCTGGCTCTGACTGACCTGTGGTTGGTGTGAGCACTACCCTATTTGTACCTCAGGACGATGCTTACTTCTAAATGGACATTTCAGCACCATGGAAACCAGCCTTAGCTCAGAGGAAACCCGCCTCTCTACAGGGAACTTCTTATGTCAGTCAGCCAAGTCCAACACTGAATACAAAATATCAAAGGAGTTAGGGACTAAGCAAATGTGTGAAGAGTGTGTGTTGGGGGGCGGGGGTCAGAGGGGGAAGGAAAGAGAAAAATTGAAATGCATTTTTTTTTTTTAATCTCTCATCTTTTTTTTTTTTTTTTCTCTTTCCTACAAACCACAAACCACCCAACCAAACAACCAACAAAAGGGGCTCTTGATTATTGACTTCCATGTTTTCCGGTAATTTAACATATCCGAAGTAGAGCATTAATGTTAGGCACTTTGCACTGTGTCTATAGGAAAAGGCATTTGAATGCTTGAATAAATTAGTTAGTGGTCTACTTCTCTTGTGAGTGTCTGCTTAAATTTCAGCTATTGAGAAAAGTGAATAAAAGCTATAAAATTTAAGATACAATTCATGCCTGCTAAATATTAGCGAGGTCATTTAGTATGCACATAGTCACGGTTCTCACACATATTGTGGCTATCTTTTGAAAGTTTACAACCTCACACCACAGTTTAGAGACATGAAGGGGGTTCAATAGGATGTAGGTTCCCTAAATATCACCACTGCAGTCCAGAGGTTGCCCAGCAGCTTGAGTCGAAGGGAAATATGTTTAGCTGCTGAGAATTCCATAGTGGATGCTGGGTCTTCCTTTCCTCTCTGTATACATACTGTGTGTGTTAACAACCAGTTAATCTCTGCACACCTACCTTCTCCACCACTGACACACAAACACTTGAGCTTCAGAATCACATGGCCAACCAGCCTATACCTAATAGTTACAGCAGAGTCTGGGTGACCTTAGTTGACAGTGGCATACCTCCATTAGTTGAAATAGAAAAGAGAGGAGAGGAGAGGAGAGGGAAGGAAAAACTGCCATGTGCATATGCAATTTCTGGGACAGATGCATCATACTTCTAATAATCATAACAGAAAGATACTTATATACTATATTTTTACATATCATGTCAACTTACACAGTCACAGAGGTGGTAGCAAAAGCAAAGAGTTGAGGGTCAAGTGGTGGGAGCCAGGATTTCTGACACATTATTTTTTGTCACAAAGCACAGGTTTGGGTCACCTCTCCAGGACTTACTAGCTGTGTCAGCAAGAGTTAGTCTCACCAGGCCTACATTTTGTATCTGAAAAATCCAATTAAAACAATTGTAACCTCACAGTGACATTGGTAAGACTATAAGAAATAGAATATAAAAGTGCTCTCAGCAGTATATGGGTACATTTGTTGCATTATAATTATTTTGTGGTTTTGTTTTTACATTATTATTATTATTATTATTATTATTTATTATTATTATTATTATCATTCTCTTCCTGAACAGGGACTCAATAGTAAGTGTGGTATATTTTTTATTACACATTTAATATTTCTGAGCCAAAGTCACCCCTTCTCTGAATTGGCAGTAATGCTGTCCGCTTGCCCTATTTCACAGGGAGGGGATCAAAGAAACAATTTTTGTGATGTGCAAACAAACCACTAAAAATATACTACTATTATGTAATTAAATATAACATATAAAGAGAAATGCTGTGGAAATTTATATGAATAGTGTGGAAACTTAAATGACAATATGTTTGTCCAAATGCTTTTATTTCCTTAAGAGAGTTCTAAATGGATTTTATTTTAATTATCAAGTTGGCCATAACTTCCTTATTTAATATTTACCCCTACAGATGCCCAACATTCCAAACTTTGGTTCATATATGATTGTTTGTGTTCTTGCTTGTGAGTGTAGAAAACTCACAACTTTATTCGTTTGCCACGGATTCTTTGCTTCTTTTAATATTCATTCTTCACTCAACAAATATTTACTACGTGCTTATTTCTCTACCATGAACCAGACATAATTCTAGATAGAGGCCGTATATACAACAGTGAACAAAACAGATAATCACATCCACCCCCTGGAAGTGTATATTCTGGTGGTGTATGCTGTATGTAACCGCTGAAGTTTTTCATCAGGCCCTCAGTGCAGACACTTTTTGTTTCTTAATTCCAAATGTTATTCTGGAAGAGTTTTCAATTAATCTTGTCCCATCCATTTATTATATTAATGGCATTTTCAACATGGAATAAGTTGAAGCTCGCAAATGCACAGAGTACAGACAGAGTGGGTTCACTCTGCCAAGCCTAGTGCAGAAACCCCTACCTTTGTTTAGGGAGATCTGTTTGGCCTGAGGTTGATTTCACCCTGACAGAGCATGTCAGTTCGAACATCAACTTGAAAACTCCACTGCTCCATGAATAATCTGATAGAGAAATGGTCTGATAACATGATGAAAAGAGAGTGGCTAAGATGAACTTATTTCTGCACATGTGCAGATCTTTTACCATATTATTTTATCTGCATATTTCATCTTTTCCTTAATATTAACTTTACAAGCCCAGTGTTTATACTATATAAACCTGAACTGTAGCTACATCTCCTGTATGATTTCTAATCACCAGTTTTCAATGAGAAGACCGTGACTTGGTAGCTTTGCCTAAGTTCAAGTGCTAGTTAGTGGAAAGTCCAGAATTCAAAGCCAGCTATTCTGATCTCAAGTTTCACACTCCTTGCGTTAAAGTATGCTGTATTGTGTATGGACTTATCTATGCAGTTATATAACTATTTAAGCTGAAATCAAACCTAAGAGAGATGAACTGTTGCTCTCAGTGATTCAGGGATAACCACATAAATCAAAGTTAAAGTAGTTTATATTTGAGTAAATTTTAGGCAATTAGCAAAGAGAAAAGTTGGTATTGTTATTTGATTCTCCACAAATTCTCTTTAAGAGGAAGTTAAGGAAGAAAATCCAGTTGGAGAGAAAGCTTTGCCACCTAATGCCTAGCAAACACACCATTTATAATTAGATTGTGCACTTCATTGAAATAGTTTTGAGGGAGAATTGATGGAGATAGTCTGGTGGTGGTATTTCCCACAGCCACTCAATCCCCTTCTGTTGTTCCACTGATAATTACATGGTTAATTAAGAAAATATCATCTATGTTCTAGAGTTTTCCAGAAGTTATTTCTCCTAAAAGAGAGAGTGATGGAGAATTCCAGGTAGAAAGGAATTCTCTTTTCTAACTGCCTTCTCCTAATTGGCTGACCTTGAAAGGATTATTAATCTGAAGAGAATGTTGCCAGGGAGTGGGTGTTAGCTAGAGAAGAAGAAATAACCATAGACTCGTGAGTTTGTTGCAAAAATGAAATGCAACATCATATGTAAAATGAATATCATATGGTAGAGTTGACCAAGGTACTTCCCCTTCCTTCTCCCTGTTAATGAACTGGGAAGGACTTTTGTGCTCTAGAATAATTTATTTGTGTGGCCAAGTAAGTATGGAGAAAATCTGTCCCTTAGAGATTTCTGAGACAAGTTTATATTAAAGGGTTTTTGTGATTCTGCACAAAGAAACCTGTTTCTTTTTTCTTTTTTGAATCCAGTATCTCATACATTTTCATTATCAGAGGACTCTTACTTGAATCACAGCTATTAATGTCTCACTGAACATATCTGTTCTCAGAACATATCTGAGGAAACACTGGCCAGTACAATCACTGAAATTTTCAATGCACACAATCAGAACTCACATGACCACACATCTACTGCTTCTTCAGGTCTAACAAAAATGCTGTCCACTCTACTTCAGAACTTCCTCATAAAGCTTTAAGAGTAAAATTGACCTTTGAACAAGAGGTAAGGGGCAATAACCACTGTGTGGTTGGAAATCCTCATATAACTTTTGATTCCCCCAAAACTTAACTACTAATTGCTTACTGTAAACCGGAAGCCTTACTGAAAACATAAATAGTTGACAAGCTTAGATTTTGTAGTCATCTGAATTATATACTGTATCTTTATAATAAAGTAAGCTAGGGAAAAGAAAATGTTATTGAAAAAATACATTTATAGTACTATACTGTGTTTATGAAGAAAATCTGCATGTAAGTAGAGTCATGTAGTTCAAGGGCCAATTTTACATCTAAATGTTTAGATATTTATTGCTCTTTATTATATTGAAAACATTTTTAAAGTTACATTACCTGCCCTGAAAGTTATATAATTTTTCTTACTGCAAAATGTGATACGGGGCCATTTCCCTGATTTTTTTCACTATGTTTACTTTTTAACATGGTTTAAGTGGAAAAATATTAGATTTATAATATATTTTCCAAGATTATAACCTGTAGTAAGTTAAAAGTCTATCTTTATTTAAAGTTCAACCTACTTATTTCTTTTTAAATACATATCTGATGATTTTCATGGAGAAATGAAATGATTTAAAGTAAAAAGAAATGCATACCAGGGGCGCCTGGGTGGCTTAGTCGGTTAAGCGTCCGACTTTCGCTTAGGTCATGATCTCGCGGTTCGTGGGTTCGAGCCCCGCGTCGGGCTCTGTGCTGACTGCCAGCTCAGAGCCTGGAGCCTGTTTCAGTCTGTGACTCCCTCTCTCTCTGACCCTCCCCTGCTCATGCTGTCTCTAAATAAAACATTTAAAAAAAAAAAAAAGAAATGCATACCAGCTACATAAACTTCATAAGTTTGTCTTCATTTAGTGCTGAGATCAAGCTGTCATATCAAATTGAAAAAACCTATAATCTTATTGCATCAACATTATAGTATTAGTAATAATAAATCAAATGGGAAAATGGTTTATCCTGGATGAGAAAACAAAGAGGTAAAAATATTTGATTTTGTTTCTATGTTATTTATGACCTACTAAAAAATAAAAATCTTTCACTTCTCCAAATCACTTAAATGATCGTTTATTCTTTTTGTTCTTATAAAAATATTTAAGAGTTTCTTTTAAAAGCATGTAATTTTGTATAATGCTATGTTAATATATTTATTAATTAAATACAATGTAAGATTAGTTAGAAAGTGGAATTAAGCAGCAAGGACATTGACTAAATGGAGAGTAAACTCCTATTGGCCACAAATCAATCTCACAGAAACACTACGATATTGAAAACACTTTCCTTTAGCCCTCTAAATCCTTCCATATATCAGTTGGTGCATTAGTTGGCTAAATACATTTGAAGGATTATCCTGTTTAATGTCTTCAGATGAATTAGTAGTTTGTTGCTATCCTGACTTAGGAAAATGAAACACAAGATACAACACATAAAAGTCTACTAATACTCTTTAAAATTTCTACTGAATAATGTTCCAAAAGGAACTCAACAATGCATATTTTTATACTAGGATTGTAGACATCTGTTTTTATTAAAAGAAATCTAATGATTAATTGTTATTTTATCACCAGTTATCAATTTGGACACTTGTAATTTAGTAGTACTTACTATTTTCCTTTAAAATGCACAAAAGAATTTAATACAGTGCATTACCTATTATGATGAACAAGTCCGAGGTTATAGAGTATGTTAAGGCTTCTTTGACTGATTGAAATGACCCATAAATGGGCTGGTGCCCATATGCATACATGTCCCACCTGAGAGGGACTAGAAAGAGTGACATTCCACTAGAAATGAGCACACCTGGCATCCAGAAACACCTGGAGAAATGGATAATTTGGGGACTACAAGATGATTCTGGAGCCAGAAAAGTACGGGAGCACTAAAAAAAAAAAAATCCCATTTATGGGAATGTTATTTATTTATTCATTAAATTTTTTTTAATGTTTATTTATTTTTGGGAGAGAGAGAGACTGGAGGAGAGGCAGAGAGAGAGGGAGACACAGAATCCAAAGCAGGCCCCAGGCTCTTCAGGGCACGAATTCACAAGCCTTAAGATCATGATCTGAGCTAAAATCGGATGCTTAACTGACTGAGCCACCCAGGTGCCCCGATGGGAATATGTTAAAGGGACACAGACACTAAGTACCAGATCCCCAATAGCCAAAACTGTGATAATTTGAGTAGTAAAATTTTAAGATGTACTAGATTATAACCCAAGGTATAAAATAAATACTCACAAGTCCATACTGATATAGGTAAATGATTAAATAAATAGGCAAGAGAGAAATCTCCTACACAGAAGAGCCAGGTGACCAAGGCCAGAATCATGACTGATAAATCATGTTGACAGCATCTACCTTTGATGCAAACGGTACTCATCTACCTAGTTTTTCTCCCCCAAATCCAAATCCCCACGAGAAAAACATCAAATACCAATAGAAAATACCCGGCCAATGCTTGTCAATTTCCAAGGTCATAGAAAACAAAGTCTGGAAAACTGTCATAGCCAATAAAACACCTCTGGACACCTGACAAAGAGCTGTAATGTGGTGTTCTTTTAAGTTTGTTTATTTATTTTGAGAGAGAGCTCATGAGCAGGGTAAGGGCAGAGAGAGAATCCCAAGCAGGCTCTGCACTGTCAGCGCTGAGCCCGATGCAAGGCTCAAACTCATGAACTGTGAGATCAGGACCTGAACCAAAATCAAGAGTCAGATGCTAAACCAACTGAGCCATGCAGATGCCCATGTAATACTGAGTTTTGAATGGGATCCTGAAAGAGGGGGGAAAAAGACATTAGGTAAAAACTAAGGATATTTGAATCAAGATGGATATTACTTCTAACAGTGTATCGACTAGTGCTTCATTATTTTTAATGAATGCACTATACTCATATTAAAAGGTATTAACAGGGGAAACTGGAAATGGAGTATATAAGAACTCTCTATACAACCCTCACAAGTTTTATGTAAACCTAAAACTGTTCTAAAAGTAAGGAAATAAGGTCTATTACAAAACAAAAACAAAAAACCCACATCAAGCTTTCTTCAGCTGTTACTATTCCTACTTATTCTCCAGTACATAAAGATCTGTAATTGCTACAAGGGAAATAAAGAAACGATTGTCAATTCCATATAATAGCTACATAAAGAATTTCCTAGAGTGTCATAAAAGACATACAGCATATAATGTTGGAAAAATCATGAAAGAAATAAGCTTTATATAAAAATTGTTATTGATAAAATAAGATGGCTGTAGGTCTTAGAATTCTTCAATAACTAGAAAATCAGCCATTGGTTTTTTTCTATCCATTAGCATCTAGGTTACTATTATATGCCTTTTGTACTTAATTAAACTTAATTTAATTTTGAATATTGATTCAGGCATTATAATATACTCTGTGGTAGAAGCATTAAGCGCTAATGTCTTTGAATTAATAATCATAGAAAACTATTTGTGTGGATTTCTTTTCTTAGCAAAATTATCTACATATGCCCTCAAAAAATCAATACTTAATTCCTAGGGCCAATAAAATACTTCATAATTCAAACTGGGGAAAGGATGGTGAAAATCAGTGATTTTTTTATGGTGCATTTATGGCAACTTTTAATGATTTTCTTTTTTTTTAATTTTAAACTTTTAAAATGTTGGGTTACATACTTTGGCAATCCATAAGTAGAAGTTGCATTCCAGTGACCTATCTATGTTTATATTGTATAAGATGTTATTGTACTTCATCTCCTAAAAATGAATTAGTCAGTTAGCGCCATCTTTCAAGTGTAAAGGCAATATTTGCCTTTTGAATTCCGGGTAGTGTGTGTTTCTTTTGTTCTCAATATGTATTTGAACCCTAAGGCTGTTTCTATACATGTTCACTGAATTGGCAAGAGCCGTTATTTGCAATTGTGAATCATTTAAATGTTCAACAGGAGGGAATGGTTGAGGAAAGAATAGAGTAAATCCATGAAAGAAAGATCTATTAAATATAATTTTATGATGAAATTTATGTGTTAAAGATGGAAAATGCTTATAAAATGGCATAGACCATAGTGTATGGTTTTACGTATTTTTGAATTGAGAATGTATACAATTCATTCTTGCTTATAGATAAGCACAACAGGAGAATGGATGTAGAAAAGGGAAGCCCATTTGTTTTGCTAAGATGGTGGCTTTTTTCCTTCACTCAGATTTCTATTAATGTTCTTGGTCTTTGCCCAATTTAAAAATGGCTGGTGAAAGTCACCATTCTGTAGTTTCTAGGTTAATCTAGCAGTCATTTGCATGCAGTTTGGCACAGTGAAAAGTGCATTGAAGGGAGACTACTTCTAGTTCTGGTGATTCTTAGCTTGGCTGTGTCACATAACTTTTGAGTAGATCTGTTCCCTGGTCTATCAGAGGAGAGCTGGTGGTGAATAGGTGTGTGGGTGCATCAGGCAGCCCCTTCCGGATCCCCATTCCCTCTACAATTGGCTCTGCTTTATTGTCCTTGGTTTGAACTGAGATGCTCCATGAAGGCATGCAAACCCATGATATTTAACATTTATAGCCACAGCATCACGTGTGTGCAAATGGAACTTTGTTCATTTTCCTGAAAGTAAACTTAACTATGCACATAAGCCCCTTTTCCAATGGAACTACATCAAAGTCCTCCCTTGTGATTTAAAATGGGAATTTTTAGGAATCTCATTTCTTCCTTCCACATACAGGGATCAAAGACTCCTCCCTTTAAGCAAGAGGCAGGACTATCATCCCTCCAGGACATCCACTGGGGGAAGCTTGTATTGTCTGATCCTGGGTATTGGCCTCTCACTCCATGCATCTGCTGCCTACACCCCTAAGTGGGGAGCCCACCTGGGCTCACTCTGGGGCTACTGACCCTCTGAGACTTGTCTTGCAAGTGGGCTGTTTACCCAGGCAGCATTAAGGAAGAATCTCCCACAACAGCAAATTACTTCCCAGCCTGGTTGTTATCTCAGACCCTTTCTGTTCAAACTCACATCTGAGTTCTGAGTTCTCCTTCATGCACCTCGAGGGAAATGTGTGCACTATGAGCTGTCCTCTCCCAAAGTACACAGTGGCATGTGCCCAGGTCCTCTGAAAATCTGAGGGGCTCTACTGGCCTTTTACCCCCAGAGTGCAAGAAGGGGAAACAGGGAGCTGTATTAATCTGAACTCTGAGCTTCAGCCTGTAAACACAATGGTGGTATTTAAAGCAAAGCTTTTAAAATTAAGACAACAATGGGGCACCTGGGTTGCTCAGTAGGTTAAGCATGGACTCTTGATTTGGGGTTTAGGTCATGATCTCGTGGTTTGTGGGATCGAGCCCCACATTGGGACTGTGCTGACAGTGTGGAGACCGCTTGGGATTCTCTCTCTCCCTCTCTGTCTGCCCTTCCCCCCCATTTGTGTGTGTGCCTGCTCTCTCTCTCTCAAAATAAATAAATAACCAGTAAAAAAATAAAATAAATTTAAGACAACAACAGAAGCAACAATGTAAATAAACTTTTGAAATTTCAGTTTTCTGTCTTTTGGAATCCTAAGCTTTTCAGACTAAAATCTCTCTCCCTCTCTGTTTATATATATATACACATATATATGCAATTATTATTATTACATCATCATATTATATAATTAGTATGTGTTATATGTATTGCATACGTATTATTAAGTATATTATTATACACATTACAATATACAATGCTACGTATATAATTTATAATATTACTTAATATATATGTTCATATATAAATACATATATATTAAAATTCCTATTTGTTTTTGTCTGTCTTTATTCTACATGGGAAAAAAGTCACATATAAAGTTATAATTGTCTAGGGAAGAACAATGGGAATAAACACCCTGTCAGTGACTGGTGGTGTGGGAGGTCGGGGAGAAAGGTCTCCAGAATGTTCTCGGGCTACGAGTGCTTTTGAAATGTCTGTTGTGTGGCTGATGAGAATACCTCTGTTGATCAGGTGGAACAGTAGGACACACATGCCATCATCTAGGGCCCAATTAACATTAAAGGGTTGATAATATTTTCACTGTGTCTGTAGAGCATTTGTCAGAAAATAGTCAGTGTTAAACTACAAAATAAATATCTTAAGGGGAAATAATAGTGTAACAGAAAATGCAAAAAATGTGTAACAAATTATTGTACATTATTAGTTTAATATATGCATACTTTTCTAGAAATGATATAGGCATACTCTTCTAGGAATAATAGCTAGGTGATAAAGAGAGAGAAGCGAGACTAAAAATCTCTTTGAACGAGCTATAGAATGCATATAAGTACAAAAAATAGAAACGTATTTTTCACATGACATGTATACAAATAAAATATACAAATAAAATCATATAAATAAATACACAGATATTTTTAAAATGGTGCCTAAGACAGGCAGGGTTCTCAAAGATCTTAACGTCCAACTTTGCCATTGATAGGTGAGAACACTGAGGCGCCAGGAACTAAACAGAGATAGAATAGAGACTTAGCAGCTGAGCCACAATTCATAACTTGCATCTCAGAGTTATTTTCTTGAAAGTTTGGTTTTCTCAGACAATTCATTTGAAGATGCTTAAAAATCCATATTTGAATGAATGAGAAACTGTAATCAATGAATAAAATACATAAAAGTTTCAGAATATAAGGATCACAGTAGTCAGTTCAATCTGGATGCTCTTTGTAGAGAAGGTTCTGAGTTACTGCTTTTAAATAAAAGCAGACAAGGGAAATGGGATGAAATACAGCCTCAATGCTGATAATTATGTAAAGATAAAGTCCAGGGAGATCCCGACATCTGGGGGAAATACCTGTAAAGAGGTCGTAACAAAAATGTGTTAAACCACACGTGTATTGAGATTGTTTTTGAGCTTTGGGTTATGTAGCTGCTTCTGGTCAAATTGTCTTCCAGTTACTTGAGCACGTAGGAATGTTGTCATTCGCAAGGACTCTTAGAAAAATAATTAAAATAGCAATTGCAAATGAGCGGGATATAGCTTAACACTTCAGAATGGTTAGTGTGTACTAACATATTTTTATTACCTTGGTTTCATTCTAGTGAGTGTTAGCCTTCAGTTAGGCTAAATGCATTTGCATGCAAGGGAATAACACTCGGGAATAGCATCTATCACTCACTTTTTGCAAATGTCATAAGAAATCAGAAAGGCCGTCGGTAGTATGGGATTTCTGAGATGCATTCTCCCACCTCTGTATCAGATAGAGCATCATCACAGAATGATTAATGGGATGTTAATAAAAAAACAAATCAGTAAACAATTCCTGGAGAGCATTCCAAACTAAGTTTGCTGCACTATTCCTAAAATCTGTTCTACCTTTTTTTCTTTTTCATATGAAGTAATCTTTCAAATTGACTGCTGGGTTTTGAGGGTCACATCTCACCTTCCTTTCTCCCTTTGGAGGATGAAGTTTTCATTTGTTTTCATACATTCTTCATCATTCGCTTATTCATTTATTCATTCTTTTTTTAAATGTTTATTTATTTTTGAGGCACAGAGAGACAGAGTGTAAGTGGGGGAGGGGCACAGAGAGGGGAGACAGAATGTGAAGCAAGCTTCAGGCTCTGAGGTGTCAGCAGAGAGCCTGAAGCTGGGCTTGAACTCACAAACTGTGGTTAGATAATGATCTGAGCTGAAGTCCGATGCTTAACCGACTGAGCCACCCAGGAGCCCCTATTAATTCTTTTATTTATAGCTTATCTTATTACAAAAAAATATTCAAAAGACTTACAGAAATACAGATAATTTTAACCTGATACAAATGCAATGGTGAAAATGAAGATAAAGGCAAAATAAGAGAAGGGCAGGGGTGATGTCCTACAAAAGATGCCAAAAGTGGACCGTAAAAATTTATCTGAACTTTCTAGTAGCTGGAGTAAGAAGAGAAACAGGACAAATCATAAATTTCAGAAAGTTGAATTGTCTAGACAAATTACAGGTGTTTCAGATGGAGAAAATATGAAAGAAATTCATCATATGATCTTGATGAAGAGAAATAACATAATGTTGTAGACAACTTCCTGGATGAAATCAATAGTATATCACATACATTTGTTTCTGAAAGTGCTCAACATAACTCTATGACAAAACACCAAATAATAATTAAAGCAATTCTGTGGAACATTGGGATATGAAACTCTCAAGTCATTTGGTTTGATCCCAAAGTGATAATCTAGGGGAATGGAAAAACTGAGTATCACTTCACAATTGTTCATCATTATTGCTTCTTGAATCTGAGCTTTACTGGAAGGTTAGCCTCACAAGTTTGAAGGGGTAGGGGATTGTAGTGAAATGCATACTTCTGGATAATGGCAGACCAAAAACATCAGAAGATAGAGATTAGGTCCTTCTATGAAATTAGGGAACCCAAACAAGATATTTTCTTGAATAAAAGGGCACTTCACATCTGTGTGGATGAAACACCAAGAGGCATGGCCAAAGTTTCGCTCGGAAAATCCTTCTGAATTCATCACATCAAATTCACAAATGGATAATACACATTTGTCTGCGTTGGAGAACAAGGCTACAAATATCAAATATTGACCACAGCAATAAAAATAGAAAAAAGGAATAAAGGAGAAAAAAACAGCTTTTTGAGACATCAAATTTAAATAATGTGTCTTTCAGGTAAACTTTAAGATAGATAAATTGACCTTCTATAGGGTCATGGATAAGCTAATAACGTACCCTGCCCACCATGATAATTTAGATTTCAGAGCTGTTGGTCTTAAATGCTTTTTTTCCCTTACAGCAAACATAGAATAAAATTATTGTCTCCTGAAGTGAGTCCTTCATGACTATATATATGCCTACTGTTCAGAAAATAATTTGCTATTTTTTATACTATCTTGTTTTCTTAGACTGTGTGTTGTATATTTGCTTAACTGTGCTATTTGTTGCTTTTGAAGCTCACATCTCTCCCCTCTGAACCTTTCAAATATTCTACCCTAATCCCAATCATCTTTTTCTAGAAAAGCCTGTGTCATTAAACAGGACCACCGATTGCGTAAAGATGAAGGAAAGCAGCTTTAGATTTTATTTTTCAGTCTGTACCCTGAAAGCCAAATGTCTCTAGTTTCCATATTTTGGAATACTACAATGGTTTTCAGATTTTAAAACAAGCAAACAAAATCTGAAACATTGTTTAGTTTCCGGTTTTGATCTTTCTCTGTGGATCTTGAAGAGCAACTTTAAGTTTTGTGGGAATTCTTGCTTTTTTTTCCTGGGAGAAAGGAAACATTCATTAAAGCTTCATGATATATTTCATTTCCAAACCCACACTTCTGTATTTGAGCCAAAAAATAATTTGATAAATATTTCTATCACTTCTGTGAAATGACAAGGTGAGCTACAAATTGAGTTAATGATATCTTACTTCTGTTTCACATATTGTAGAAAATATTATTTCTATTTCACATATTTGTATGCAGAAATATTGTATAATCATTATCTAGTTTCTTCTCTATCAAACATTAATGTGAATGTAATGCATAAGAAATTAGGCACAAGTAGAACTTCCCCATTACGACTGCTGGAGAAAAGTTTGAAATCGGCATTTCCACTGAAAAGTAATAAGCAGGATAGAGAAAACAAAAAACGAACTTCGTCAGAGCCTTTGAGAGAGGGGAAATGTCACATTACAAATCAATTCATGACCGTCCAAATAAGCATTATCTTTTATAAATCTATATACAGAGCAAGTCATAGTTAAAAAGAATTGTAAAATTCCTTGTAGAAAGATCCATTTACTTAGACATACACACACACGCACACACACACACACACACACACACACCTAAATGGCATAGAAACACACACACACACACACACAAACACACACCCCTAAATGGCTGAGAAGTCCATTTAGGGCATCCAGAAAGTGATCACATTTTTGCTAGCGTATATTTGGAAAAACCATTTTATATGAGCAGTCTAGTCTTATGTTCCAAACACTAATATTTAAGATGCTTTTGGAAAAAAAAATCCACAATCTTTTCTACATATTATCCTCAGAACTGTGTAAGAAAGTGATTTATTTAGGGAAATGAAAATGCGGGACCCAATAACTAAAATTAAATAAAGAAGTGAGGAATATAGCAGCAGAAGTTATGGATTTGAACCTTAGTTGCTTTTTTAAAATTTATTTTTGAGAGAGAGACAGAGAGAGAGAGACATACAATAAGAGAGCAAACGAGCAGGGTTGGGGCAGAAAGAGAGGGAGACACAGATTCTGAAGCAGGCTCCAGGCTCTGAGCTGTCAGTACAGAGTCATACATGGGGCTTCAACTCGTGAGCCGTGAGATCATGACCTGAGCTCAAGTTCCATGTTTAACCGACTGAGCCACCCAGGTGCCCTGCACCTTAGTTGTTTTTAAACAGTGATCCATTCCCATTTATTTTTTAAAGGATAATCTAAGCAATATAATGTTTAACACGTAAGCATGAAGAATATTGGTTAAAAAGGAAAGACAACGAAAATGAATGTATTTGGGTTGTTCACATATTGCAGATTCCCTTTCTAGGATTACTTGTCCTGAGATCCATAGTATCCATTCAACATTATTAAAGATAGAATTTGTTTTATCCACAATGTTGTTGAAGAAATAAACAAATATACAGGAAACTTATTTCAAAATTAAAACATGATAGTGGTTTTATTGACTCAACTTAAATCTCAAATACCATTTATTGCACACAGATCATATGATATTTGGTTTATACACCAAATCTTCATTGTTACCCCAAATCTTGTTACCTTCTACCAAAATAGAAGGTAGTTCTTCGTTATACAACCATTTTGTTGATGTGGAACTTGAGACCGGCTTTCATGCACAAAATCAAGTCAATAGAAAACAGTCTTGTATTTAACTCAGCAAGGGAAAATACATTCTGTGAGCACACTGTCCAATTTAATTGTCAGCATAGTCTATATTTGTATAATTGCCAACCCTTCCTTCATTTGCTTTTATGTACAGAACAATAGTGTTGCCCAGCAGGAGGATTTTAGTGTCATCGAAAGAAGAGGTAAATCCACTTACCTTCAAAATCAATCATATTTCCTGAGGGTAATACGCATCCAGTACCTAATGGAATACAAGAACCATGTTGTGAGTAGTAGATTTGAAATTAAAATTCTCAATTTACTACATTTCTTTTAGAACTTTCCTTCTATTTTTCAGGCTTTCAGTGTACATTAATTTGCATAGCTATATTAAAGTGAGCTTATGTGCTAGGAAACAAAATCAAATTCAAAAGTCTTAATTAAAGGTGTAGGGAACCTGAGTGAAATTTTAGATATTAGAAGTCTGACCTATGCTGGCCTATTATTTTTTGATTTATTTCATTTATAAGACTCAATTCTTATGTGAAAGCCCCTAGGGAATGATTACAGATTAAGACATTTTTGAATCTGTGAAATAAAACCATTAAGAATAACAGCAATCTGAATTTATAATGCTCTTAGTAGACCACGCAATAAGTAACAGTCCTTTTATTCTGAAGTATATTTGAAAAACTTTGCACTAGGCATTGCAACAGCACCTTTCCATTACTCACATATAATTATCCGAAACTGTCAGGTTTCCCCTCTAGAACAGAGATACCCAACCGGGAATAATTTTTGTCCCCCAGGGCATGTTTGACGATGTCTAGAGACAGTTTTGTTTGTTTCAACTTGGGGCTGAGGGAGCTGGTACTTGCATCTAATGGGTAGAGATAAGGAGTATTGCTCAATGTCCTACATGGCACAGGAAAGCTTCCCGCAACAAAAACTAACCAGCCCAGGATGTTAACATCACTGAGACTGCACAGTTCTAAAATAGGGATTATTAATACAAATCTACCATAGGTTTAGTGCAGATTGCTTGAGAAAAAAAAGCCAATCATATATTCTCAGGTGGAATCGACAGGCGCAACATACCATGGTAATGTTTTATTGTCAATCAGGGACATAGCTTTCAATAACACTTCCCTTGCCCAGCATCTATGGTACCATTTTCTGAGGACACATCCATCTGAAACACAAGCAGATACTTCAGTAAGTTCCCAAATTGTGCATTAGAATGCACCTCCTTCAATCACTCTCTAATGCAGGCCACTGGGTATTTACATTAATGTCCACAGTAGACAGCCTGTCTTCACAGAGCTCACAGTGTAGAAAAGGCAAAGTTAAATGCCTGACTTAAATGATCACACAAATAAATATTTAGTTGTAAACTAAAAAAAGCACAAATGAGAAGATCATGGTGGTATAAGCTCATTTAATGGGAGAAACTGACAAGATGTAAAGAGGTTCAGGCAAGTTTCTCAGAGTGAAAAATTACTGATTTTTGATCTGTAAGAGAAATATGAGTGGACTAGGAAAAAAGGGGATTCCAAGTAGAACAATATGTGTGCAAGTTCAGAGATGGAATGGAATATGTCTTTATTGAAAATTTAACTTTTTTTTATTAATGCTTTTCATTTGACCGTGTGTGCAATAATCTTTTTCTAGTAACTTGTTTAAGTAATGGAAAAAAAATAAAGCTATTTCTTAGGTTAAAATTGCAATGCATATCCAGTTATATAATAGCTATCTCCCTCAAGATAAAATTTAAATCCTCTCTTTGACGGCATAGAGAAATGAAATAGAATGTTCTAATTATCCCCAGAGGAACTATGAAAAAGGAGCCAAGCAGAGAATTTCTGTCCCCACCCTCCAAACAAAAATTAAAAGGAAAAATATTTCTCTTGGCCTAAATTGTTGTCGATTCTCATCTTGCTCTGCCTCTGGGAGAGTCCTCTCGTGTGTAATATTTTTCTTACACTTTTCACTTCCATCCTTGGTCAAAGGACACAGGGAACGAAAGAATGTCAAATCCAGGAAGGATTCACACTTTTATTATTTATTTTTTTAATAAATTAAGCACACTGAAGCACAGAGAGATCCTCATTAGTTGATACATGTGGCCAAAATACATATTGCCCTGAGCATGTTGGTCGTGCTGGAGGGTGACTGTGTTTAGCACACTGAACCTTTTGAAAACACTGCGTAGGTTTATGTAACCTGGTGTTTTGTAAGAGTGCAGAAGCCATTTAAGAATATGATCTAAGGAGTCAAGTAAGAGCTCCTTAAATTTCATTTACTTGGCGAAGTTAGATGATGGACAGCAAGCACTGTGTCCTGGCAAATGCTGGATTCTCCTAGAAGTTGTTGAGAGCGCTGACTTTGCTCAGTGAAGAATTAAGACAAAGAGGGCCCAGAATATCTATCCCATATTCCCAAGCTCGAGAAAGCATGGTGTACCTGGAACATCTTTGTCAAGGTGTGTTATTCATGGAAGACTTTGGGAGAGTCCCCTCATTTACAGATTGCCGTAATACATCTTGTGTAGAACATGGACTGTATCCTCTGTGTATGTGCACATTAATCTTTCAAGGTCACTGCAGCCACCTTGCCTCCCACAGGAGACCCTTCCTCCCAATGACCATGATGGGTATTCTCTGTTTGCTCCTCCAGATCCATTCTCCTTTGACCTTTAGAAGTTATATCAAAAGGTTCTCTTGCCTTCTGACTTTGTGTTTCTTGGGAACTACAGGAAACGTGGAAAGACAGGAAGAGAGTGTGGCTTAATTACCTATCTCTTCGATTCCTTCCCTGCTGATCTTCTGTGAGTTGCCGGTGCCTGAGCTCTTCCTTCACAGATCTTAGCTCATTTGTTTTTGTTTTGTTTTTAAGTGTATTCATATATTTTGAGAGAGTATGAGTGGGAGAGGGGCAGAGAGAGAAGGAGAGAGTAGCCCAAGCAGGCTCTGCACTGTCAGCATGGAGCCCTATGTGAGGCTCAAAACCACAAACCGTGAGATCATGACCTAAACCCAAACCAAGAGTCAGAAGCTTACCCAACTAAGCCACCCAGGCGCCTCAGGTCTTAGCTCATTTGACATGTCTCTCTCCTAAAGTTCTAAATGTCTTATGGTCCCCTGGTCCACATGTTCTGTCCCAGGGTAGATAAATTGGTGGTGACTGACAGCTTTTGTAACACATAGGAGTCACCATATTGTTACCTTGCTTTTACACTGCCACATGCCTTTAAAAAGCACCTTCATTAAATGCTGTCACCTCTGGTGAGTGTGCCATCTGCTTTCTGCAGGACGTTGGCCTCGACAGTTGAAAGCAACTTGGCTGAAGCATCTCTTGATAAGGCAATGGAACCATAAAGATAATGTGCCATTTAATATGCATTTCAGACATTTTCCATTTACACAAATCATTCCAACTAGGTTTTCCTTAAAATGTCATTTTAATAATATGATATAGGTGTTGTTTCTTGACATTTATTTATTTGCTTGTTTTTCAGTGAGTTATCAGAACAGGTGCACTGTAATGAATGTATTTGATAGATAAATATTGATACTCCTGTTCCACATGATTATATATTATGAAAGATGCCAGAAAATTATGAGACTTAGTTTTTGCTTCAACTTAAATAAAAAGAGATATATATTGATGAATATGAAGTGATAGAAGAGATCGATTATTAATACTTTCTTTAAATCTCAACTCCACATCTCACCATGTGTGAGACATTGGGCAAATTACATAACTTCTCTGTTTCGATTTCTTTGTCTGTAAAATGGGATCGATTATGTCCTCCTCACTGGGCTTTTGAGATTAGCTGAGTTCATATGTGAAAAGTGATTAGCACATCGGTTAATGCTTAAGAAAGGCCATTATTATTGTTACAATTACTTCAATGCACATTATTATTTGTGGATCACAAAGAAATATGTACCATTTTATCTTCTTAATGCCTTAGTTTGCTTAGGGTGTTAAGATACCACAGCCTGGGTGGCTTAAATAACAAACATCTATTTCTCACAGTTCTGGGGGCTAGAAAGTCCAAGATCAAGGTGCCAGCAGATTCAGTGGTGAGAACCTGCTTCCTGGCTTGCAAATGGCTGCCTTCTCAAATGAGGGAGACACTGAGCTCTAGTCTCCCTATTCTTTGAAGGACACTAGTCCCATCATGGGGACACCCTCAGGACCTCATCTAGACCTAATTACTTCCTAATGGGTGCATCTCCCAATACCAGAGGGGTTCAGGTTTCAACATATGAGATTTGGAAGATACAAACATTCAGTCCATAACACTTAGCAACTCTAAGTGATAGCTACTGTCCCCGTTATGCCCATCTTTGACACAAGAAGACATTGAGAGAAAATAGATGGTATACTCAGGTTCACATAGTGACAAGACAAGATTGCTAAGTTTTTCAGCAATTTTTATTCTCTAATAGATTACATTACTCAAAAAAAGTAAAAAAATACATATAAATGTAAATTCTCTGAAAGTTATTCATTTATAGGATTAAATTCTGAATGTCTAAAGTTCAATATATATACATATATACATATTTATATATGCAATACTATATATGCATATATATGCAATATATACAAATATACATATTTTATGTATTCATACATATGAATATATATATATATATACATACACACACACACATACATACATTGAGTTGGCTCTATTAAATCAACTTGTGGCAAAAAGGTCATAGAAAACCCATGCTTTACCCAATAAAGTCATGTCCAAAAAAGGTGAATGTACACCAAGATAGGGTTCCTTTGAAATAGATACTAAATTCACAGTCAGAGAGGTTCTATTTGTTATATACTATAAGTGTATTCTTTTTGTTTTCTATGACCTAAAGAGGTTCTTCACAGCTCAGAAATGCAAACTCCATTTTAGAAAGTGTTTCATTTTCACAAAAGCTAATTTAAGGGGAAAAGTTGTGAAGCCATTTGGAAATAAAATAACTTTGAGTAAGAAAGTTTAATCCTAGCTGCTTGGAAGTTCTTACTGACAGGGTGCATTAGGATAATAAATGTCATCCAAGGGATAGATGCTGCTTATTGAATCAGTTAAAAAGCTTTTGAGTTGTGAATCATTTTCTTATGTTTCTCCCTGAAGCACTCATGTGTTCAGGAAGCACATCTTTTGCCTCTGTTCTGTGGCAGACGCAGGCTTCTGTCGGTTCTCAGAGAGGGATGATCGCTTAACTCAGCCAGGGTAAGTTCAGGAAGACACAGATCAACCCAAAGAACTATATCAACAAAAGAAGCCAACATATTTTCACAATTTTTAAAAAATATATTATATTTGGATCAATATGAGAGATCTGAAATAGATAAAAGAACTGAATTAAAATCAGTAAATCGTTTGTTTCATGCTTCAGTTCCATATTCAAAATAATAAAAATCTACAACCAGAGTGTTGTTGTACTAGCATAATATACATTAATTTAATATAGTTTTCCCCATTACCGATTCATTTCTTTCTTTAAAAAAAAATTAAGTCTATTAATTTGGAGAGAGACAAAGTGAGAGCAAGCGATGAAGGGGCAGAGAGAGAAGGAGAGAGAATCCCAAGCAGGCTCCGTACTGTCAGCACAGAGCCCATCATGGGGGCTCAAACTCACAAACTGTGAAATTATGACCTGAGTCGAAACCAAGAGTCAGACACTCAACCAACTGAACCACCACTCAGGTGCCCCGAATAATTTAGTTTCTAATTTCAATAACTTCTTGTGAATGTAAGCACCTTGGTAATGTCTTGCATCGTATTGGTGAGAACTTTGAAGTCATGTGAGCAAATTCACTATTCTGGGCTTGTATCTTCCTCTTTTTCCCCTCTAATTTTCCCTTTCCAATCATTATTTTAGTTGGGTTGTGTACTACTCAGAGTTCCACTTAAAACATTAAAAAGACTGGAATATTTTTAATATTTCTACATGTAGATTTTAAGCATCTTCTGGTGAGTTTTAGCTACCTCCAGTCAAGTTCTTCTTAGTTGTTGGGTTTTGGTTTTGTTTTCTCCTCTCTCCATCCCCATTATTTTCTTCTTGTACTTCTGTGTTTTGTCTGGTAACCAAAAACTCACTCTCTCAATACTCCACCATTCACAGTATATTGAATGGATGAAATCTGAATATTTAGACATAGTTAACCTTCCATAGCAGCTAAGGATTGATTTTGTATACAACCTCATAAAGTTTTGTTATATATTTAAATTCACTTGAAAGAATTCTAGATTATATTTCAAACCCAGTACACAGTAAAAATTTAATTGTCTAATGAAATGAAAATATGGCAAGACCAGAGTAGCTTTATATTCTCAATCAATGAAGAGTTAATGCCTGCTTTTTCCATTTTCTTGTCCTTTGAGGGCTTTGCATTGATCCGTTTAGCTTGCAGCATTCAGACACCGAGCCAGGCCCTGGGGCTAGCCTGGTACAAAGGTAGACATGATGGCTGACTGCAAGGATAGTGGTGGATAACACAACAGAGGAGTAAACAAAAAGCATAAATACAAATAATTAAATATTATAATATAAACAAATTAAATTTGTAGAAACTGGACAAGTAAGTTATGGAGGGGGAGATATTGATATAGATTATTACATGGTCAAGGGATACAACTTAAGCTGGCGCCCTATGGGAGACAATGGGCCAGATGTGAAGGACAAAGGAAAGAATCCTGTGGAAAGGGAATGGCATAGATAGACAGGCCACAAGGCAAAGACATGCTCTTGGCTTATTTGAACACCTGAAGGAAGGCCGGTGTGGCAGGAGAGGCCTGCGGTCAACAAGGACCAAACTCATGCTAAAGTTGACCATTCTGACAGGTTTATATATCTCTGGGGATCCAGGAACCCTTCTCAAGGTTCCTCATTAGATGTAAAGGAATCTCTCTCAGATTCTCATGCTTCTATTCTTTACTCTTTTCTAAAGTCGATCCCACGGAGACTGCACCTGTGCTCTGTGACTTCTATTTTCCCACCTCTTCCACGCTTGTCTTTTTCCCACTTGGAGAAAGAAAGCACATCTGCCACCATCTTGACTCTTGGCACAGCGCCCCAGAGCAGAAGTCAATGCACAGCTCTGGAGGAAGAAACCTGAAAGAGCAACGCAACCAAGACCAGAGTCAGTTTGGCTTTCTTTCATCCAGTGAAATATTTGTGACAAAGTCCGCCTATCACTCCCCTCATCCATCTGTCCATCTATCGTCTTCTGTCCACCCATCAATCTATCCAGTATTCCATCTCGATCTATTTTAGAGCTAGAATTCAGAAGTCATCTATTTGAGGCATCTGGGTGGCTCAGTTGGTTATGCATCCGACTTTAGCTCAGGTCATGATACCACAAGTTGTGGGTTCGTTCGAGCCCTATGTCGGGCTCTGTGCTGGCAGCTCAGAACCAGGAGCCTGTTTCAGATTTTGTGTCTTCTTCTCTCTCTCTGTCCCTCCCCCACTCACTCTCCGTCTCTTTCAAAAATAAATAAACATTAAAAAATAAGTCATCTCTAGGTGGGGAGACAATGTTGTGTGTGTTTTAAATAAATCATCTTTGTTAACAGAAATTAATTCTTTTTCGCTGATTGATTTGACAAATATGACAAGTGTGAAAAATTAGTGGTATCATAGATATGTTCCCAAGAGTGAAAAACAAATATCTTCAGTTCCAGTGTTTTGATGAAAATATATAAAGCACGGATACAATAACAAACCAGACATTTTATGTTTTAAGACCGTTTTAACTTACACTCAGAATCCGCAATACTGATTTCAAAAATAAGAGGATAGGACCTACTTTTTCTACGTTATTTTAGGGACAAGTCAGAAAAAAAATGCTTGAAGACCATTGTCCTCAGTTATAGCAAGGAGATGGGGTTTTATACGCAGTTCAAGGGGAGACCACTGGGGAGTTTTAGAGATGGGAATGTTACAGTATAAATGCTTTGCACATAGTAGGATTACAGCAGATCACAGGGGTATTTGAATGTGTTTTCTCCTGCTCTTTCTTCTAACACCTGAGCAAAAATAAAAGCACAGCATAAATCACCATTACTTTTAAAATGTCAGTGGGGCAAAAATCAGCATCTCATTCTCCTGAACACCGTAACAAAATGGCAACAGAAAACGTAAATACCAATGTGCAAATGGGACCGGTATGTGAGACATAATCATTCTTTTCTCTTCATTTCAGCCACAGATCCTAACACCTCACTGAACTGGGATGGAAACGTGTTTTAACGTTGGTCTCCTTCTGGGTGTGCTGGCTTTTGCAAAAAATAAATGGCAAAAGCACCAAGTAGGACATCCTCTGCTAGCCTATGTTAAAATTCAATCTTCATTTTAAAAATAATTATTTAGGTGCACAAACAAAACCAGGCCAAGTGATACAATGAAACAAAAATGTCTAAAATCTTAATTAGGTTGAATATAATGAGGAAAACATCAGATGCATGTTGGCTTGGAGGAAAACAAACATCATTACTTCTTCTTGGAAGAAGTGTCATATATGACTGTCATATATAATGCCAGCTAAAAAATAAGTACAATTTATATGTACACAAACACACACGCACACACGTAAGTTCTGTGTTATTAGTAAACCAATTTCTGTGAACACAGAAGTGCTACCCTCATTTTATTGCATTCAGTATGTTACTGACTGCAATTATGTCTATTTATTTTACAAGGCTGCAAACCAGGAACCCTGGGTTTACATATATTAAACTCAGTGATATTTAAGGCTTGAAATCTTAATCGACTTTGGCTTTCTTATTGTGAAGTGCAAACAGGGCTCTTACAAGTGATTTAGTCCCAATAAGATGAATTACTATCAAGAGAGCTGTTTGTTCCTTTGTCTCTACACAGTTGCTATTGCTATTTTACTGCTTTTGTTCAATAGTTTCTTCCCTTACCAGTTCTTTCTCTCTCTCTCTTCCTCTCTCAATGTTACTGGAGAAAAGTTTAGGGGATGTTAGTCTCTATTTTTAAAATAAACACAAGAATACTCATAGATTCGTTATGTGTGTTATCCGATGCACTAAATTAGACATTAAGTTTACATAGGTGTATATGTATCTTATTTATTTATTTATTTTTTTACAGAAAACGCTTTTCTTGGCTCTGACTTGGAGTTGTTAATAGCAAAGATCATAAGCTACCAGTTATTTAGTGTTTATTCTGTGCCCAGGGCTGTACTTACAGTGCACATAGGTTTGCTTGAGAAAGCCAACATGGACTTGATTTGTAGTTCACCCGGTCCCTTTACAGATATGACAGTAATGCTTAACTTTCTCAGAATTACTTTTCGCTTTTGGAGTATGAACGTGTGAGTTTGGAGCATATCATAAACTTTTAATACATGTTTTCTTTCTCCAAGAAAAGAGTAAAAACTGCTAGAAAGTTGAAAGATGATGTTCAGGACCCACAGAAAAAGATAGAAGGGATAAACTTCCATTGTGTGCTAGGTTTTGGGGCTGCACACTTCAGGTGCATCATATCAATGATCTAACTATGACGATATTGCAGTTCAGAGAGGTTAAGTATCCTGCTTATAAGGGGCAGACCATGAGTGAAAGTCACACAGGTCTAGCCCTAAAGCCTTTGGTGATGGTATCTGTTTCTATTACTCTTGCCCATTTTCCATGGTGCTCGTGTTCTGACAGTCAACACCATTCTAGGTAGCAGCAGTGACACATGAACTAGCAATCTGGATCCCCACAGAATATGTTAACATTCTGTAAGAGGAGCTAGTGTTAAAAAGTAGACAGGCTGGAAGGTATATATAAAAATCCACAGCGGCACAATGCCTATTACATAGTAACCATTCAATGATTGTTGAATGACTGGATGAATGCACACATGATTTAGTTATCAAGTTTAAATTTGGTCACTAAAGACTGTGCATAAACATTTACAATGACTGCGAATCTTATTCACAAGTAAATGACTTATGCTCAAATATTTAAATATACACTGTTCTCTGTGCACTGGAGAAAAACAGACTCTTCCTAAATAGTTGAACATTATTATCTTATCTTTCCAGCAGGAAGGGAGGTGTGTGTGTGTGTGTGTGTGTGTGTGTGCATGTTTCTGAATGCATGGATATAGCAAAAAAGAAGGTTTACAGAGGGATTGAAAAAGAGCATGTAGGCATGTAGAATTTTATATTGCTCTAACATCTTCATTATCAAATGGAGAGTCAACTTTTAATAGTATTTTCAGTGCACTACCTATATTTTTTTAGAAAATTAAGGAAAAAATCAACAAACATATGGCATTATTTAGGATTCTCTTAGTATCCTAATTTTTTTAAATACTCAAAAATAGCTTTAAAGTACAGATATTTATCAATTTGGCAAGTAATTTAGAGGTCGATGTATCAGTTTGATTGGATTCAGTGGTGCTGCTGTAACAAACCAACCCCAAAGCTTAGTGGTTTAAAACCACAAAGAATTATTTTTGCAGCATATTCCATGACAGGGATGCTTATCAAGGGTAAAGACGGGTGCTTATGGGCCCAAACACATGTAGACTCTACCTTAACATGACAGCAAAAGGCTCCTGTTTTCAGAGGGAAGGGGCCTGAAGTATTTGGAAACAGGTCAATAAGTACTTTGTATGGTTGATAGTACAGAGTTAGAGCTGCATGTCAATGAGGTCCAGGCTTGAAGTTGACATTTCTGAGATTATTTTGGCCTTTCCTTCAGATCTTCAAAATAACTGCCATTACCCAAAACCTAAGTTCTCACATGACATTGTACCAAGCAACAGGGAAATAAAAAGGAATGAGGAAGGTATTTCTCTTCATCTATCTTGCTTTAGAAGCTTTCCCAGAAGAGCTAGCTTGTATCCCCCTCTCTCTTGTTGGTCGACCCTGGTCATATAGCACCCCGTATAAGAATTCCTCTCCTGTGGGGATCAAGCTGCCATGAATGGCTTGAATAGTGGCTCTCCAACTTGGAACCTTTTTGCATACACCTTCACAGGACACTTGGCAATGTGTGGAGACATTTTGGGGTGTCATACAACTAGGGGATGGGATGAGTGCTAACGGTATCTAGTAATCAGAGGCCAGGGTGTCTCTCGGTGTTTATGAGTACTGAGAATATATTTTCATTCAAATGATAGCTACCACCTGTAATTTCTACTTATGTGCATAACTTAAAAAAGAAAACAGAGAAATAAAGAATAAATTATGAGAAAAAGCAGAACCTTTTTTCTGACTCCAGACTACTAGAAGATTTAACTATGTTCCATGATGCCTTAGTTGGAAGGTGGGGCAATTAGGCCTATAAATGCCCCCTCCCCAAAAAAAACACTTGCGAGGGTTTCATTCACTTAAATCTATTTTCTTATGACAGTTTGAATTCTACACATTTTGCTTTTCCTAAGTTGTCATAAGGACACTTACATTTTACCCCAAGTCTTTAAAAAAATAGTCTTGTATCATGTGTGAGCACAACCAAGGTATTTTAATTTAAATATTATTTTAAGTTTATTTATTTTGAGAGAAACAGAGACAGTGAGAGTGCAGGGGAGGAGCAGAGAGAGAGAGAGAGAGAAAGAGAGAGAGAGAGAGAGAAAGAGAGAATCTCAAGCAGGTTCCACGCTGTCAGTGTAGAGCCCAATGCAGGGCTCCATCTCACAAAGTCACGAGATCATGAACTGAGCTGAAACCAAGAGTCAGATACTCAACCGACTAGGCCACAGGTGCCCCTAATTTAAAAGTTATTAAGGGTTATTAAATATAGGCGATCTAGCCCTAGCAAAATCATGAAATAGTCGATATTTTACCCACCCAATACTCTGTCAATACTTTTTTAACTGCCCGATATATTATATCTATGAATTTCTTTCATCAGTGTTTTATAGTTTTCAGAGTACAGGTCTTTCACCTCTTTGGTAGTTTATTCCTAGGTAAATTATTATTAAATTAATATATATTATTAAATTAATATGTTACAAATATATATTACAATTACATACATATAATTTTAAAAACCAAAGCATGTTATGCTTTTAATGTAAAAGAGAATTATGCATTCTGATTTTCACAATAGCACAGCAAGGTAAATTTTCATTACTTTCATTTGTGGATGCGCTCGTGGAAACTCACATCGTGAAAGCAGTTTCCATAGTCACATCGCAAGCTGGTGGCAGAGCTAGGACTTAACGTTGTCCTTCTCTTGAGCCAATGCTCTTGCCAAACTGCCAGGACCACACAGCTGCTTTGGACTGGAATTCAAAGTGGAAAGAACAGGAAAAATCACTTTCATAATGTAATCCCCATATATGCTGGCTGGCTTACTGGCGTAAAAATATTGTATAAAACACATATGTATATAATCATAGATAATAGAGATGCTATTTCTTGATACTTGAGCCATGGGCTACGTGGAGTCATTTCAATATCCTAAACAAATAAATATGTTTTAAATTCTCTTCCAGAGTACTTACTTATTTAGGATAATTGATATAGTTTCACTAGCATAGACTAGTGGCTAATACTTGATTTTGCCTAAACTAAAACTATGGAAGTAGACTTCTTTACACATCTTTCTGAAGGACAGTCTGTCATCAACATGTCTCCTTTTGCCTAATGGCCTTTCAACCAGATCTCAACCATGGTACAATTTCACCCTCATAGTTCACAATGTAAAAATGTGTTGCAAATATGAAAACCCTGGAGAAATCATTTCCATTATCCTCTCCATATCTTGGGCTCTAAATGCTGCATAAGTTATAGACAAACATTGCAAGGATAGTGCTGTGTATACCCATATACCTTTTACTCAGATTCACCAATAATTAACATTTTGCTACCTTTACTTTCTTGCTTTTCTCCATGTTTGTGTGTATCATAACTGAGGACATTATGCCCCCCTTTAATCCTCTATAATATAGAGTTATACATTAAAGAGCAAGGATATTCACGTAAATAATGATAAAAATTTTTAAATCAGATAATTTAACATTGGTATAATGTTATCTGATCTGCAGACCTTATAAAATTTCCCTAATCATCTCAATAATATTCTTTTTTAAATTTTTTTATATTTATTTATTTTTTGAGAGATAGAGTGAGACAGAGCATGAGCGGGGAGGGTCAGAGAGAGAAGGAGACACAGAATCTGAAGCAGGACTCCAGGCTCTGAGCAAGCATTCAGCACAGAGCTCGAACCCACCAGCAGTGAGATCATGACCTGAGCCAAAGTCGGATGCTTAACCTACTGAGCCACTCAGGCGCCCCTTCAATAATATTCTTTATAGTGATCTTTGTCTGCTCCATGATCTCAATGAGGACCTTTATGGCAGAGGACCACCATGTCTCTTAGTCCTCATAAATTTCAAATCGTTCCTCAGCCTTTTCCATCATTCATCACAGTAATACTTTTAAAGACAATCTATCAGCTATTCTGTAGAATATTCTTTTATTTAGATAAAATAAACACTTTGAGTCTGTATTTACAAACCAATAGCAGTTAATGCAATAGATTCCAAAATCCTATTACCTAGTTTGAATCTTGGTTTTATCGCTTCCTAGCTTGGTGAGTTTGAACAAGTTAACTCAATCTCTCTATGCTTTAGATTTTCCTCTTACACAAATAACAATAATAATCATAGTACTATCACTTAAGATTACTGGAAGGATTTAATAAGTGAGGATATGACAAGCACTTAAAACGATATTTGACTCTTAGAAAGTCCTATGTGCGTTTTTGTTGTTGTTGGTATTATTATTGATGTCTAGTGCTCACTTGATATAGAGAGCTTCTAAATGATCATTGAAATAATGTAAAAGCCCCCCATATTTGGGATATGAGGTACCTGAGTTCTGCTAATATAGACTTATGATAATGTCTAATTTCAACCAATGGAATCACTCTTACAAAAAGAGAATTAGCTGGTGTCTTTATTTGTGATTTCTCAGTTGGCAAGGGAAAAACCAGTATTTTCTATCAGATTATAGACACACACCATTGGGATAAATAGAGTTAACAGAGCTACATAAAATTATATGCCTAGGTGAAAAGATTCATGGGAAAATGGGTATAGTATATAATACAACATGTCTTGTAATGACTAGTTGCAAAGGGCCCTCTATATGGCAGAATTTACGCATACAAAAAATATGTATAATTCTCTTTGAATTGAATATTTTGCAATATCATATCTTTGTTTCCTCTAGCTATTTAGACATAAACTTCCTATAATCCAATTCAATTGTTTGTATTATACAGTATCACAAGGTCAAGGAGAAAACTACCAGGATTTTGTTTGATAAGGGAAGAATATTGGCCATTACTCTCTCTCAGTTTAGGGGAAATTGCATATCGGTAATTTCTGCCCTCTTCAGACCTCCTGAAATGACAGAAGTCAACTGAAAATTATTTTCACTTGAAGAAAGTGACTTCCTTGGATTAAGTGAGAACAAGTGTAGATATTAAGGATGCCCTTATGTTTAAGCGAAGCTAAAGGGAAAAAAAAACAAGTTTGTTACATGTCATTAAACTTTATTATAATTCTCAATAATCCTTCTCTAAATCTTTTTAAGCATTGAGTTTGAAAAGTCATCTTTTATTGAAAAAGTCTATTCAAGGCCAGCTTGTTTCTTTGGGGTGTTTTTGGACAGGTGTTCAGCCTGCTATTTTATAGTATTATTTCCTCCAAGTGCCTGCAAATTAAATGTCTTTTTTAAATTATTCATCACTCAATCTTTGGGGGATAACAGTTATGCTAGTAGGTCTAGGATTCCCAATTATTTCAATAAAAATATCTAAAAGATGGCTCCATATTGCTATCTCCCAACCACTTCCCTGCGGGTCTCCCCACTCTTCTTCAGATGCCTTAATAGAATAATAAACATCTGTGTGATTTTTCAGGAAGCAATTTCTTGAGCACCTTGCCAGTTGTTCAAGGTTTTTAGGTTTAAAAAATTTGACACTGTCTAATCTAACCAAACCATTAGTTTATTCTTTTCTAATTGTTATTACTTAGCTTAGATGTCAGCCAACTTAGTGAAAGCTGTTTAAGTTTGGATGTGTTGACGGGTCACTACATAAAATTATGTCGGTGTAATGAGTATGGTTTTATTTTATTCACAGTCATGTTTGGTAGTATAATCATATGTAAATATGTTTCTATTGGAATAGCCATTATAAAATCTCATGGAAAAGCTGATAATTTGACTTAATATTTTATACAGTAGTAAAAATGAGATGAGCCAACCAATAACATTATTTCTTTGTATCTTGAAGTAATTCTCTTTGGAACACTTAAAGATCACTTCTAAATATTATATTTGCCATTTTAAGAAAGTTCAATTCAAATATTTGTGGCTTAGTTTACTAGAGTAGAAACAATTCCTTTTTAAATTGGATTTTCTAGCAAAAAAGCATTCGTCTGAAAATGGGTACAGAATATGAAACAAACTCAGATGAGGATTTTTTTATATTAAACTTAATTTTATAAAAAATAAGTGTTTACAAAATATTCTTATATTTTCATTCTCCAAATTAAAAGTTAATGTTATTTGTACATCTAGAAAGAAAATCTATCTACCAAGCAATTTTTTAAATGTTTATTTATTTATTTTGAGAGAGAGAGTGAGAGAGAGCGTGTGCACAGGAGGGGGAGAGGCAGAGAGAGAGGGATAGAGAATTCCAGCATGCCTACTGGCAGCGCAGAGGCCAGAGTGGGGCTTAATTTCACGAAAGCTGAGATCATGACCTGTGCCAAAATCAAGAGTCGACCACTTAACTGACAGAGCCACCCAGACCAAGCCATTTTGTAGATGAAAATCTTGAGAAGCCTTCAGCACTTCATTGAACAATTTAGGAGTAGAGGCCACATCTGTATTAGTCAAATGAAATAAAGTGTCACTGTTAACAAAGAAATCTTATTCACTGCTGAAGGTTCTATATTAACTTTTATTTATACCCTTAAATACATGAGTAAATAATACTAGTCACTTGTTTATTTGTAACATCCTAGAAAGGCTTCATTTAATGTTCTATTATAATGAATCACATTGAACGATTACATTCACTACGTCATGAAATACAGAATTGCACTTTGTGACCGCTTAATTAGTAAGGCAACGTGATTTTTTTTTATTTCCAAGACTTTATTTAAATTCAAGCTAGTTAACATATAGTGTAGTATTGGTTTCAGGAGTAGAATTTAGTGATTACTCACTTAGATTTCATTCTTTCTGATGCCTGAGTAAAGCAGGAAAGAATATCAAACAGGGAAAAAAGATAGTCTCTTCAACAAATGCTGTTGGGAAAACTGGACAGTAACAGAACAACATGCGATTTAAAAAACATAGTTTGGAGATTTCAAAAATATAGTTTCTAGTTTGCCCAATGTGGAAAGAGTAAGTAGAAAGTTCCTGAAGCTCCGCTCTGCCGTTCAGTAGGTTGGTGTCTCGGAAATGTAGTTATTTGAGAGTTAGGGAAATAATGTAAGTGATTATTTTCCCTAAGTTTCCTTGTAAATAAAATTATAAATGGGTATAATTTTCATAAACCCATGAAATAGTTCCGTGTTGTTGTTATTGTTTTAAGGGAGCATTATATAAACTTGATTAACAAATGTTAATGCTCTTTTAATATATGTAAAACCCTTAGAGCGGTATCTGGTGTATTATAAGTAACTAATAAATGTTAACTATTATCATATTTAACAAGACCAAAGGGATCATTTGCTTGAACTTATTTAATTTATAGATGAAGATTCTATATCACCAGACATTTTTTTTAGTGAGTAGAAGTCAGCTTTCACCAAAACAATAATAAAACCTAAATGTAATTGTATATCCATGTTAGTTTTAACTACAACTTCTTGGTTTTTAACATAGAATGGGCAGGCACAGTTTCTAACATAAAGTAGGAATTTTAAAATTATCGCTGTTATATATTAACGTGCTCTTCTCTTTTGAACCTGTGTTTCTGAATCCAATAGCAGGTTATGGATGGAGTGGAAGTCTTTGGTATGCTGAAGAACCCATGGGGATCATCTCCTTCAGCTCCCTATCTTTTATGGATTTAATTCTCATTTCATCCATATAAATTTGGAGTATTTCTTTTTATACATAATGAGTTTTAAAGATTTAAAAATTAATAACTGTTTAATTGATTTAAAATGTATGATGTAAATTTAAATTCTCTTCAATTGTTTTCCTTTGCAATATAATTCATGTTATAGCATATATATTTATATAATACAATATATATTTTATTAATGCAATGGAATTATATACAAAAGTAATTATTATAAAATACATTGAAGGAGTCTGCCTAGGATCATTATTTATGGCACATATCTGCTACCCGCTTTAACATGATAAGCATCCAATTATCATATAATGAGTTGAATACTGTTGTAGATTCTAGAATATAGACTCTATTTTAAAAAAACCCTAGAAATTTTACTTGATACTTTTTTATGGTGGCACATACTTTAATTTTCAGGATTTATATAATTAACCAAAAAGCATAAGAGATAGGTACGAACAATGAGATTTTTTTGGAACTCTGAATTTTATGTTTGACTCTCATCCATTCGGTGAATTATATTGAATTCTTTTTCATGTAAAAATAGTCAAAACTCCTATAAATTGCCACATTTCACTGATGCAAACTTATAGCAAGTAGATTACCTGAGCATTAATTCTGTGTGCCTTGGAGGAAATCCAAGATACTCTTTATTGTTAGATAAATACTTTGGTTTTCGGTTTTGGGTTTTTTGTTTGGTTTGTTTTTGCTTTTCCATTATTGATTCTTCCATAAAGGAGAAGTAAAGGATTTTCGGGTCTATACTAAGTTACTTTTTATGAGTACACCATATTCTTCATTCAATTTTAACTGCAGTAAACACCATATAATACTGAATATCTTGCAATTACTTCATGTGGGTAGCCAATCCTAAAGAATTTTTCATCAGAAATAACAGCTACTCAAATGGAATATGTGGGAGAAAACAGACATTATAGCCTCCAAATAATCCCAGAACATAAGCTTATCAAACATGACATTCAAAGATAAATTAACTTGTAATGCATAATTTCCTCTAAATGTTATTTTAACCCTTCTGTCTTAAATTTTAATCATTTTGCATTATTATTTTCCCTCTTAAATCATCTCTGTTTTCATCTTTGTCCATTACCTATAACCATTTTTAAACCCTTTAAGCCTGCAGCTTGGAGTCTATATGTGAATAGACGTAAAATCGAAAACCCAAATGAAATAAATGTAAACAAGGAATTGAATATAATTTAGTCAACAGAGAAAATGACAAGTGTCAATCTACCTTAAAAAAAAATAGTGCCCATAATGAAAAACAACTGACAAAAAAAATTTTTGAAATAAAACATTTTTATTACTTAAGTTATATTTTTTCAGAAGCATTGTTACATACATTGTATCTTAAAAATAATTTGTGAAGTTGGTTTCAAACATTTAATTGGATTTGTACATGTATTCGATATATAATATATAGCTTCCTGAGCTATTGCTCATAGCCATCTGAGGATTATATTTCATTAGAACAAAGTCTGATGTAGCACTCAGCAATAAATCGTAGCATGCAAAGAACCTGAAATATATAGGATGAGCTAAAATTATTTTCCCTTCTTTACATCTTTCTAATGATATTCCATAATGTTGATAAAAAATAATTTATTTTGTATCTAGTATATTTTTCAGTTCATATTCCCCTAAATTGCTTTGTTTCTTAGAGAATCTGATTTTTTAAATCCCCAAAAGAATGCATACACATCACCACATCAGATATATTTCTTAAAAGTTAGTTTTGAAAAGTCCTTTGCTTAAGCCATCTTGCCATCTGTCCATTTTATAGACCTTTGGGGACCCAGTTCTTCTCATCCTTAGAGAACCTGGGACAGGATGGTGTAATTTAACCTAACTTGCTCTTTAATCCATGGATGGAAAATCTGGTATGTGATAATGGATGATTTCAGATTTGAGCTCCCAAATATTTCATACTGATCAAGGAAGGAAGGAGCCGAAAGTTAGTCCCACTCAGTAAGCAAATAATCAAATTCTAAATTGCCGGGGCCATTGGTGTAGATCCAGGTTTAAAATGATCCAGGTTTCAAACCAGTTGGTTTGGAACAGGGCACTCTGACCCTGTGATTCTGAATTTCCAATATGTCTCTCACACCACCGGGGATCATGAGGCTGCTGGGGGGCTGGGAGAGGACCTCCAGCAGCCTGACAATTGCAGCTGCATTAGCTCCAATGGGAGCCCCAGAGTCACTGCCTGGCAGTTACCCAGGTGCGTGTAGAGCAGCAGAAGTGCCTTGAAGAGCAGAGTCCCAACACAGAGGACCGAAGCACTTGGGTCAATGTTTCCTGGTTCTGGGCTCTCAGTAGAGTGCCTCTTATGCCGTGTCATGTGCTATGTGCTTGGAGGAGTTCAGAAAGGCTCCCCCAGGTCCCTGTGCAGAAAGTGTATGACTCAGTCTGTGAATCTAATAGATGGAAGGAGAGGAGCATGTGTAAAATAATGCCAACCCCATGTAAGCAGAGTCTAGTATTATGAGAAGTGTGGACCAGCAAGGGCTCAATAGTGAAGGAACATGGGGATCAATCAGTCAATCATTTCATTCCATAAACATTGAGCTTCTCCATCCTCTGTGCTGGATTGTGTTAAACTAGGAACAGAAAAAGTGAGCAAAAAAGTTCTAAGTACCTCCTCTTGCCAATTTTGGATACTATATTCATCCACCTACTGTGTGTTCAAAGTAGCTCCAGTTTAAAATAAAAGCAACTTAGGTTTGTACTGGAGCATTATTTCCTTTTTTTTTAAATTTTTAATGTTTTTTAAGCATTTATTTCTGAGAGAGAGAGAGAGAGAGAGAAACAATGTGAGCAGCGGAGGGTCAGAGAGAGAGGGAGATACAGAATCTGAAGCAGGCTTCAGGTCAGTACAGAGCCCAACGCGGGGCTTGAACCCAGGAACCATGAGATCATGACCTGAGCCGAAGTCGGACGCTTAACCGACTGAGCCACCCAGGCACCCCAAACCTTATTTCCTTTTTTAAAAATTTTTTAATGTTTTTTTTTTAAATTTATTTCTAGGAGAGAGAGAGGTAGAGACAGCGTGACCAGGGGAGGGTCAGAGAGAGAGGGAGTCACAGACTCTGAAACAGGCTCCAGGCTCTGAGCTGACAGTCAGCACAGAGCCTGACGCGGGGCTTGAACCCACAAACCACGAGATCATGACCTAAGCGAAAGTCAGACGCTTAACCGACTAAGCCACCCAGGCGCCCCCCTTATTTCCTTTTTAATAAAGGTAGTTGTCCACAGTGCTGTGAGCTGTCTTAGGTAGGGAATGTGGCCTATTAATCTTTGTGTCCCCAGTGCCCAGCAGAATGCATAATAGGAAGTAAGTAGTGAAAGAATATTTGCTAAGTAAATGAATCCATGTATTCTTTTTTTTTCTTTTATAGTTTATTGTCAGGTTGGTTTCCACATAACACCCAGTGCTCATCTCAACAAGTGTGCTCCTCCAGGCCCATCACCCCCCTCCCCCCACCCCTATCAGCCCTCAGCTTGTTCTCAGTTGAATCCATGTATTCTTGTACTGAGCACAGGATATGCATTTAATTAGGCATGTGCTTTGGACAGTAGAGGAAGCAGTTCTTCCTTAGCATGTCTGCCGATAGCTCTGTTAGCCTCAGTCCAACTGAGCAAGCCTGTCTAACCATTTCCTTCTACTTCAGACTGGGAGCAGGTAGTGCATGCCACCCAGATGTCCTTAAATATTCCCCTCTATTAACCCTGAATAGGACACCTCTGTAATCAGCCCTTTGAGGCTGCCCCAAGTTCTGTCCTAAGGTATTAAAAGCTGGTCTAGGCTTACCTACTCCAGGGATGGATTGACTAAATACCAGCAAAAATCCTCAAATGACTGCTGCATGCTACTTACAATGTATCAGGATGGCAAGAATATAAAGATGCATAGAAAATGTTGAGGATGGGATTTAAAAAAAAATAGGCCAGTCAGACAGACCTGCATAAGCATAGGAAACTGCTGTAATAGCCTGGCTTAGAAAGGGTTCTTGTACAAAAATGTTATCAGGAGATCCTAGGAACATCAGAAGTACATACTAAACTGAAGCTAAACTTCGATAGGTTAAGAAAAAAAATCAAAAGTACACAAAGCCACAATTTACTCCAGACTTACTCATAAATTTAGGTATTGTTAATACGTAGGCCTTCGGAATCATTTGAGGACGCTTTGAGAAATATTCCATGCACTCAGCTGGATTTTCAAAATTCAATTCCTATTTCAATTTGGTAAACTATTTTGGGAGGACGAGCTAGAAGCTGCCTTCAAGAGAGCCCAAACATGCTACATTACAGTAAGAATATGCAGAAACCATAGATTGTAGGAATGTTTCACTGCTTACGAAAATATGTTTTCTCATTGCCAACTATTGATTCAAATATGTAAATTCCTTCAATTACTTGTCTGTGTCCCTATCATCTCTGCCTGCTAATGTACAATTCCACATATTTGGTTCTCATAGAATCCCATGAGAAAAGTACAGCATTGTCTTAGTCTGCTCAGGTTGCTATAATAAATTACCATAGATTGTGTGCCTAGAACAACAGACATTTATTTCTCATAGTTTTAGCAGCCTAGGACATCAACGATGAAGGTGCTGGCAGATTCAGCTTCTAGTGTGAGTCGGCCTCTTGGTCTGTAGACAACTACCTTCTTGTTCTGTGTTCACATGGCCTCTCTTTGGTGCATGCTCTTAAAGAGGTCTGTCTTTCTCTTCTTTTTTTTCTTTTAAATGTTTGTTTCTTTCCTTTTTTTGAGAGACAGAGAGAGAGAGAGCTTGAGTGGGGGAGGGGAAGAAAGCAAGGGAAAGAAAATCCCACGCAGGCTCCATGTTCAGTTCAGAGTCTGCTGTGGGGCTCGATCTCACGGCCCACTGCGAGATCACTACCTGAGTTGATATCAAGAGTCAGCCACTTAACTGACTAAACCACCCAGGTGCCCCTGTCTTCTTCTTCTTAAGGCACTAATGCTGTCATGAGGATCCCATGCTTATTACCTCCCAAAGGCCCAACCTCCAAATACCATCACAATGGGGGGTAAGTCTTCCATATATGAATTTTGGAGGGACACAAACATTCAGTCCATAACAATCATACATCAGCCTACCAACATGATTTATGAATACACTAAAAAGCATACTATGTAAACACAGAGTTAATTTCCTTTTTACTAAGAAGCCCAATTATTTCCAAAAACTCACTTGGTTTAATAGCCCAGCAAGCATGCTAGTCTCTAGGTATTAATACTAACCTTGAAAGCAAGGGAGACGTCTTTCTCCAAGTGGAATCTTGCACATTGGCTTCAAGTAATTAGATTATCTTCTCTTACTTCAAGACCAGGTTCATCAGTCAGTATCCCTACAAAGACTTTCTGGACATACTAGGGCTGAACTAAGTCTCTCGCCCTTCACCATGCCTTAGTTCTCAACCTGCCATATCTTCATTCAGCCTTTCCCTATCCACAATGTCAGAACAAAGACTTGTTATATATTTAGTTCCTGGACTGTGCTCAGGATATGATAGCACTCATGAAAGTTGACTGTATTAATCAATTCCACCACAGTGTAAACTTCATGGGGGCAGAGACTTGTTCTACTATTGAATGCTGGCAGAATAGTACCTAGCACATAGGAACAGATTCTAAAATATCTGCTGATCAAACAGGATCAGTGTGTGGCTAGGTATTTGGGGGAGGGGAACCTTACTAGGATACTTATAATCTCCACCCAAGAATAGACTATTTGAACATCTAGGAGTAGTTGAATTAAGAGGAACAGTAGGCCAAAACTCAGAAGATGTAAATGCTAAGCCCTGTTTGGTGTCCAGGGAAATTTACTTAACCCATCTGAACATGTTTTCTCCTCTATAAAATATAACTGCAAACATTTCTTCTCCTGGATTTACACAATTGTGCAATCCCATAAGATACATGACAGTTTTATTCAAACATATGTCAAAATGAATTTTACCAGCCTTCTTATATGTGCCTGTTCCAATAACATATTTTTTTTATGTTTCAGAACAGCTACAATGGAGTGGGAATTATCACGCTCATGTTTTACAACTAAGGAACTTAAAAGGCAGAGATTAAATATCTTGCCTATGGTTCCTGGCTCTCTGATTCAGAGTCTAGATTCACATCCAGAGCTTTTAAGATGTCCAATTAATTCAACTCAGATTCTGGACTAAAGTTCTTTTTTGCAACCTGGACTCAAATTGCTTTTGTAGCTTTTTTTTTTTAATTTGTTTTGGCTTTAATATAAATTCAAAACTTTCTAATTATTAAACTAAATCATTATTGGAATTGATTAAGTAAAGAAGTGAGAAACCATGGTAACTAATGATGTGTAAAAGTGAGCTTGACCTGTACAGCAAAATCCGCATTTGAAGGAAAGATCACTACCAACATATTCATTTTCTCCTATTCCCTTTGGTTATATAATTGAATTCTATATCATGCTTTTCAAGATTTTAAGATAATATTTCAATGTCAGATTCATTCCATGTCAGTTTCATTTTCAGGCATGCTTTACTGTCAGGATCAATAGTTCTTTGTAATTCAAACTTAGAGTTCACTCTGCCTCTTCATACTGCCTGCCACCCTACTAGCTAAGCTTAGTTTTGACAGACACACTTCCCACTTTCTAAGTCATTAATAACACTTTGGAAATATCTTCACACTTGCCACAAATCACTGAGACAAAGGCATGAAAAAAGATTAGAAGTTCTCAGTTCAAGATTGTGTGTGTGTGTGTGTGTGTGTGTGTGTGAGAGAGAGAGAGAGAGAGAGAGAGAGAGAGAGTCTGTATGCAAGCAAAAGTACAGTCTGATTGTTTTAAATCCATTTCTCATTTACCATGAAAGAAATTTAATTTTTAAAAAAAAGTTAAAGAGGTAAAAGATTTTATCTTTTGCCTCAGCTTTTGGGACCCACAGACTCAGGATGTGAGAGCTAGAAAGGGCTCTTGATGATAACCTAGTCATTAGAAGTGACAGTGTTTGGGTGGGGTAAGGTGGGGTGCAGAGCACTCTGCTGAACTCACTCTTCCTCCCAGCCTTTCTCCAGTCCTGGAGTGTTGATTTGGAGAGAATACCCCCATCACCAATCATGACCCAAGAAGCTAACCTGTACACCTGATTAGGCAGTTCATTCATTCACTCATCCATTTATTATCCACAGTAGAAGTAATAAGATAACAAATATAGTATACTTCATGACTTCTGAGGATCTTATAAAATTTTAGCAAAACTCAGAACAACAGCCACTCTTTCATTAATGTATGGTACATGTCAGAAACTATGCTAGGCAATTTACATGTGTAAATCATTCATTCAAAATACAGCTGGCCCTTGAACAACCAGGGGCTTAGGGGCAACGACTCCTGGCAGAGCTGAAAATCTGTGTGTAACTTTTGACTCCCAAAATATTTAATTACTAGCAGCCTACTGTTGACCAGAAGCCTTACTGCTAACATAAATAGTAGAATAACACAAAATTTCTATGTTATATGTGTTATATGCCACATTCTTACAATAAAATAAGCTATAGGAAAGAAAGTGTTTTCAAGAAAGTATACTTATAGTTCTGTAGTGTATTTATTGAAAAAAAAACCCTGCATATAATTGGACCCATGCAGTTCAAACCTGTGTTGTTCAAGGGTCAACTGAATACTATTTGAACACCTGCAATGTGCCAGGAATTATTCTAAGCACTGGGACTATCACAGTGAATGAGACTGGCAAAAATATCCCCATCCTCGAGAAGCTTACTATTTGGTATACACACATATATATAAGTAAAATATATACAACATTAGATTGTAATGAATACTAAAGAGAAAAAAGAACTAAAGAAGAGATGAGAGATATGAAGTATTGCTGTGTGAAACTGAAATTTTACATAGGGGACCCAGGGAACATCTCACCGAAAAATTGAACTTTTAATTGCATTTCAAATGTCAAAACTACATCAAAGGCGATAATGCATAAGGGGAACATTTTACACATAATTCTCCTCCCGATACAATTTCCTTTAGAAAAATTTCCTTCCGGCCTTTGTCAATATGCATGCGTGTGTTTCATATTAGACTCAGCAGAGTTTTCCTCTCTATTACAGCTGTATGACAGAAGATGGTTTTGTGAAAACGTTTGCAAAAAGCGAAGGAGCTAGCCGTGCAGATATTTGGGGGAAGGGCACTCTGAAGGGGATAGTGCATGCCTGAACGATCACAGGAGCAGTGAGGGGGTCAATGTGGCTGGAACAAAGATTAGAGCATCATGCAGATTATAGTGGAAAAAGCCATTGGAGGGTTTCAGCCCTTCATGGTAGGTATTGCCCTTTGCATTTTGCATATGAGAAAAACTTTGGTTAAAGAAGGGCAAATTGCTTTTTTTCCAAGATCACTCAGCTACTGAATGAAGTTGAGATTTTTAAGTATTCTCTGATTCCAAAACTTATGACATTAACCATCATACTCTCTTGCATATATTAAAGGAAGGTGAATACAAATACTTGAATATGTTGGTACAGATGCTAAAGACAAAGTAAAATCATAAGCTATGTGTGTGTTCATTGTACCTGGAAGGGTGCAACACGGCTTCTTGAAGGATTTGTTGTTCAATGTGGGCCCCTGTGGATGGGTATCATTTCCAGAAACAAAGATGGATTTAAAGGCATTCCAGACAGTCAAGAAAAATATTTTCTTTGATTTTGTAACCAAAAAATAATTATGTACAAATTGTTTTAATATTCTACTAGTTGTTGGTTTGTTTGGATTTGTTTTAAGCCTTATATAGATGAAAGTAGACTCACTTGTCCTTCATTTGAACCACAGGTTCCTTAAATTAGATCTGTCCAGAAGTAAATTCATTATTTACACCTGTAAACCTACCCCTAGCTATTCACTCTCGGCGAACATTACCATCATCCACTGAGCTGACCAATCTCTAAATCTGAAGACCACAGATAAGCTCTTCTTCTTACCTCTAATTCAAGCAGTCCTTAGCTCCAATGTTTGTCAGTTATCTTACTCAAATATCTCTTGAACCTGTCCCCTTTTTGTGTCTCCTGCCACTAAGATCGTTAGCTCCTCATTGAGTCACATTAATTAAGGACAAAAAAAGCCTTTTAACTGAATTTCTGTTTGTCTTTTCCATTCTATATTTACTGTCTATATTTACAGGTCTATATCTACTGTCTGTATTTATTGTCTATTCTATATTTACTGAGTGCCTACTTCTTCCAAGCATCATGGCAGATACTGGAAATAGAAAGCCAGATTACTCCTCTCAAGGAACTTAACGTACGGTTGGAAAAGGGAAAACAGCCTGACCAATGGGTAACGGTGTTAAAGCATCTTTGTATATCAGATAGAATGGGTCCAGAGGGCATTCATCAATATTTGACAAAAACATCCTAATTGGGCCACCTCTCTGATTAAAATCCTTTCTTGTGCCTCACCACATTCAAGATAAAGTATGCATAATTTAGCAGTGCATTGAACAAGGCCCTTCTTCATGAAACCACTGAGTAACTACCCATTCCCATCTCCCTTTACTCTTCATGTGCAAATTACCAACAATCATACAAAATAATCACCAACCTTTGTGTTTTCTTTAACTCTAAGCACAAGCTTTCTATCTAGCTGATCTACTCTTCACTCCCCAAGCTCCCAAAACACACAAACTCTTCCTTTACTTCTCTTCAAGCTCTGCTGACAATTATCATCTTTCAATATTCAACTCCAGTGACTCACCAAGAGCAACTTGTTCCTGATCTACCTCTCTGAGCTCTAGGAAAGATAGAGAAGAAATCATTTTGGTAGCACTTATCACACTGGGCTATAGTTGTAGTTCCTTTAATGCTCAGCCTCTGAGCCCCTTGAGAAAGGGAGCTGTGTCTTCCCCTCTGCATATCTGACATCTAATGCAGTGCCCAACATATAGTGGGTGTTAACCAAAACAATGAGAATGATGATAATATCAACCATAGCTATAGCTAGCATTTAATCAGTGCTGTTAGCCTGAGGTGAGGTCTAGTAAAATATATATGTAGTCTTTTTTCACCTTATACTATATAAGTATGGAAATACATATCCCAATTTTCAGAGGAGGGAACTGAGGCAGAGGGAGATTAGCCAGCAGGTCCAAGTTTTTGTTGCTTGTGAGTGGTTGAGTTGAGGATTAAATCCAAGCAGTCTGGTTCCAGAACATTTATCATTAACCACCATGCTATACTGCCCTGAAAGGAATAATGTTTTATTCAAATTATGATTAGTACACCAGTAATTTTTTTCCAAAGTTACTCAGATAACAGGGGTGCTTGGGTGGCTCAGTTGGCTAAGTGTCCAACTTCAGCTCAGGTCATGATCTCGAGCCCTACCTCAGGCTCTGTGCTGACAGATCAGAGCTTGGAGTGTGCTTTAGATCTGTGTCTCCTTCCCTCTCTGCCCCTCCCCCTCTCACGCTCTTTCTCTCTGTGCCTCTCAAAAATAAATAAACATTAAAATTTTTTTTAAACAAAATTTAAAGTTACTCAAAAAACACATAAAAAGACAGAATGCAAGTTAATGATGAATCTGACTCCAGAGTTTGTAGTAAATGAATGAATGAAAAACTGTTCTAATTTCCTTGTTTAAAGAAGAAATTAAACAGTTAGACAAGATTATCTTTAAATTTTCATCCAATTCTAACAATTATATTATCTTTGCTTTTTAAACCACCCCAGACTCTTTCTGCTTGCTTTGAGAAAATGACAAAACAGGAACAAAATATTGTGTTTTAGTTCATGTACAAATGTGCTATACTAAGAAGACACTAAAAGGATTATGTTTTAAGGGAAAAAAGACAAAGTAAAGACTTTTGTCACTCATCAGAGATTTTGAAGGGCAGAGGAGACTAGCTCAAACTTGTAGATTCCACCTCAAGAGTATTTCTGTCTTGGTTCAATTCAATGACATCAGCCATCGCGCTGGGATAGGCCATGTCAGCCTTCCCAGCAGCCAGGAACCTACCAATCCACTCTTCAACCAGCTACAACACTCATCTGCCACTCTTGTTTTAGTCACATCAATCACTTTCCCAATTCTGCTTTGTATCAAATCCAAGCTCCTAATTGTAGGTTTCAAACCTCTCTACCAATTATTCCTCCCTTCATATAAATAGAAGCATCTCTTCTCACTGCCTGCTTGTGGCACTGCTATAGTGAACACTTGTTCTAAGAATTTACATTACCTCCTTTGCTTACTCCTTACTTCTCAAACATGTTGCTTCTGTTTTCAAAACTATTCAAAAGTCACTTCCAGTGTGCCTGGGTGGATCAGTCATTGAGTGTCCAACTTTGTCTGAGGTCATGATCTCATGAGTTCATAAGTTCAAGCCCCATATTGGGCTCTCTGCTCTCAGCACAGAGCCTGCTTTGGATCCTCTATCTCATTTGCTCCTGCCCTGCACATGCTCTCTTTCTCTAAAAATAAATAAACAACAACCAAAAAAAGTCACTTCCTCTGGTTGGCTTTTCCAAACCAATATCCTCCTTATTTTGTAGTTCAAGTCTTTCTGGAATCTACTGAGAAGTTACTAGTAGAGGAAACATATTTAAGAGCAAGTTAATCATATTGTCCAATGGAGAACTACATAACTAGAAGTCAGTAGGAATTGCTGAGTTGCAGCTCTGCAATTCATGTTATCCTCAGTCTTATTCATCTGTAAAATGGAAATATTAATACAAACCCCACTGCCTTATGAAAATTAAACATACTTTTATTTATTAAGCACATGCATACTGAGTACCTACTGTAGGTTAATACTGCTCTAGAAACAAGATATTTATTCAGTAAATGGTAGTAATAATATCTTCATGTGTGTATATTTGTATATTTTCCCCATTTAACTATAGATGTTTTGATATGTTTTCAATGCTTAGTACAGCAACTTTTTCTAACAGTAGAGGATGAATAATCAACTAAAAAAATTAATTAATTTGATACTTCCCAATTCAAAAAAATTGTGAAACTCTTCCTTCCCTATGCCTAACCTCCCACCCACACTGAACCATCTGAAGGGTCTTTTGGTAAAGATCAAACAGTGTCCTAACGTTTGGACATGCTCAACGCTCAAAAATTCTGCCAAAATCTACTGTTTTATAATAAGAACAGATGGTCACAGATGAGCATCGCTTCAGCTATTGATGATGCTGAAAACAATCTTTAACACAGAAAGGGGAGGGGATGGAATTTTTAGACATAACCATTTTGTAGATGTAGAATGCATCGTGCACACCACACAGACTATCACTGTGATTATAATAGAATGAAATCCAAATTTTAAAAGATGTTGATAAAGCGCTTGGCTGCCTTCCTACACACAGTGAAGACCCATTCCCTTCTCCACATTTGACTCATAAAATGAAAATATTTTATGTATGATATTTGTGTGAGACTTTTGAGGGTTCTGAATGATTTGATTTGTACTAGAGATATTTCACTTTTTATGATTTAAGTGCTTAGCATTTTGTTTTCTCATAAAAGGGATGATTGAAGAGAATGAAAGACGAATCACTCTTATCAAAATGATCTAAAAAATGATGAGTTTCATTCTGACAGAAGTTATTAATGTATCACACAGTCCACTGAGTCATGAACTTTTAGTTAGTTTTAGAATTAAATCTCAAAAGAGATTAATATCAGAAACTTTGTGTGGATCTTAAGATATTGTAGTCACTCAAATATTAATGAAAAGTTTCCTGATACAGATAGGCAATTTACAGATGATGGTGGTGTATGAGCTATAGATTGGAAGAAAGAAACAGATTGACTGGCCCCTGTTATGTTATACTTTTTTCTGACACTTGATTATATAAATGAGCTCTCTTTATCTCCAACTTTTTCATGCTAGCTTGTATAGCAAACACATCTTCTTATAGTTTTATAATTTTTAATAAAGTGTATTTATTTTTGAGAGAGAGAGACAGTGTGTGAGCAGGAGAGGGGCAGAGAGTGAGGGAGACACAGAATCCAAAGCAGGCTCCAGGCTCTGAGCTGTCAGCACAGAGCCTGACACAGGTTCAAACTCATGAGCCATGAGATCATGACCTGAGCCGAAGTTGGATGCTTAACCGACTGGGCCACCCAAACACCCCTAGTTTTATATTTTTATGAATGTGTTTGTGGCATTTGTATCAGGTGCCTGCCAAGTACAATTTGGCTGTAGATTTCTACAGAATGTAATAGGACAAGATCGGCAAAATCTGGGCTACTTCCTGTTAAAATATGAACATCTTAACTCTGAAGCATTTCAGAAACATTTCATCTTGTACTTCAGTTATACTAGTATCACACAATATGCATTATCATATTTTCTGGAGGAAACAGATCTACAGCTGTACTTATAATTTCGCAGACATCAAGAAATGTGGGCTTGATTTCCTTTGGTTGGGGTAGTAATTATTGGCTGGCTCCTTGATTCCTTGAGACTGAGTATTGATGAAGTGAATGCACAATGAGCTCTGAGCAGAAAATTCAAAAACTTGAAATCTCAGCAGAAGTAAAACTCAAGAGCTTGAAAGGAAGTTCATGGTGAAAATCCTTTAAGGAAGTGAGTCAACGATTGATTTACCTTACATATTGGTTTCCTGTATTAGGTAATTTCCAAATGCACTAAATAGGACTGTCATCTTGAAAGGAGAAGTCTACCTACCATTTATTTAATTTTGGGGAAGCCAGTTTGTAATCAATCAAGAGCCTGTGATGGGGATGTAGGGCACTAAGGAAAATGAAAATATGTTGTGAGTTTTGAGTACATGAAGATATTTTGGAGATAAGGAATACATAAAAATATTTATATTAGAAATGAAACTGTAATTCAGACAAGAGATATCACATGGTTAATTGTCAAATAAAAGACAAATATTGAATTCAGAGGTAGAATTACTCTGGCCCAAAAGACCTATGAATTTTCATAGGTGAGATGGGGCGTCTGTTCGTGTTTAAAAAAAAAAAACCTCCAAAAAGGGCATAGTTATTCAAAATATATACTAATTTTTTATAATTATGGCTTACATATATTATGGGCTTATATTGAGTTTTTATCTTCCTTCTTTGGTGATAATTTTATATAACAGTATTTAGAAATTATCTAAAATAGAGGATATCAAAATACAAGGTAATTCTGTCTTTAATTCTCTTATTTGTTCTTTGATGAAACAAACTATTTTAAGTTGGAGAAGGAGAAATGGCACAAGCCATGGAAAATTAGAGAAGTTTTCTACAATAGGGGCTGATTTTCCTTATTCAGTCATAATTTAGATAATGTATGTTCCATAATTTTTGTTGAATCAATAAAAGATTCTAGAGTACAATGTCATCAGGTGGCCCATTGTGAAATTGGGCCTATTATATAGAAGGATATTTACTGGAATAAGAGAAATAGAAGCAGGAAGACAAAGAGAAGGAGGGGGAAAAGGAAAAAGCAAAAGTTTCAGAAATCAGGAAAATTCTATGGAAAGGTGCAGACTTTTCTTATGGTGCTGAATTAATCCAAATTGCAGTGTGCCACAATAGCAGTAAGCACTTACTCTTGATTTAGAAATAAAGGTCTCCTCTAACCCTTTAAGAGAATCTTTAAAATGGAGAAAAAGTAAATATCTTCCCCACCTTTTTCAAGTTGAAAATGCATATGAACACATTCCTAAAAATATTTCAAAGAAAAGAAAGCAGTCTCACTGTAACATAACATTTCCATTTTTTATTGCCTTGGTCACACATATTTATTCAGTTCAATCATCATCTGAAGTTTATTTCATATTCTATAGTCAAAGAATTCTAACATATTTTTAAAGAGCCAGTCTACTTTTGATTCAAATGAGATTTTAGGAGTCTGCTTGCCTCATACTAAGAGGTCCTTGCAAAGATTTCTGTCCTTGAGAAGTCAACTTTCTCATAGCTATTTTGAGAAGGATAAGCAGAAACTTTAACAGATTTGGGACATTTCTGTGAAGACATTAGGAGAGAGTTACAAAAAAAATAGGATATGACAATTTGAATTGCCATTTATAAAAAGGAAACCTCTCTATGATAGAAGGTCTGAACAACCACCTGTTCTTCAGAAGATATTGGGAAATAAGCTCATTTGATCTAAAACACTACCATAGTGGTGACCAGATGGTGGATGTCTTTGGTGACTATAGATTTACAGGCTTTGAGACCTGCTACGTTGTGCTTACAAGTATATGTGAAAAGACTCCGGGCTGTTCCATGCTACCCATCAGAAGTCAATCATTGAATATTTCTGTTAGTGAATTTAGAAATACTTTCAGGTGTTGGACGACAATTTCTCAGAAACATATAACTAGAATCTAAATAAACCTTAAGGGGGGGGAGCTATAAAATGGAGACAGGGAGAGTCTCTAACCCTTTGAAGCACTCCACTTCTACATTTGCAGAGTTGGTTTTTACCATAGCTCGCCTGATACTTCTAGTTGTTTGTCCAAACCCATTTCCCTCTTCTTCCCTGTAGACAGGATCCTGATTTTGTTTGGAAAAGCATAATACCTAGCCCTAAAGAGATACTTATATCCCCAGTCTTCCTCGGATTGAGCATATTGTACAGTTCTGGACATTCTCTAGGGCTTTCTTTCACACCCTCTTCCTGCCTCCTGCCACAAACATGGTGTGATGTCTGGAGATGCTGAAGTGATCTTATAACACGGGATAACTAGCGTAAGGGAAAATGTGAATACACTGAGGCAAGGAGAGAAGAATGATTAGAAGCTTGGAACTAGGGGAGCCTGGGTGGCTCAGTCGGTTAAGCAACTGACTTTGGCTCAGGTCATGATCTCATGGTTTGTGGTTTGAGGGTTCGAGGGTTCGAGCCCTGCATTGGGCTCTGTGCTGACAGCTCAAGAGTGTGGAGCATGCTTCGGATTCTGTGTGTCTCTCTCTGCCCCTGCCCTGCTCATTCTCTGTCTCTCTCTGTCTCTCAAAAATAAATAAAGGTTAAAAAAAATTTTAAACTAAAAATACCTTGAATCTAGGCTGGCGTTATTGAGCAGTTCAGCCCATATAAGCAATCCCTTAACTCTGACTTTGTTATACGATAAAAATTACCCCAAATGTGTTTATACCACTGTTGATTATGTATTTTGTTGCTGGTAGCCTATCGTAGTCCTAACTGCTACCCCTGGAATAACAAAAATTGCTGTTAATTTGGCTGTTTAATATGTTGGTCTATCAATGCCTAAGCTCCCCAGATGACTACATGGAGCTGAAGATTTGGATGAAGCACCTTAGGAAAGCTCAATGTCTGTTCCAGATCATTAAAAATCAAGTTGAATATGGGAATCATAGTTGGGTGAATGACCTGGATTATTGACTTAGAACTTCGAAGTGCCCAAACTTCCCAAGAAGTAAATCAGTAAAATTCGCTTCTTGGGAAGCAAATGGAAACATGACTGAAGTGTTTTGGATGCAACAATATGAAAGTATAGTTATATAGAAAGTATAGACCATGAAGCAAATGACTTCATGGTCTGAAACCATAATGCTCTGGCTCTTTCAGTGTTGTGAAAGAGTTAATGTAACCTTCAAAGTTGTCCAATTTAGAATCAAAGTACTTTTGACTATTTAGCCAGAAAATCTTGCTCAATATTTATAAAACTACCATATAATTAGCATAAGTTCACATGCCTATGGTGAAAAAAAAATGAGAAGAAAGACTAAAGGAATTTTAATGAGCTCTGCCTTAATCATCCCCTGAAATAAATCTAATAAAGTATTTCTCTTCAACTTTCATTTGATGTTTTTCCTTCCCCTAACTGCTCCAGCTACACCTGTGCTCAGATACACACTCTTATCCTTGAAATAGGCTTTGTTGTTATCTCATAACTCACAGATTTTGTTTCTGAGTATACGCACACACACAGAGATTTGTTTGTGCACACACTCCTATATTTGACTGTCAGCTTTGCCTAGAGTTTGGTTAACCTGGTGATAAGGAGGATGTGATAAGCCAGGAAAAAGTGTAAAAAGGATCCATTGTAACCAGGAAAAAGGAAGAAGAAAGAGATGTTTTAAGTCTTTTAAATTTACCTTTGAGCTTGTTGTACACAAAAAAGGATGTATTTTTAGTACAAAGTTGTAGTTCCCTACAGTGCCCTAGACATAGTAGGCATTCAATAGAAAAACAAAAAAAAAACACCCAAACTTGTCTGTCCCACTCCTGTACCTTTGCAATCAGTACATTGGAATGCTTTTGTATTTTTTTTTTTCTGATTGGAATCTTACTGTCAACATATGTAATGAACATACTGGCATATTAGTCTGATTCTATGTCCCCAAAACTATTCCAGTATTGGTTTCCATGGCAAATATTGCAAACAGAACAAAGTCAACCTGAGAAAGGGGTGAAAGGGGTGAAGCAAAAGAGACAATGGAGCTTGTATTTTTCTCTATGAATAAAACTAAAACAGATTTACATGAATTATGACCCCTTGAAACTTGCAAGCATTTCCTGTTTGAATTCAAGGTCTGTTCAGCTAATCTCATGTTGTAATTAAAGTTAAAAAAAATTGTATCCAGCATAGATTTGACTCCTGTCATTAGGGAAGAAACTGCGTTGTTTACTGAGCATTTTTGCAGGTCACTCTGAAGCTCTGACAATAACACATTCTAAATCTATAGGAAGAGTGTTTCATAAAAGGAACATTTTAACACGAAATAGGCCATGAGGGATTCATACATTGATCTTCCACTGACGTTTTCTCTGAATTAGTTAAGACTGCTGCACTAACAATGATTCTAATGGGAAAGATAAAGAAGACCAAACAGTAGAGAGGCAGCAATTCAAGGTTTAATTCAGGTTTTCCTATTTATACCATTTATAAACTTAGATAATTGGTGGTGTTCAAACTGATGGTGATTTTGACTGCTCTTGATAAATTATGGAAGTTCATTTACCTCCTAAGTTTTAGTGCTAAATGGGAGGTGGCACAGTGGTCTTCCAAAGAAAGAAAGTTTGCTGACAATGATAGAGCATTTACAGCAGGCCACCAACAGTACATTAGGTCATGAATTCATTCATGTCAAAGAGGAAATCTTAGCAATATTTATGCTTCATTCTACCTTTCTTTAATATCTTCTTTGAGGCAGGTTTCATAAGACAAAGTATTTATTCGCTAACACTCTAAATTAAAAACGGAGTTATCACATTTAATCCAGGACTAATTTCTATATCTATACACCCCCAACCCAATTCTGAATCACAAGATTTTTCAGATCTCTTGGAAGGGATTTAGTTTTCTTTCATAAGTAAAAAAAATAATCTCATTCATCTGAATCCTGCTCTTGAGTAATTAATTCTTGGTTAATACAATAATGTGATATGGGGAAAGAACATATAATATGCCTGGGTTTAATTGGAATCCACCTATCAAAGGCTTAGAAAGAAAGTTGAAGTCTGCTTCAACCACACAATACCCATTTGCCTCACATGGATTTCTGAAATACACATGGGGTTCCATGAAAGCAAATCCAAGATCAAATGCAGCTTATTCTCAGTCAGCATAACCTAGAATATGGAGACTTTTCCAATAATATAAATGATAATTAAACCCTCCATCAAGATTACTATATTTAAAAAATAAGATTACCATCTTCTATGCAACACTTTTGAAGAATATTGATGCCAAGAAATCCAGAGACTTCCTGCGGTTGAAGGTTTCTTCTGGATAGCTTCATGTATGAAACCTGGGTGTTCAGTTAAGGTCCCCTTCCTAAAATCGATAATCATAACTTGGTGGCTGTAGCAGGGGATAGCATTAAAAGCAAGTAGCTTATTTTATTAACTTGTCTGTTTATTTGTTTGTTTAGAGACAGAGCTTAGGAGAGGGAGAGAGAGAGAGAAAGCTAGAGAGAAAGAGGGAATCTCAAGCAAGTTCCACGCTCAGTGCAGGTCTCAATTCTACAACCCTGAGATAATGATCTGAGCCAAAATCAAGACTCAAATGCTCAACCATCTGAGCCACTCAGACACCCTAATAGCAAGTGGTTTAGTGTCAGTTTTAACCAACCAAATTACTTAATCTCTAAATCTCACTTATCTCATTTTTAAGATGGGGATTGTTACTATTTTCCTTCCCCTAACAAACTGTTCCAGCTACATCTACACTGGGCACACACACTTTACAACACAAAATATCTTTTTATCTCCTGCATAATATCTGTCATTCGGTGTACTATGTTTATAGTTGTTACTACTAATGCCACATGACTCAGAAATCTCTAATGATTGGCTCAAGAGTGTGCAAACTTTACCTGGTAGGTTATAAAAACTGTCCTTCACTCTGGTTTCCTTATCTATTATATCAAATGACAGACTGAGAGATCAAGGTAATCATCAGGTAACTCTCAGATTATTATCCATTTCCTTCCTGCTTCTCTAGGTGTAATAAAAGTTTGATCAGAATGTGGGATAAAAATCAAAATCAGTTTCTCACATAGAAAACAAACAAACAAACAATAACACGCAAGCTATTCTCTCTCTACCATACTAAGAGAAGTGCTAAATGGTATAAGTTGACCCTCCTTAATCTAAAAATGTTTCACAGTGGGATGGTAAAATAAGATTTGTTTCAAAAAGCATCCTGGAAAGAAAAGGCTCATAATGGACTAACTGATATGTTTAGAAAGTGACATCACATGTTAGAATCTGGCCTTGTTTGAAAGCATGCATGTTTGAAAATTCATTCATCTGTCTTCTGTTCCAACTTCCATTAGAAATAATGTATTTTATTCATAGCACCTTATAGAACAGTGAAATGGACAGATAATTGAACCATATTACAAAGAAAAATACCTATTTAATAGTAGGCAGTGTGCTTCTCTGTCTAAACAGGAGCAGCATGTGGGAGTTGGTAGGATTTTTGTCTGTCTCATTTCTTATCAATACATTGCATAAAATGTTCCCCCTTTTAGTAAGAGTCATGCCTGAAAGAAGCTAGTTGAAGCCCATAGGGGCTGTTTTGATTGGTTTGGGCTTAGGTATTTTCTTTGTAATTATTCTGTGGTTTCCCTAGTACTCACTGTATAGCTATCTTAAGTTGAGAGCCTTTGAAATATGCCTCTTCCAATTTTCTTATAATGAGGAAAGGGATATGAGGAAGAGGGATGCTTTGAGAAGAAATACACAAATATTAGAAGTTTTTAAATTGTTGTGAACCAACCTTTCTCGTTCCATTCAGAATCTCACAAGATTATACCTTGATTTAAAAAAAAAAAAAGTTATTTATTTTGAGATAGAGAGAGAGCAGGGGAAGGGCAGAGATAGAGGGAGAGAAAGAATCCCAAGTAGACTCTGCATTATCAGTGCAGAGCCCGATGTAGAGCTTGATCTCACTAACCATGAGATCATGACCTAAGCTGAAATCAAGAGTCAGACACTTAACCAACCGAGGCACCCAGGCACCCCAATACACTGAGGATTTTTTTTAAATAACATGATATCTACTTATACCAATATCTTCTTGAGGGTCTTGTGTTTAGCTAAAAAAGATCCAGAATTAGATATCCAAAGGAGCTTTCATATTTTATTTTTATTCTTTCCATTTGAAGGAAAATGTGCACTGCTTGCCTTTGTGGAAAGCCTGGAGCCTTGCAGGCCAGGATTAAAAACCATTGTTTGTTAGTTACAACTTTCTTTCCTGAAACAATCATTAGTCAATGCATCACTGAGTAAACCTAATGAAATAGAACCACTGCAAGTTTATCTACTTGAGAATTCTTTACTTACTAAAGGTCAAGTGTGAAGCTATTATTTTTATTTGACTCACCAGGCTTCTATTTCACTCATTAAGAGTTCTCATAATGTTTTGTGGAAACTCAGGAGTTTATGAGGTAACTTTAACTGGCTTCTGCAGTTAGGTGACTGAAACCACTTCCAGACTAAACCAACACATTAAAAAAAAATTTTTTTTAATGTTTATGTATTTTTGAGAGAGAGAGACAGAGTGCAAGCAAGGGGGGATGGGCAGAGAGAGAGAGAGAGGGAGACACAGAATCCAAAACAGGCTCCAGGCTCTGCTCTGTCAGGATAGAGCCTGATGCGGGGATCGAACTCGCAAACCATGAGATCATGACCCAAGCCAAAGTCAGATGCTTAACCGACTGAGCCATTCAGGCACCCCTACACCAACACATTTTTTTCTACACTTCTCAATATTTGAAAACTAAATGGACCAAGCTACCTCCCAAATATATTGAATATTGCTTCCATGTAAGCATAATTTTGTTGAATTAGTATTGAATTGGTTTCCTTGAGTATTAGCAACAAGCAAAGGACGGGCAAGGAATTTGTGGCATCTCCAACCTATCACACTGCGTGAGGTGTTTTTTATGTGACGTCTCCTCCAAGGAGCCAGACCCTAAACTAGAGTGTTATTATGACAGCACAAATTTGAGAGGGAGACATCACAAACAAGTCTTACCCATCAGCCCTGTTTTCTTTCAGCATTTCTCTCAATCATGATATAGTTCTATCATGGAAGCATTTCCTCAGTGACAGGGGAGAAGTGGAATGAACAAAGAAGGAAATAGCTCACTGAAGTTCTGATGTTGGTGAATGTTTGGAAATATGTTACAGGTGGAGCAGGTTTTTTTTTTTTTAAACCGAAAAAAAAAAAGTACCTAGAAATAATATGATAGTCATCAGGGAACCATGGAATTGAGTATGGAGGATGACAATGGAAAAAAGAAAGTGAAACTCATGCCAGATTTGTATAACAGTCAATCCACCCTTTTGAATATCTTTTTCAAAATGTCTTCCAAGCATTATAACAAGTAATTTCATCCTTTTCCAATGAATAAAACCACTTTAATGTCCTATCTCTTCCTAAACTACCTAAAAATCCCTGTTAAAGCCTCTTTCTTATTTCATTATATATTGTCACTGTTATCTCTAGTCTTATCTCTAAAGGCTTTCCTTCAAACATTCTTATTCCAACTGTCTGTTCTCTCCTTTCTATAAATTCCTTGACACTAAGGACTAGACTTGATTAATTTTTAAATCCCACTCCCCACCTAGCATTGCTTGGGCTTCAATAAATGCATGGAAGAACTAAGTGAATAGATGGTGGTCCAGAGAATATGAAGAATGTACCACCGCTCACAGAAATGTTCTTTTTTTTCCCCTAAATTAAAAATGACAGTATTTTTGAATACCATCTAGGGAAACACTTGATTCCAAAGCTAGTAAATATATATAGTCCTTTATATCAAGGGATGATTTCAACTCATGTAGGACGATTGATTTCCACTCTAGCCAAGAGATTTATGGTATAGTAGAAAAAAGGGGGGATAGGAAATAAGGTGATTTTGATTTATATTCCAGTTTCACCTCCTGGGAACTAGGCAGTCTTTCTACTTGGGCTTTAACCTCTCTGGACATTAGTTTCCCAGTTATAGTTAAGCAAGATTTTTAAACATAAATATTTCCAACAAGTTTCAGAGAAATGTATTAGATGACCCTGACTCTCACTTGGAGCAAGACACTCATCTGCTGTATGGTCCGGAGCAAGCCACTCAGGCTCTCTGAATCTTAATCCTTTCTTTGAACACTAAGGATCTCTCGAGTTTGGAGCCCACTTTCTTTTATCAACTTCACCTTGTGGTTGAATCCCTAGGAAAAGAAAATACCATTTTTAATCCAGTTAATGTAATTCTCTTAATAAGAACAAATAAATATACACACTAATAGCATTTAAAGACCAGTGGGAAGGGATGTAACACTCAAGGCAAATATACTGGGTGTTAACTAGAGGCAGAATAAGACAAAGCCATCTTAAAGGGCAGAATATTAGCAAAAGGTACAGGTGATTCAGAGTACTTTAAACCATTTAGATTTCATTTCCATTCTACAAACACTTAATGATATTTACACATGTAAGAATCTATCCTGGATTATTAAGACAAATCAGGCTAACATTTTTCTACAAAATTCACGTCTTAAGATTATTGTCCAGGGGCACCTGGGTGGCTCAGTTGGTTAAACATCAGACTTCAGCTCAGGTTATGATCTCCTGACTTGTGAGTTCGAGCCCCACGTCCAGCTCTGTGCTGACAGTCAGAGCCTGGAGCTGGCTTGGGATCTGTATCTCCCTCTCTCTGCTCCTTCCCCAGCTCACACACTGTCTCTCTCTCTCTCTCTCTCTCAAAAATAAATAAACATTAAAAAATTAAAAAAAAGAAAAAGATTGCTGTCCACCTGGGTGCTTCTCAAAACAGATCACATTGTTATGGTCCAAGAGCTGGAACCTAGGGCACTACCAGCTCCAAAGGCCTTGACCCAATCTTTTAATCTTCCTGGACTTCCATCTACTCACTTATAAGAATGATGGTGTCTTCCAGCTTAAATGCTTTAAAAGTTACAGTGCATAATATTTGGTGTGTTGTGTCATAAGTTCATACAGGTATCTGAGCCCACTCATTGTCCTGGGTCTACTCTTAAGACACCTCTGAACCCAGGGTGCCAGCAGCATTGTCCTGATTGCCACAAAGCAGCCTTAAATTAGGCGTTTATCATATTTGAAAAGACACTATCTGCAGATCTCTACCACTGCGGAACGTTATCATGAACAATATGCTACTTTGCGGTCTGCACATTTAAAAACAAGAAATTCAACAGCAACTAGAAATAAACTTAGGCTTTTGAATTGCATTTCTTAGATGCAGTTAGTAGTTGGCCAGTCCCCAGAACATCACCTTCCACTTACGAGAATGTACAGCTAAGCAAATTCAAACTGAAAAACATCTTTTAACTTTCTATGTGAAGAGGAAGGAAGGAGAGGATAAAGGTAATAAGATTCTCTGATCATAGGAAATTGGAATTTGCTATCTTGCTAGACCATTATTCTTAATGCACAGCTGAAGTTGGCTACATTTCCTTGACAGAGAAATAAAATCATTCTGATTCAAAGTAACATGAAATGATTTGGTAAAGATTTTTCTAATAATGGTCGTGTGTGTATATTTGTGTGTGTGTTTAATTTGCTGACAAATAAAAAGGTGAATGTTCACTTCTTGTCAACAATTAGGGAATATAAATGGTACATTCAATAATATAGGATTAAGGTTTATAATTGTATTAACACCTCAGTATTTGATTACATTAGACGCAAAATTGTGCTATGTTTAAAATACAGTGAAGCATGAGCGATTTTGTTATCTGATTAGAGTTATTATAAAAATTATATTTTGAAAATCTGTAGGCCACTGTAGTACAAAGACCCCTGAGGGCTTCAGAGAGTCATTATTGTAACAACTGCCCATGCAAATTCTTTTCACCACAAAATATTAAGAAGTTAAATGCTAATAGGCCTTTGAAATTGTTTGCTTGAAGTTTGCCTCACTTTGTTTGATTTCAAGCATTTATTTAAAAAAAAATTCAAAGAAGTCGGTCTGTAAGAAGATGGCAACGAAGGGAAATGAGTTGAAGACAGTTGCAAAATTGTTTGACCTTATTATCCTGTTTCCTTTGAATAAAATAACACTTTAATGAGCTACTGTTTGTCCTAAAATGTCTCCAGATGGAAGATCGGGACTGCTAATTGTTCTACTAGTTTTAACTTACGGGAAAAAAATCAGCACTAGGAGTTGTAATGAATCAACATTACAATCATCAGTTTTTAAGATGATGAATAAAACTCTGGAATCAACCTAAATACACCTAATTAAAAGAAAAATGGAGAAGAAAATGGTTGTCTTAAAGTTGCCAGATATGCCTAGATACATGCAAAGAATTATCCAGCTATCAGTTTTCCATGTGACTTGTGTAACCACATGGCCAATGTGACAGGGTGCCTTAATGGCTTTTGCTAACTCTTCTTCCTCTTTGGCAGCTTACTTTACTCCGAAGTTGCTCCTGGATACAATCGCTTTAGTGCTGTCTCTGTGTTGATGACTCCCACCAAGATGTCTCTACACTTGATTTCCCCATGAACTCCAGGCCACCAATCCCTACTGTGTTTTGAGAACTTCCAGTTAGTTTTTTCTCAATCGTTTTAAACCCATGTTTGCATTTGAGTTCTCTGTTGTCCCCTCAAAGCTGTTCTTTCTATGTTTCTAATTCTGTTCATGGCATTGGCAGTCTCAGACCCTCCTGTCTCGGAACATGAACTTCAGATTCACCCTTGAATCTTCCGTTTCCTGCTCTTCCTTCAAGTATTCAGTGGCTGACTTCTGTTGCTTCACCCTTGAAGTTTCCTAACCCCATTCCTGTCTCTGATATCCTCCATTTCACTTTGACTGCTTCTTTCAACCTCCTTCCAGTGATATCTTCTTGAATATTTCTATGGTACCCTATGCTCACTTCCATCATGGTGCCATTCACATTGCAGTATAACCTCTTTTACCTTCTGATTCCCACCTCCCAGCATACAAGAGGTGCTCAGCAAGCACTTATTGAGTAAACCTTCCCAGTGTCTTCCTTACTGGTTCCTGTGGAGACTAAAACTGGCCTCTCTTGCCTGCTGTCCCTTTCCCACAATCCAAGCAAACATGGACATTAGTCACTAGTTGGGCCACTTTCTCCATTCATATACTAATTCTATTCCCTAAGTTGTACTTTCCTATCTCTCTGCTTTCATCTGTTCCAAGGGTAAATATCCTTATTTCCACATCTTCTTATAGAATTACTTTCTATGTGTAAGAATTTTGTTCCGATATTTTCTTCAAAAACCCTACCAGGGCATTTTCTAGACAGAAATCTCACTGCATCCCACCTGTATTCAAAGCAATTTTCCTACTTCTTTTATTGTATCTTTAATAATTATTTTGTCCAAGATGTTTTGCCAGGTTTGATTTTCTTATTTAGATGTGATACCATATGTTTGCACATATAGGTGGATTAGGAGGAAGCTAACAGAGGACCATGTGGTGAGAAGAAGGGGAAAAATAGTTGTGAGAGGGAGGGAGGCAAACCATGAGAGACTCTTGAATGCTGAGAACAAACTGAAGGCTGATGGGGGTGGGGGAGAGGGGGAAAGGGAATGATGGGCATGGGGAAGGGCACTTGTTGGGATGAGCACTGAGTGTTATATGGAAACCAGCTTGACAGTAAGCTATTTAAGGAAAAAAAAAAAAAAAGAAAGTACAGAAGATGACTCTCATCTCTAGGTTTCCCATATATTTACTAGGTACAAAGGACTCTGTGTCCTGTTATACTACTCTTTTTAAAAAATGTTTATTTATTTTGAAAGACAGAGAGAGTGAGAGAAAGGGAGGGACAAAGAGAAAGGGAGAAAGAGAATCCTAAGCAGGCTCTATGCTGTCAGTGAAGAGCCCAATGTGGGACTCGATCTCACTGGTGAAATCATGAGCTGAGCCAAAACTAAGAGTCAGAGGCTTAACCAACTGAGCCACTAAAGTGTCTCTGTAATACTACTCTTAAAATTTGATGATACTCACCTAACTTAGACACAACCACAAAAATAACAAGCTTTAGATTGGATTGGGTTCTGTTTATTCCAATAATCATGTTAAGGATACAATCTTGACATACAAAACAATACTGATCACAAGTCTAATAATAGGAGACATATGTGCCAGCAAATATTTCCAATATAATTCATTGTAAAGTTGTGAAAAGATCTGATCCATAATCTGCAATATAGCATGAGATATAATTTGGGAACTGGGTGCCATTTAGTTCTAATAATAAAACTCTTAGTGATTTATATATTTCATCCTATAAAATTTAGTTTAGGGAATTACTTGATACTCTACCTTTCTTGTTGTGAATAATAGTAATATAATCCTTCTTATTTTGTGGAGTGCCTGCTATCTAAGATTTTGAGAATTAATGAGAAACTGCCTTGAAATATTTTCTCATTAATCTTCAAAATCCCCCTTCTGCAATAGATTTGTAAAAATGATTAATTCAGGATTAAAATTCCTTTACAAAGAGGACCACATCTCTCCACTCCTTACCTGGCTTCAATGAGATTTTAAAGTTATAAAATATAAAGGGGCTATAAAGTATTTTATTTCTGTTGGCTTCAGAGAAGAAAGACAACGCTGATTGTATTGTAAATTCATAAATAAATATTAATCTTCGTCATGGCATATGGAAATATGGATTTGGAAAAGATACACTTTAGGGATACGTTAGCAAGTTTTTATTCTAAATATAGTGGAAAATATATCTTATACTATGCATATTTTGAGAAGTTCTCAAACCCAACTATATTTAGAGCTAACATTCCTTTGAGCTCACCCTTCTTAATTTGCAGTTTATTAAATAGTTGTAATTTATCATGTAGGGCATATTCTTGGTTCAGTGGTTTCTCTAGGAGGCATAGTTGCTGAACCATAATTATTTTCTAGAAGCTAAAGGAATGATCAAACCTTAGTTATTCATTTCATGTGTGTGGTAAAAGTGAAGAATTTTCCGAAATGTTAAAGATCACCTAAAAAATAAAGCATGCTTACATGAGTTTCTACTTCTGATTCCAAAATGAACTCCAAAGAAGGTGTTGGATGAAAGTGCAGAGAAGCACAGCTATATGGTTTAATAGCACTGGGAAAACATTGGTATAATTCTAACAGATAGCCCTTCCCAGGGCAATGCAAGCATCACAGAATGAGAATACCAGCAAAGTTACAGAAAAAGTGGTAAAAAAAAAAAAAAAAAAAGCCACACATGCTGAATATAAATTGCATAAATAAATAAGTAAATAAATAAATAAAGTGATGAAAAATGCACACTGGTAGGGGGTAGATTTTGGTATCATCAAAGCATCTGTGGAATCAAGATAATTACAGCATTCAGAACCTGGGACAATGAGAGGAACACAAATATATTGCTATCATTTTGGGGGAGAAATAATGTATTTGATGTAAAGAAAAAGAGAAAGGAAAGAGAGATTACTACCAGCTACTGATTACTTAGTCATGTTAGTATCACATTAAATACTTTCATAAGTGCTTAATAATCACATACACTCTTTTGTGAAATGGCTCAGTAGTCATAATAGTCATATGCCAACTCTCTGAACATAGCATCTATGTACCTAGTAGTTAACAGCTACCAAGTTATGTGTACACATAACCATAATTATGGAATCACGTATGTAAGTTATATGTGTACATAATACTATATGTCATATGTGTATATTATATACATACACACATATCTATAAGATGGTTGATTTTATATGTCAACTTGAGTAAATCATGTCCAGATGATTAATTTTATATGTCAACTTGACTAAATGATGTCCAGATAAATAAAATATTTGGTAAAATATGGTTTCTAGATGTGTCTGTGAGGGCGCTTTGGGGAAGAAATTAGCATTTGATTCAGTGGACTAAGAGAGTATACACTCTCACCAATGCGGATAGGCATCACCCAGTCTGCTGGAGGCCTGATCGAACAAAAAGGCAAAAGAAGGGTGAATTTTCTTTCTCTCCTTACTTGAGCTGACATGCCCATTTTTTTCCACCCTTGGATATTGAAGCTCTAGGTTTTTAGACCTTATGCCTCAGACTGAATTACACCACTGACTTTCCTGGATCTCCAGCGTGCAGAAAGCAGACCGTGGGACCACTTCAGGGGTAACCATGTGCCTCATTGACCAAGGTGCCCTTGAGGAAGCCGCTCATCATTTCATGGACAGTGGGAGCTTGGGTGGGAACCTGCACTTGAGTGACTGTCCAGGACACCTTTGTTCTTTCTATATGACTGAGACGTCAGACAGATGTTCCAGCTTTTCCAACAGCAACAATCAAAACTCCTCCTGAAGAAGGGCCATCACATGTCATGACAGGGAGCCTCACACATGAGAAGTTGCCATCACTCTCTTTAGGAGTCAGAATATGAGAATTGGAGTCAGCCAGTCTTCAAAACCCTAGTGGATATTCCTGAAATTTTAATTACTTATCCCCAAGATGAACATCATAATTGCTGCCTCAAAAGATTGTAAGCAGATTCAACTAAATAAATATATGAAGGACCCAGTGTGGTGTTTGGTTCATTATCTAAGCATATAGTGGCTTAAAAAATGAAGGAAGAGAAAGAAAAAAAAGACAAGGGAGAAGAGGTCAGGGAGGACTGGGAGTTGAGGAAAAGAGAAGGGGAAGAAGGAAGAAAGAAGAGGAAAGGCTGGGAGTCAATTTTTCTAGAAGCTTCCTTAAGTGAAATCTCCAAATGAAATCTGATATAAACAACGGTGGCCCATTGGAGCTGCCACTGCAGCTAAACGCAAATGGTATTTGGGATCTACCAACATGGATGACAACTAATAGAAACGGCATCACAGAGCACAGGAGATTCAAACCAAAGCTACAGTGGAGCCAAATCCAGCTCTACCCTCTCTCCTAGGGTGAGATCCTCTTGACATCTGGGAAATGTGCAGCGATTATTGATTTCAATGCGTCAGTAGCTGAGGACAAAGAGAGTTATAATTTCTCCAAGGAAGCCTGGTGGAAATGATGGCCCAGAAACTGAAAGTGTTTTCTTGAGCCAATTACAGAGGCACTAAACAGTAATCCGATCTTCAGATGTCCAGGGAAAACAGGCTATAATTAGCAAGGAGTATTGACGAAGTGGGGCTGAGGTAAAAATAAATTTATTCTTTGCAAGCTTAATTATTTTGAAGAAAACAAGAAGAGAAAATTGACAAAAGAAACTACATTTACACACACTTTCCTTTTAAAAACTGGAACTATTATATGTGAACTGTGATATACCCTCAGAAAAAATAGTAAAATCAAAAGCATGTCTGTTCTTAATAAACAGTAGTTTGGAAAAATCTTAATTGAAACTTTGAAATAGCAGGCTTCTGTTCTGTAATCATGAATCAACATATATGGTGTGGTTACACAGCATGGAAACCAGACAACCCATTGTTAATCAGCTGCCAGGTCCTCTCCATCCATAGCTCTGTGGTGTTTATCCATCCAACCTTACCAACTGTCGCCACCCTAGCCATGGCTCCTATCTCCATATAAGGAACTATTAAATTTACCTGCCACTTGGTTGCTGTATTCTATTTCTCCCACCCCACCCATGCTATACACTGTCCTCAAACACAACGTCAACACATTATTCCTCTGGTCTATTGGAAACCTTCCATTTTTATATAGGATAAAATCTAAAATCTTGTTTAGACTTGTTTGGACATTCAAGGCCTTAAAAACTGGCCCCCCAATTTCTTATGGGCAATACTGAATCAGACAATATTTTGATTATATGTTTCATAGTAAAGAGGGACTTCCTGACCAACTAATTTGGTCCCATTGATAATGGGGTGAGAAGAAGTAGGTCAATAAAGCATTTAAAGCATAGTGAAATAGGATCAGACTTATAAATGTAATTTTGGTTATGTTATAGAGATTGGTGGAAGGCAAGACTGGGCTTAGGGAAGAGGTAAGTGAAACATGAACTGGCTGAATTGAAATATGGCTATCTGCTAAATACAAAGATATATATTGGAGAGGAAGCACAGATCTGAGTGGCTAAATAGAAATACTGTTTTAAAAATCTAAATAATGAAATCGTATATTTTAAAATAAAATTCTCATGTGAAATATATTTTATTTAGGGTAAGAAAAGTGTGTGCTATTGTTCACCTAAATTGGGTAGGATTATTAAAAGTAATTATAATGTTGGCAAAGGAAAGATGAAACCAAGTATAATTCGGCAATTGTTATCATGAATTGAAAGGCTTGCTTTGCCCTTGGGCCTAATAATTTTATTTTGAGGCATCTCTATTGTGAAATAATGTAAAATGCAGCAACACTTATCAGAATTTAAAAATTGGAAATATGTATTTCCAACAAAGAGGGAATGAATAAACGCTCAATTATGATATATCAATGTAATCTCATATTTTGAGGACATTTACAATCGCAGTTACTATGTGTTTTAGATAGCGTTGCCAGATATAACACACGGTGTTCAGCTGCATTTGGATTTCAGATTAAAAATTGAATAATATGTGTAGTATAAGTGTGTGCCAATATTACATGGGACATACTTAACCTAAAAGGCTATTCACTGTTTATCTGATATTTCAATGGATCTGGGTGTTTTGTATTTTTATTCATTGAATCTGTCAAACCTAATTTTAAAGAATCTGCAAAAAGCACCATTTACATGATTTAAAAATGTAAGATAAAAAATATATTGGCACGCTTGGGTGGGTCAGTCAATTAAGTGACCAACTCTGGATTTCCTCTCAGGTCATGATCTCACGGTAGGTGAGTTCAAGCTCTGCATCAGACTCTGAACTGAGCATGCAGCCTACTTGAGATTCTCTCTCTCAGATAATGGCAGTCAATTATGGAGCTTGGAAGTAAAGATATGCCTTGAAAAAGATAGAAAGGAAATACTTTAAAATCAATTCAGGGGTGCCTGGGTGGCTCAGTCAGTTAAGCATCCAACTTCAGCTCAAGTCATGATCTCATGGTTTGTGGGTTTGAGCCCCACATCGGGCTCTGTGCTGACAGCTAGCTCACAGCCTGGAGCCTGCTTCAGATTCTGTGCCTCCCTCACTCTCTGACCCTCCCCTGCTCATGCTGCCTCTCTCTCTCTCAGAAATAAATAAAACATTAAAAAATTTTTTTTAATCAATTCAGTGGTGGAGTTTGATTACAGACTTTTTTTTAGATTTTAGTATGCTTTCATATCTTTATATTTTCTATAAAAAGCATGAATTAATAATTTTTATGAGCAGAAAAAAGGTTCATATATAGTTCCATTCCACTTTTAACATCAGCAGTGAGGCCTGTTTATGAGCCATATAAGTTAGGATACCTACTGACTCCCAAATTATCATCAGACACTAAGTTCTCTCAAGTAACCCCTAGCTCCTTGGCGTAAAACCGGGACTATGATTAATTCTCAGCTTAAGTGTCATCCACTAGCAAAGTCTTCTCCATCCACCTTATCTCAATTCTCCTCCACTACTATGCCATCAATAATCAATGCCTTCACATTATTCTGTTGTAGACTCTGGGCCTAGAGTTCTTTCTTGTCTAGCAAGAAAGTGGGACACAGGATTAAAAAGAGAGATGGCTAGTGTCCAGGAGAAGACAAGAGCCCGGGTTAAGGGTCCTTGCTCCATTTTTTATTAGGATCAGAAGGCTTCCAAACAAGGTGATGGACATGCACAAAGAGACAATGAAATTGTGAACATTAACTTGGGGACGTAAGGGAAAGGGGATTTTGAAGATATGTGGGGTTAGGGGTTTGGGTTAATACAAAACAAGATCCTGGCAGGTTGTTTATGGTAGATATAAGGCACTATCTCAGGTTACCTAAACTGGTCTAGGGGGTGAGAAAGAGCATGCTACCTCAGGGTCAACAAGGCACCTTTCTTTTGTTAATTAGCTCTGCTCTGGGCAACTTTGCCTAGCAGAGCCTATAGCCCTATTTTATTTACCTGTTTACCTAATTTGGTTCTTCTTTCCTGTGAAAGTAGCTTTCTGCTATACAGCTAAGTTGGGGGATGCTTCCGCCCTGAATACCTAATCATGTTTATCTCATATACCTTTGTTCTATATTGGGGCCTTTGCCCCACCCTCTCACTAATGGGGCCTCTGCCCTGCCTTCTCTATACTGAGCCCTTTGCCTGCCCTCTCTATACCTATTTACCTAATCTTTTTTACCCAAACTTGGGTGTGAGCATCCTATGGCTTTCTAATTCTTTATGGCTTGTTAACCCATCAGTGCAGGCTCAGCGAATTCCTAAGCTTATTCCTCACATTATTCCAGAACAAACTCTTCTCCTTCCTCCACACTGCTTGGCAAGGCTTCAGTATGCATTTGTTGAAAAACAGAGGAAGTGAATAAAAGAGAGAAATCAGATCAGAAAATATCAGATGGCATTTCTCATTAGGGTTAACCTGCTGTATATTTGGGTCTCAGTTCCGTAACTTTCATGGCTTCCCACGGTTGCTTTTGCAAATACCAGAGTAGAAATATGTTCCATAAAAATGAATATAAAGCAAAATAAAGATCAGTAAAAGAATATGTTTGTAGAGAAACTTTATTGGGCTCAGGAGTCTGGAAAGATCTCTGAAAACAACAAAACTGGAAGAAAATATTCCAAAGCATCTAAAAGCTTCCAGATTTCTTCCCCCACTGGACTTTCATGTTTTCCAAGAACATGGAATCTCACAGCCACACAGAGGATGGCAGCTATAAACCAGACCTCCTTGCTTAAAGCGTGTTTGCTTTTCATTCCACTATACAGTTGACCTTGAACAACATGGGGTTGAAGTGCACAGATCCCCTTGTACATGGACCTTTTCCATAAATACAATACAGCACTGTAAATGTATTTTCTCCTCTTTATGAGATTCTTACCATTTTCTTTTCCCTAGCTTACTTTAAAAATACAGTGTATAATACGATAACATAAAAAAAAATATGTGTTGATTGACTGTTCACATTATCGGTAAGTCTTCTGGTCAACAGTAGGTTATTAGTAAGCTCAGGAGGAAATCAAAAGTTACATGCAGATTTTTTTTTACCATTGGGGTTCAGCTCCCTTAACCCCTGTGTTGTTCAAAGGTGAACTGTAATTTCAGTGTTTGTATGCACTTGCCTTAGAAATCTGAGTTGCACAAACTGCAAACAAACCAAGCACTGTCTTTTCAGATCTGATGCTGAGAATTACTCTGAGGAGTCACTGAAAAGCAGACGTGGGATGAAGGAATCTGCCGAGCATTTCTTCCCCACACCTGCTTGTCTTGAACCCTTTCTCCGTCATTATTTCCTCTCTGACCTTTTTTGAAGTTTTAATAGTTGAATAATGCCACTACAGGAGCACTTCTTTTTTTTTTTTTTAATATTTTTTATTTATTTCTAGGAGAGAGAGAGACAGCGTGAGCTGGGGAGGGTCAGAGAGAGAGGGAGTCACAGACTGAAACAGGCTCCAGGCTCTGAGCTGGCAGTCAGCACAGAGCCCGACGCGGGGCTCGAACCAAAGAACCGCGAGATCATGACGCTTAACCGACTAAGCCACCCAGGCCCCCCTACAGGAGCACTTCTGAAGGGATAAATCAGGTGCACTGCAGCTGGTTCCTGCCCCTCCCCCCTCCCTGGGGTCCCACTGATCTCCTTCCTGCTCCACTTTCCCCCCTGTTTTTTTTTTTTTTTTTACTTTTCTTCCCATTGTCCTATTTTCTTAACCTTAGCTTATGTTTCCCTTCTTCCTCTTTCATTGTTAGGAACCGCTTTACAGCTTTTATCGCCAAGGATCCTTTACTCTAACCTGCTAAGGCAGCTCCACACCAAGAAACAAGCAAGTGGTCCTCAAAGCTTCTATATTCTAACACATTTAAGTCACTCCTTGTACTGGAAACAAGAGATTGGGAGTTTCATAAAGGGTCATTGAAGATATGCTAAAAATGCCATTATCCCTTTTGTTCTTACATGCTTTGTTTGCAGTTTCTGAATCATATTAAAAACAAAATTCAAATCTGTTGACCATTCGTTGAGTGCAAACAGATGCATGAAGCTCCTGCATGGAATGAATTGAAAACTTGAAGAACCAAAGTGAGCATTGAGCTTGAAAGAGCATATAGACATTCAAGTGTATTTTGTTTGAAGAACTTGATTTTTTTCCATGCCAGATACCCCTTGACTTTTTTGCAATAAGAAACATCAGAACTGACTTTGAATACTGAGCTCAAACTTGTTTTCTTTTTCCAGAATAACATTTTGAAAAAAAATTTTAATGTTTTTTATTTATTTCTCAGAGAGAGATGAGAGAGTGAGCACGTGAGCAGGGGAGGGTCAGAGAGAGAGGGAGACACAGAATCTAAAGCAGGCTCCAGGCTCTGAGCTAGCTGTCAGCACAGAGCCCGATGCAGAGCTCAAACCCATGAACCATGAAATCATGACCTGAGCCAAAGTTGGACGCTTAACTGACTGAGCCACCCAGGCGCCCCAAGAATAACACTTTGAAATGTCATTTCAATCATGTGACCCAGACTCTGCTTTAATGTTCTTTTCAATGACATGCCATAATCTTTCACATCTGCATTCCTTTGTATATATTCTGTTCATCTAAAGTGTCTTCCTCACTGATTTTATTTCCACTTCCAAATTTTAGACACATAAGTCACCACGCCTCCCCCATCACCACCATGGCCAAGTGTCCAGACTGTGATTTTCCTTGTTAGTAATAAAAACAAGAATGTTCATTGTGAAAAGTTCAAGCCATACCTAAGGGACTAAATTGAAAAAGACAAAGTTTGTCTCTTCCTAATCCTCATTGCTACCCCTCAGAGATGAAATCAGGTAAGTTTCACGAGCTTCCTTTCAACAAAATTTCCATGCAATTAAAATTAATTAAAAGTGCAAATTACCCTTCTGGGCCTTGGGACCAACTTGGAATGTGCTTCCTTATCAGTAAATGTTGATTTTCCTTGTATGAAAATGACCACGGGGTTAGGCACTACATGCAAATACCATGTCACGTTTGGGACATGTCCAGCTTTTGCCAACAATCACCAACAATAGTGAACATCTTTATACACATATATTTGCATATTTGGGGGGCATGCCCATACTGCAAATTTGTAAAAATGAAATAGCTGGGTCAAAGGATATATGCATATGTTATTTTGAAAATTGTTGCCAAACTATGTTTCAAAATTAGTTTGCAATTCTCAGTTAATATGATGGCACATATTTCCTATGTCCTTAATTAAAAATGCTCTGTTGTTAATGGCTGAATAACCATCATCTCATACATATGTCCCATAATTTGTGCAACAAAATCCTCCTTTATGTGATTTTTGAGGGTCTCAATATTTGCAAAATAAGTGTTCTTGCCGAAATCTGCTTCTCTTCATTGTGTTTACTGAAATAGAAATAACAGGGTTGATTATCACCTCTCAGCTAGAACTGGAATACCACGTATTTACTTTGGGAAATAGCGTGAAAGTGTTTTCTCGAAAAAGGTCAAATTTAATGAATTTATGAATATTTTTAGGAAATGTAGAATGGTAGATGAATTGAGTCCTAGAGAGTAGTCACTTTTATTTGGCGGCCGGAGGGGTGGGGGGGGTGGTGAGGGGAATGTACAGAAGACAAATCTGTAATGATTGGTTATATTTGAAATAAATTATAAGGTATAAAAGTTTTAAATGTCTTTTGAATATTGTGGCCCTCTAACAGCATTTCTAAAGTATCATTCTATTCCTCTAAGGTAGACAAGAGTTTGGAGAATTCTTCATAAAAATTGACTGTCGCAAGGAAAATAAAGTCCTATACACACTAACAGGCAAAGAACTCAGCACAATTGCCAGAACCTTGCCCCCTCCTCACCCTACATTAGGGTTTATCAACAGTGGCACTAGTGAAGTTGAGGCAAACTAATTCTCTGTTGGGGAACTGTCCTATGCACTGTAGGATATTTAGCAACGTCTCTGGTCTCTGCACACCAGATACCAGGAGCACTGCCCCTCACTCACCCAGCTACAGCAATAAAAAATGTCCTCCAGCACTGCCAGATGTCCTCTGTGGACAAATCCCATGGAGGAGAGAAGCATGCCCTACGGTAACATTCGCGAACCCCCACTCAGGCTCACAGGGTTTAAGAATAATACCCAACAAAAAAGCACTCCCAGAGAATTCTGCATTAAAGACAAAGAGCAATATAAGCAAAAAGAAAGGGGGTGAGTGGGAAACAGAGAAAACGAAAGCAATAGAAGGAGCAGAAGAAACGTTCAAGCTATACTATTATTAATATCTTCAGAGAGATTGGGCTAGACATAGCATCCATGAAATAAATATAAGCTCTTATTTAAAAGTACAAGAACAAGACCTCTCAGTTATTAAATTATGATACTTAAAGTAAAACTTAATAGAAGGAATGGAGGAATAAAAGGTAGCATTGAGAATTCTTTCAGAAAGTCACCTGAAAGAGAAAATAAATAGAAAAATGGAGTAAAAAGGGCAAAATTGGAGGATCCATTTAGGTAATCAAAATTCAGAGAAAATAGAGTAAAGGAAGTCATCAAAGAATAATATGAGAAATGCTCTGCATGCAATGCTTGGGCATCAGAATAATATCTGACTTTTTGTGGCAGCGGAAAATAGAAGAAATATGAAATCTAATCCCTTAAAATTTTGACAGAAAATAATATTTAACTAGACATTTCTAATAAGCATAGCTATCAATCAAGCATCATAGCCAAATAAAGGCATTATCACAAAGAATGTCTCAAAATTGTACCTTAAATGCACCCTGTCTTAGAAAACTTTTGAATACACTTCACCAAAATGAAGGAAGATCCAAATAACAAAGAATGGCAAAGAAAGTCTTCACAATAATGTTGAAGGGAGCATCTCTGAAACGGAAGACCTAGGAAAAACTCATTCCAGTGGAGGAGAAGGTTGGTAGGATACAGGCATGCTATGTCCAAGGGAAAACCATGGTACCAACCAGACTCTTTCATGTGCTTGACCTTCTTGAAAAAGATTCTGCCAGTTTGTGAGAGAGACGGGCAAGAAAATGTGAGCTATCTGCACAAGGCTAAGCAAATGAAACTAAATTACTACCTGCAGAAAAAACAAAACACCAAGAGCTTTGGGAAATGAAATCATTCATTAGGCATCTTAGCTGTGAGCAGTATTTAAATGAGTGTGGTAGTTGAAGCTCTGATGCCTGATTTTTTTTAAACTATGATAAAATGACATTAGAATGACAGGACATAAGAAAAAAATATGTCTATTGTTCCAAATGAGCTATAGCTTCCTTTTAAATCACAGTATCAAAGAAAGAATCAAGATAGTAGTATCAACATAATATTTAGGGGTGCGTGGGTGGCTCAGTTGATTAAGCGTCCAACTCTTGATTTCAGCTCAGGTCGTGATATCACGGTTTGTGGGATAGAGCCCCACATTGGGCTGCTTGGGATTCTCTCTCCTTCTCTCTCTCTCTCTCTCTCAAAATAAGTAAATATGAAAAAATATTTAAAACACGTTTAGGAATGTGGGCAACTGCCAAATGAAATAGCTGAGAGTTAAAGGGAGATGATATGGGGGTCAGTATCTAAGAGTCTGGAGGGTAGATAGAAAATTTGTCTTTTGTAAAATAAGCCTTTCATATATTTTTTAACTTGTAAAACAAGAGTTGATTTTACAAAATTTTGGACAGTTTTGGACAACCACACACAAAATGTCCAGGTGCTGCTGGAACTTGATGTGTGACTTTGGACCTCCATCCCAGACTTATTTAATCAGAATTGCTAGCCATTGAATCCAAGAATCATCATTTTTATAAAAACTCCTCAATTGATGCTTCTACAGATTAATGTGTAGGAAAATTTATGTATGAAATTCAGGCATTAAAGTCTCAGGATATGATTCATGAAAAAATGTCAAAATAATTGTAGGGTTTGATATAAGTAGTAAATTTCAAAACATGGATATATATATATATATATATAATTATATAATATAGACCATTGAAATATATGACTTTCTATATCTTTACACAGTTGTCCATCACCACTGGAATACTGTCAGCAAACCAAATGTTAAGGTCTATGTTGTCATAAAACAATTCACCTGCTGCATACTTAGTTTTGCTCTGTATTTAGCATAGCACCAAAATCTTCAATTCCAGACCCTGGAAATTTCTATCATAAATATAAATACTCTGCTTAAGCACCATTTGACTCATCTGTCTTTACAAACAAGGGGCTCATTAAAAGCATAAACATTCCCTGAATGTTTGCTTTCTGCCTTCTCTTCAATAGTCATTTCTTTGTTTGTTACAATAAGCAAAAGACCGTAAGTACCTGTGAAAGCAAGTGATGTGAAGTCCAGGTGACATCACAGTAAGTGAGCAAGGTTGTAGAAGGTTGAGCCATGCCACCCACACTCCATGACTTTGGGGAGCTGGGGTAATCTCTACATACCTAGGATTTTGATCTTCAAATTTATTTAGGTCACAGGGAGCTAATTAATTCTATTGTACTGTTCAATGATGAACAATAAATTAGATAATAAACACTGCTAGAATGCTTTTTTTCTTAATTTCTGTAAAAAGCCTGGAATTAAAAAGGAAGGATTTTATTATAAAATGCAGGGTACACCATCACCTAAAACCAGAATTTTGGAGGGGAAAAATGTAAGGGAAACATTTTCATATAAAAAATAAATAACTATGAAGCCACTATTACCCAGACAGCAAAACCAAAAACAGTATAAAACTTAAAATACAAAATAATTAACAAAAACTACAGAACAATATCTCTCAAAGAATTCAACGCAAAAATCCTCAACACAATCTTAAAGTGAATTCAACAAAAGGTGAAAAGAAGTATGTGACATGACCAAGTGAGATTCATTCCAGCTGCCCAAAGCTGGTTCAGTATTCACAAAGAAATCAGTGTAATCCACCAGATCAACAGGCTAAAGAAGAAAAAGCATATAATCAAATCAGTTAATGCAGAAAAAGCATTTGACAAAATCCATTGCTCATTCATGATAAAAACTCTCAGCAAGTCAGGAAAAGAGAGGAATCAACCAACTTGATAGAGAGCAAGCAGAGAAAACATAGAGGTGACATCTTACTTAATGATGAAAAGCTGAGCTTTCCCTCTAAGACTGGAAAGGAGGGAAGAACATCGACTCTCAGTCTGATTGTTCAACATATGGCTGGAAATTTTTGCCAGTGCTGTACAGCAAGGATGAGAAATAAGAGGCATCTAAATTGGAAAGGAAGTAATAAAACTCAAAACTCATGTCACTGTAGAAAATTCCAAAAAGGAATCTATTTCAAGTGGGGGGAAAAAAAAAGCTCTCCGACAGCTATTGAGTTTAGCAAGGCCACAGGAACAAACATCCACAAATATCTAACACATTTCAATATTGTACAAACAATGAACATGCAAAACTAAAATTAAAAGCAATACTATTTACAGGGCACCTGGGTGGCTCAGTCAGTTAAGCGTCTGCCTTTGGCTCAGGTCATGATCTCACAATTTATGAATTCGAGCCTTGCATGGGACTCTCTGCTGTCAGCACAGAGCCTGCTTCAGATCCTCTGTATTCCTCTCTCTCTGCCCTGCCCCACTCACTCTCTCTCTCTCTCTTAAAAACAGGGCACCTGGGTGGCTCAGTCAGTTAAGCGTCTGCCTTTGGCTCAGGTCATGATCTCACAATTTATGAATTCGAGCCCTGCATGGGACTCTCTGCTGTCAGCACAGAGCCTGCTTCAGATCCTCTGTATTCCTCTCTCTCTGCCCTGCCCCACTCACTCTCTCTCTCTCTCTTAAAAATAAATAAACAAATGCAATACCATTTATAATTGCTACTAAGAAATAAAATACTCAGGTATACACTTTGGAAAACCAAATAGGACCTATGCGATTGAATACAACAAAACTGAGGAAAGCTACACATATGACTGATGTAATGTGTCAATGTCAATATCCTGATTGTGGTCATGTAGTTTCACATTTGTAGTTTCGTAAAATGTTAACATTGTAGGGAATTTCACAAAATGTACAAGAGATCCGTATTTCCTATGGCTGAATGTGAAACTATAATTAGCTCAATAAATTTTTCATTTAAAAATCAATGAGTTCAAAATTATGAATAAAGGATAAATATAAATTTAAAGACAAGTGCCTGGACTTGTAAAGTCGTGGAGTAGATGGTATTTTACATGCTTCTCAATAAAACTGTAACAAATTCAAGCACAACAGACTACATACATACAAACTAAAAATAGCTGTGACATTTAATGTGATTACTTAGCTGGTTTCTAGCACACATGGAGTGGTCATATAGCCTGGCAGAACACTTATAAAATACCATATATGATTCCAGATTTCACCTCTCTGAGCTTCAGTCTCCTCATCTAAAATAAGGACTTGAAAGGCACCTGGGTGGCCTAGTCGGTTAAGTGTCCAGCTCTTGATTTCGGCTTAGGTCTTGAGCTCATGGTCCGTGAGATGGAGCCCCAAGTAGGACTCTGCTCTGACAGTGCAGAGCCTGCTTGGGATTCTCTGACCCTCCCCCACTTGCTCCTCCTCTCTCTTTCTCTTAAAATAAACAAATAAATTTAAAAACATAAAAAAATAAAATAAGGACTTGGGTCTAGGGCAGCATCCTTCAACATAGTGGAAAGTATACACGTTAAGTCACATACTTTGCATTTTCTAGGAGCCATCTTGAAAGAAGCAAAAAGAAGTGAAATAAATTTTATAATGTGTTTTATGAACCCATTATATCCAAAATATTATTATTTTAAATGTGTAATAATGTTAAAAATATCGTTATATATTTTTTTCTATTAAATCTTCAAAACACTTAGCTTCCACTTAGGCCACACTCAATTCAGACTGGCTACATTTCACATGTTCTAGAGCTACATTATGCTGTGTTTACCATATTGGACAGCCCAGGTCTAGATGATTTCTGAGACTCCCTTTCTCACTCTAAGATTTTAAAATTCATGTGTGTGTATCTAACTTGCAATAATAATCTACTCCCCTCCTCCAGATCACCCTCATGTCTCAACTACACGCTTTCCATTTAAAGCAATCAAAACCATCAAAGGCTTTGTCAAGGGGTCATTTCAATACCAAAGACCAGGGCACTACCTAGTGTTGAACACAATATATTTGACACTTTTGTTGATGTAAGTTGTCCTTTGTGGGTTGCAGGTGCTCAGGTGCAAAGGTAGTGGATCAAAGGTGGGAACAGGCCTGGTAAGAGGAGCATAGGAGTTTCCTCCCAGCCAGATACTTTGTGTCCTTGACATTGGCTCCTCCTTGCAGGTGGGCATATTCTCTTCTCTCTTCTCTTGAGCCAAAAGACAGCAAGAGAGAGCTCCAATCATGCAGCCGCTTCCCCAGGTTGGTGGTAATAGCGGCAGCTTCTATCTGTGCTCAAGGCTCTCAAGTTGCAGCTGTGAGGTTTCCAGCAATCGAAGAACTTGAGAGTAAACAGACCTTTATCTTCCCTGGAGTCTCTGGAAGGATCATTTAGACACCAACACCTCTCCCTTATATGCTCTTGGTCTCTTAACAAACCTTGGCCCGCAGCAAACATTAGAAGCCCTTGATTCTTATTGATTCACAACATGCCTCCATGAGGCATCCAGTGACTTTCCTTTATGCACCCCACTTTCTTCCTTTGTGAAAGAAGAGCAGTATGTAATAATCGCTGCTGTCTATTAAATACCTGCTGTGTGCCAAGATGAGTGGTATGTTTTATAAATGGTATCTCACTTCTCACGACCACCCCATGGGTTAGGTATCATTATTTTTACATTACATAAAACAGAACTGAGATATCCAGAAGATACGGTAACTGCTTGATCTCTCCCAGAGAACGGTGGAAGCAGAATTCAAATTCTGATCTGTGTGATGACAAATTCCAAAATATTATGAAAGAACCCACTAAGGCCTGGTGAGACAGTCAGATAATGTCCTCAGAATTGGGATCTCATGATGCTCTGATAACTGCTGATGAATCAAAACCATCCTTTGCAGAAGCAGACCCTGCCTTTGATGTCAGCTAGCCAAGAGCATCACTGTTGGACTTGAAGGAAATCTTCCATTCCACATTCACAACATGAGGGGACAGAGAACCTTCTACACTTAACACCTCCATGGAAGACTTCTGTCTATTTACTATGATCCCTTGAGGCTGGAAGGCAGCAGTGGGACTCCATGGGATATGATCCTTGAATGCTTCCAGGATTTAGTTCATATCACTCTCTTAAGCCAGTTTGGAATTACCAAAGCTGTGGCTAGGACCCCTTGATCCCACGAGGAGGCATGCAAAGAAGTTCTGAGTTTGTTCCTTGATTACATGGGGCAATGATTACTTTGCCAGAATGGAATGAAGGGCTTTTCTATAAAAGCAAATATCTCTTAAAGAAAATGATATTTGACACCAAAAAGTGCCAGCTACTACCTCTGAGAAGACATGCAGATATGATTCGGCATAAGGTGGCATCTCATGAGGCTGGCTGCTTCCCTCATGCAGCCCCATGGCTTCTTAAACTCTTTGGTAGAACCTCATAAAGCAGTTTGTAAGGGCACTGCTGTGCACTGCTTTGATATCTCAGAACTGAACACTCCAGCTACCCCTGGGAGACCTGAGTATTGCTTCGGAAAAAATAAGACATACCTGAGACCCCACAGGACCAGTGCCGAGGAAGTCACTTCCTTCAGGAAGCAGAGCTAACATGGACAACCACTAAGTGCCTCTATTAAGAGGCTCCAGGGAGACAGTGGGGGCCCTTGACCCAGGAGATGCTGTTGCAAACAAGATGTGGCAAAGAGGGACCCTATACAGAGCATCATGGACAAAAATTACCATTGTTGAAGAATGTTGCCTTTTCTGGGTCAGGAAAGGCATTCACCATTGTCTGCCTCTTAATGGTTATTCAGTTGCCTTTATTTTCTCAGAAAATTGGAAAATGATTGTCTTCACAGGATACCAGGCCATAATGGACATTCAGCAATTTGGGTTTGTGGTTAGTTTTGACACAAGAATTCAAATCCTAGACCTACAAGTGGCCAGGTTAATCCAAAGAAAAGAAGTACGTTGTAATATATCATAGTAGGATTATTAGTTGTCGATTTATAATTGAAGTAGCCTATTAATTTTTATTATCATTTTACTATAAAAGTAGTTCTTTTAAGTATGCACTGCAAAATATGCCCTTTCCATAAAATTATTTTTGGGATAGAAGTCTTCAAAAAATAGCCAACATCTAATAACAAATGGTCTGATAAGTGCCCATCTAAGTTATTAAGTTGTTCTTATTTGTATTTTAACTCACTGTTTTCATTGTTATTTCCCAAATAGACCTGATATAAACTTCCTGTACAAATGCCAAGCTTGCCACATTTATGTATTGTTGTAAGAGACATTTCTTGGTGATCTGGCATGTAGCTACAATACTGACTCCTGAATTATTGCCAAATTGTGGTGGATCACTGCTTTCAGAGACAGGGTGAAATAATGGGAACAAACACAGTTTTGAAGTGAGGATCATTGTGGGAGTCTCAGCTCTGCCATTTACCATTTCAATCCACCATCTTTTTTTTCTTTTGCCTGGATCACAACAGTAACTTTCAAATAGACCTCTCTGCTTCCATGTTGCTACTCATCCTTTATAATCCATTCTCTACAACTGCTCTGAGGTTATATTTCTGAAACTGATACAAGATTATGTATATACAGTCACCAGGCTTAAAGCTCTCTGATGACTTCCATTTACACTTTGAATAATAAAATTCAGAGTCCTTCCCATGGTTCTACATGATCTGTCTTCCACTGAGTTCTCAGCTCATTCCATAATAATCACCTCCTTGTTTATACACTCTGTCAACATTGAGCACCCAGAAGTTCCTCAAACACAACAGATTCATTCCAACCACAGTCCTTAAACTCTGTCTTAATTCTTCCCGTAATACTCCCATTGATGTTACATAGCTGCCTTGGTTTCATCCTTCAGGCCCCCATTCTTCTGAAATTTCTGTGACCTACTCCCCTCACCTCAGGAACTTTGTGTTCTATTTGCCTTAGTCTCTTTCCATCATAGCATGTATCACTATGTGAAAATAAATTGTCATGTGATTGCTGTCTAACTTCCTTCAGTAGAAAGTAAGCACCAGATGAGCAAGTATTGTGTCTGTATCTTCTACTTCTCTACCAACATGCTTACACGATATCTGGCACTTAGGATGGGATATGTGAATATTTCAGAATAGAATGATTTTCAGCATGAGTGATTTTCAAAATAAATGATTTTTAACCCAGCAGAAATGCATCATTATGGTCAGCCTTGATCGTGGTGTCTTTTTAATTTATTTTACAAGCACTCACTGTATGTCTAGAGCACACCTGGGTTAGTGTATACTTTTGAGAGGCTGTATAAGTGTCATGTAGTCATATCATATGGCACTCCTCTGCTGTCATTTCCCTTGACCCTTCAAAGTTCTAAACATAACTGGCCACCCCAATTCTCTTGGATTCTCTGACACTGTATGCTAGTAATTTTATTCCTAAGTCACTGCCTGCACTTCTCAGTCTCCTTTCTTGGCTCATCTTCCTCCATATATTCTCTGGATGTAGACTAGGCATGAGCATGAGGATCTCTTACTTCCAGCTGTGCAGTCTCTCTGAGTGACTTTCTTAGTCCTATGGTATTAGAAACCAATCACTGCTATGACTTTTAATCTACAATTCAGACATGACCTCTCCCGAGAAATCTAGATTGTGTATCCAATGGTCAATTTTCATCACAAAAATGTTGCCCTTAATACCCATCACCCATTTAGGGCACCTGGGTGGCTCAGTCAGTTAAGCATGCAACTTCAGCTCAAGTTGTGATCTAACAGTATGTGGGTTTGAGCCCTGCATCAGGCTCTGTGCTGACAGATCAAAGATCACAGATCTTTGGATTCTGTGTCTCCCTCTCTCTCTGTCCTTCCCCTGCTCATGCTCTGTCTCTCTCTGTCTCTCAGAAGTAAATAAACAGTAAGAAATAAAAATTTTAAAAATATCCATTGCCCATTTAACCCATTCCCCCTCCCATCTCCCCTCCAGCAACTCTCAGTTAGTTCTCTATAGTTAGGAGTCTGTTTTAGGAGTCTGGTTTGCCTCTCTTTCCCACCCCCCCCCCTTATGTTCATTTGTTTCACTTCTTGAATGTCACATATGAGTGAAGGAAGCTGTTTAATTTTGATCAAAGAAGAGGGAAATGAATGATCAAGAGTGTGGACATTGTCAGGGAACTAACCAGAAAGATCACCCCTGGAGTCCTTGAGTATAGGATTCTGAGTGTGATTCAGTAGAAATAGAAAACATTTTTGTTTTCATTATTTTATATACGGCCTCACCTGACAATCATTCCTTCATCTTTGACAATGACCTACAAAGTCTTGTGTGATCTCAATGCATGTCTCCATTCCCTGGGAATACTTCCTATTCCTCTCCCCACTCCAAAAGCCCAAAGTTCCCTGTTATCCCTAATCATTGCTGGAATGCTGTCTCTTCTGGGCCCCTGTACTTTCTCCCTCTGGCTGGAAAGCTATTCTGCCAAGTGTCCTAAGGCTCACTCCCTTACATTCTACCTCAGTGAGATGAGCCTCCACCACTCTATTTAAAATTATAACTCCACTCCCACCCTCAGGTACCCATTTCATTGCAGTACTGCCTCCTCTTTTATTACTTCTTTCATTTTGCCTCACTATTATTTTCATCTGATATGCTATTGTTTTTTATTATTGTCTTGCTTCTTCCATTAGAATGTAAGTTTCAGAAATTTTGCCTGATTTTGCCAGTGCCTAAAAGAATGCTTGGTACATAGTAGATACTCAACACACATTTACTCAATGAACACTCACAGAATACTTACTACCAGCTCTCTCACAGATGGGGAGAATCAGACATTTCCATGAATCATATACAGTTAACAAAACGGAAAGCATAGTAGAGCTATTCTCTTCTCTAAAAAGCTAAGTTGGATAGATTAATTAGTAAGAAAGAAAAAAGTAGTAGGTACTTCTACTGCAATAGTTCTCAAGTGTTGGGGGCATCTTTTCCTGCAAGGGATACTTGGTGATGTCTGATGACATTTTTGATTGTCACAGTAGGAGCTGCTACTAGCATTTGGGTAGTGGGTAGAGGCCAGAGGTACAGTGTAACACCTTACAGTGCACAGGACAGCCCCCTATAGCAAAACTAAGACTAAGCAAAACCCAGGCTAAGATGTCAGTCATGCAGAGTTTGACAAATCTTGTACTACTAGATAAGTGTTAAAGTGTTAAATTTTTTCTTGTCCTGAGTACTGAGCTTTTACTTACTTGAAAGAAAGATTCATTATGGCACAAATTTTATAGTAATTTCCTTTGAATTTTAGGATTTTTAAAGATAATGTAAAATGTTTTGCCAGTGGAATGATGAGTAAAAGTGGTTTACTTAAACTGTTCAATGAGGCTAGAATTCCTTTTATATTAAAAAAATGTTTTATTACTTTTAAAATAGCACAAAATAGTACTTTAAGAGTGAGAAGATATGTTGATTTTATGCAAATCTTGAGGCTTTAAGATATATGATCATCATGAATTATGTTACCAAGAGTTTTTTATCTAGACACTCTACATAGTTTATTGATAAATATGCTATATATATCAGAGAAGCTTTATAAATTAAGAAGCACTAAAATAAAAATACATTCCTACTGCAATCTCAATTCTATAGTTGAAATACAGTAATTTGACACAAGTGCTAAGACTTAAAAAAATTGTTCTCAAGCTGACTTAAGAAAATATTCTCTTATATCATAAAGAAATGACACAACACTTTACTTTGTATAAAGCATTGATCAGCTGAGAAACATTTTGACAAATGTAAAAGTACAGTAAACTTTCTAAAATGACTTCTGTATTTATGTGATGGTTCCTTCATTCACTTTAACTTCCAGACCATCTTTATTTAGGGCATACTATGAGCCTATGTGAAGAAAATATGAGCTGTCTTCTCTGTATAATCTATTAACAGAAATAAGATGAACATACAGAGAACCCAAGTACAAAATGGAAGTGCTAAAGGGCAAAGGGGGTTTAGTTTGCCAAGGGGTGGCAGAAGAGAAGTCTGCAGAGGGCTAAGCTTTGGGGAATGAAGAGAGTTTCCATAAGAGAAGACCTTTCTGGTAGGAGTAACAGTGATCAAAGCCTCAATGGAGGTGCCCAAGGTATAGGGATAGCTCAGTGCATTTCCTTTGAGTGCAACATAAATAAAAAGGTGTTTTGTGGGAGATAATTGGTTATTTAAATTAAATAGGGTCCGATTGTTGAAAACTTTTAATGCCAAGCTGTTGGCATGGAGATCAAGATAGAAGTACTGACCTGGTAAGAGGTGTTTAAAGAAAATCTTTCAAGAAGAAATATATAGTGGAATTTAAGAAACACATGAGCATAGGGGAAGAAAAGAAAAAAATAATAAGATAAAAATAGGGAGGCAGGCAAACTATGAGAGACCTTTAAATACAGAGAACAAACTGGGGGTTGCTGGAGGGGAGGTTGAGGGGAAATGGGCCAAATGAGTGATTGCTATTAAGGAGGGCACTTGTTAGGATGAGCACTGGGTTTTATATGTAAGTGATGAATTACTGGGTTCAACTCTTGAAACCACTACTACACTGTATGTTAACTACCTTGAATTTAAATAAAGAAGGAGAAGAAGAAGGAGGAGAAGGGGAAGAAAGGGAAGTAAGTGCAGGGGAGAAGTAGAAGAAGGAGGAGGAAGGAAGAGGGGGAAGAGGAAGAGGAATAGGAGGGGAGGGAGAGGAGAAGAAGAAATATACAGATGAGATGAAGAACAGTTGGGAGTCCATCAAAAGAGGTTGGTAAAGAGGTAACCAAGGTCTGAACTAGAATGCTGACAATGGGAACTAGAGAGGTGGGAATAGACGTATGAATCATTGTGGAAGAAGAAACAGTTGGATTTGAGACAACTCTTCCATGAAGATCAGGAGTTAGGGAGAAGGCTCAAAGATGGCCTTGATATGTCACATAGAAGTAAGTGTAGGGGTATCACGGTACCTTTAAGAGAAACCAGGATACTAGGAATCCGTGCAGACTTGGGGAAACAGAAAATATGTTGATTTTTAACATGTTGAATTTAAAGACAGGACATTTCATCCAAATGAAGATGTCAAGATTGTTGCTTCAATTAAGACTTGCAGTGAAAGAAGAGGGGGCAGTCAACACTAAAGATGCTGTTTTGGAAACTGTTCTAGCTGCTAAGATTGCTGAAGCCACAGGATGGGTTAGTATGCCTGACCTGCATTAGGTGCTGTGCAAATGGTTTCTTTAGTTAAGTTCACAGCTCAGTGAGTTACTTATTAGATCCTTGCTTTGCAGAAGAGAAAAATTTTCCCAGAGACATTGATTAATGTGCTTGGTCACAAATGTATAATCACACAGCTGGTAAGAGGCAGAACCAGGATTCTAGCTAAGGTCAGCCTGACTCTCGTGTTTCCACTGTGTTATATGGTTGAAGGAGGAGTAAAGTCAAACAGGCTGATATGTGATCCTGGAAGATGCCAATATATGGTATCTTATTAATTTGTTTCCCTTCTGTCTCACTGCATTTGTAACCAACCCGCATGGCACAAGGAATATCACTGTAATGTCTCAGAAAATCATTTGTTGTGGATCATTACGATAGACATAAATTCATTTTTTCATTGATCCTAAAATAGGCTAAGGGTTTGTACAAACAGTTATAAAAAGTAAGAATTTTATTATTGGCATCTTCTGAATCAGCTCATATTGATAGGATAAGTCAAACTTTGCTATCAGAGTATGCACTATTAAAATAATAAATTTCATTTTGGGATACTCTTTGGCTTTTATAGAAACTTTATTAGTTGGTAGTTATTGTATAACATATACCTCTTCCTCTCCTATACCGGTGATTTCTACTTGGAACCAGCTGAGGATATGACTGATGTGTTTACACAAAATGAGAACAGTGCTTCCAATTCCTAATGAATGGGATTTATGTGCCCAGTACATTGTAGGATCGAAGAACCATCAGAGTCCAGACAGAGAGCAAGAACACAAGATGTTAGAAGCACAAAGTGGAGACTCAAAAATTACTTTCATTAATAACCTTCTGGGTGTCTGTGACCACATTATCCATTCCTGGTTTTAGTTTGTGTGTTGTAGTGGTTGTTATTGTTGTGGCTGTTATTGTTGCTTTGACTAGATGTAGTCACAAAAGAGGATGCTGGAGATTGGGTCCAGGGTGTGTGTGTGATTAGGCCATTAAATCCATAGCAGCATTATCTTTAACCTTGAATATCTTAAAAGGAGTTGACACATATAGCCACACACTTACAAAATAGGATTTAAAAACCTACAAACTGTTTAATTTGTATCCCTAAAGAAAATGTTTACATCTGTTGAATTATGTTCATATCTGCAGGAATTAACAAGTCTTACTCAATATCTACATAAATATTCAACTCCATGACAAATGGAAGATTATTTTGATTGTGAAAGAGATTATTTAAATATTTGAGATAGGTTTTGAGCATTTTCTATTGGCAAAAGTTAATGAAATGAGGAAAATATTGTGATCCTTCTAAAGGGCAGTGATTGAAAGAAAACCAAAAATGAAACTACATAAAAATAAAAAGCTTCCACACCACAAAGGAAACCAGCAACAAAATGAAAAGGCAACCTACTGAATGGGAGAAGATATTTGAAATGACATATGCAACAAAGGATTAATACCAAAATATGTAAAAAAAAACTTATACAGTTTGATTTTAACACACACACACACACACACACACACACACACTTTCTCTCTCTCTCTCGTAATCTGATTTTAAATGACACCAGAACGAAATAGAAATTTTTCCAAAGAAGACACATGAAAAGATACTCAATATCACTAATCATTAGGAAAATGCAAATCAAAACCACAATAAGATACCACTTTACACCAATCAGAATGGCAAGCATCAAAAAGGCAAGAAATAACAAGTGTTGGTGAGGATATGGAGAAAAGGGAACCCAGTACACTGTTGATGGGAATGCAAACTGGTGCAACCAGTATGGAAAAGAGTATGGAGGATTCTCAAAAAATTAAAAGTAGAAATACCATATGATCCAGTAATTTCACTACTCGTATTTACCCAAAGAAAACAAAACCACTAATTTAAAAAAATACATGTACCCCTAAGTTTGTCAAAGCATTGTTTACAGTAGCCAAGATATGGAAGCAACCCAAGTATCCATTGATAGATGAATGGATAAAGTAGATACACACACACACAGAGTCATTCACTCATTCACACACATACACTTACTCACAATGGACTATTACTCAGACATAAAAAGATCTTGTCTTTGCAACAACATGAATGGACCTACAAGATATTATGCTAAGTGACATAAGTCAGGCAGAGAAAGACAAATACCATATGATTTCACTTATATGTGTAACCTAAAAGACAAAACAAGGAACTCCATAGAGAACAGGTAGTTGCTAGAAGGGAAGGGATTTGGGGATGGGCAAAATGGGTGAAGGGTTGTGGGAGGAACAAGCTTCCAGTTATGGAATGAATAAGGCACTGGCATGAAAGCCACAGCATAAGAAATATAGCCAGTGATATTATAATAGCATTACATGCTGACAGAAGGTAGATACACTTGCAGTAAGCATAGTATAACATCTAGAGGTGTTGAATCATTACATTTTACAACCTGAAACATAATATTGTGTGTCAGCTATACTTTAATTTAAAAAAAAAAAAAAAAGCAGACATAATCTTCATGAGCATACATTTTTTTTAGGATTTATACAAATTTCTACACACTAAACATGTTTCTGTTGGGGTCCGCTCTTGTCTCATTCCACTCATGTATACTGGTTAATGGAGAGCATCTGTCTTAACAGCAACCTGCTGTTTGGTTCACTATTTCTTTCTTACAGGCACTAGAGGGCACTAGAAGGCATGGAGACCAGAGGAGCAAGCCCCTCCTCCACACTTTCCACCTTTATGATAGCGTCTATCATAATTAACACCTGCAGAACACTGGGGGAGCTTTCTCAACATGCTGTTGAAATGCACACGTTTTTTAGAGCCTCCCTGTTACTCGCTTTGAATTTAACGCACAGTGTCTCATTAGAGGTAGGTTGAGAAATTGAAGTCAGGGGGTTACGTAAGGAGAAGGGAGCAAAAACCATGTGGACACATAGTCTTTGGTCAAGAAAAACATTGCCAAAAGCATACACTCTATTCTTAGTGGTCTTTCTCCTTCCTTTCATTACCCTATACCTATCTTCTTCACAATGGCACAAAAACTATGCTTGATGCTTTAATGAAGAATGGGCACATGAAACAAAGGATTTTAATATGACAAATGAGGCAACAGTACAATAACTTTAAAACAGAGGATTTTGTATTTAGGAGCTTTTCCCATATTGATAAATGCTTGACTGATTTTATCTCATCATCAACCTTGGAAGCTATTAACAAAGGAGATTGCCATTTACCATCTGTGATGTCCTGGCAAAAACTTAATATTGTTCTGAATGTTTAATCCAAATTGATTTAATTCTGCAAACATTTATTAATCTCATAAATGCTTGGCACCATACTAAGGGTTAGTGGATACCAAGATAAACAACACAATTTTTTCTTGTTACCTCAAAGGACTTAAAACCTTATAAAAAGGGTAAGATAGGTATGTTAGAAAGTATTATACAGAGTAGACCATCAGCAAATTTATAAACAAAGTATGCAGTTATTGATTCATTCATTCATTTATTCAATAAATGTTGTACAAACACTGGTTAAAACAACAGATGTGGGTTTTGTTCTATCCTCATGGAGTTTTCAGTCAGCTGGGTAAAAGACAATAGACTAATGTGATAAATAATCCTTTGCCATACAAGGAGGTTCTAAAAATCTGTTTTAAGAAGGTGGGAAAAGAAAAATTTTCAGAGGAGCTGTCAATTATAGAAGCAACCCATTCTAATGAAGAGAGAAAGCATTCTAGGTGCACTAAGCAGCTAATGTGAAGATCCTAAAAGAGGAAACAGCTTGACATATTAAAGGAACCCAAAGAAGACCAGCAGGCTGGAATATAATAAATGGTATGCAGAGAACCAGGTTATGGGGATCCTCGTGGAGGACAGCAGGGGCTGGAAAACAGAGCACATCCAGCCACAGGGAACTGAAAGGTTTCATAAAGAAGGTTCCCATTTGAGAAAGATGAATACGATTTTGATAAGCATAAGAGTGGATCGCAGGACTTCTGAATAAAAGCAATGCTATGAGCTTTGTGCCTGTTTTGGACCCTAACAGGTGCAGGATAGAGCTCTGGCAGTTGAGTAGTAGGCTGCGAACTGAGGTTGGAACACATTACAGGGGATGTGCAAAAATTAATAGTTCATTAGGGAATGAGGGGATCGCCGACAGTATTATTGCCGAGGAATGATACTGTGTAGTTCTGGTTCAAGAAGTCTAATTTGGCCCCAGCATGTGTTATATACTGGAAGTGATGGAAAGAGAATTTAGAGTGAGTCCCTATGAAACTCTACACTGATAGTCAGTGAACAGGGCATTAGCCTTACTACTTACAGAGGAAGTAAGGAAAGTGTACTGCTAAGCAAAGTACTGGAATCTAATTGGCTGTGAGGATCAAGATAGAAAGAGAAATCCAACAAACTCAAATTTAATCTTGGGAGACTGAGAGAATATACATGTGCCTACTATTAGTTATGGCTGGGCAGCATGATGGTGAATTCTATGTGTGAGAGACAGTAAATGGAGGAGAAAGAGAGAGAAAGACAGAATTGAGACCTGAATAAACAAAACCTCGTAACTTGGAAGGATCACGGCAATACTATTAGGGATGGTCATACAGCTCTTGAAGCCATTATCCAGTATCCAGATTTCACTGATGGAAAGATAGAAGTTCAGCTTAAGAGCAAATATAGGGGGTAAGATGGTACGCTGTTTTGGAAGAGGTTTGATTTGAAGTAAGAGAAAGATAATCAGTCATTGCAATGCAGATGAAGAGCTTCAGAGGGACCAAGCCCAGAAATATAAATTTGGGAGGATTCTGCATAGAATGATTGAAGTGTTGAGTGAGAATGTGTGGAAGACACACCAGATGACAGAAGAGATGAAGAAAAAGAGAAAAGCGGAGAAATGATAGGAAGAATTACAAAAAGGACAATGACATTAAAGAGCAGAGCAGAGGGCTAAAAATTACACCTTAGGAATCCGTAATTTTATGAAGACTTCTTTTAAAATGATTCATTTTTTAGAGAGAGAAGGAGAAAATAGAAAGGCATAATGAAAAAGAGGCAGTAAAATAAAAAAAGAGTGTTGAGGAGAGAGTAGGACTTTAATTAAACAAAGTCACACTTTTATACCAACTTTTATGCAAAAACCTTTCAAAAAATATTTAAATATATATAATTCAAATATAGATAGGCACATATAGAGAAAATGGATGAAGAAAACATTTAATTATGGAGGTAACAAGAATATACAAGGAAATAGTTATAATCCCAATCCAGAAACCATAAAGAAAATTTGCCAAATACCATCAAATCTGAACCCAGATGAAGGAGGAAAACAAGAAGAAAAAGCACTCCTCAGTCTTTTAAAACAGTTATTTTATTTATTTCTTTGAGAGAGACAGAGACAGCATGAGTGGGGGAAGGGTAGAGAGAGAATCTCTAGCAGGCTCTGCACTGTCAGCACAGAGCCTGATGTGGGGCTTGAACCCACAAAATCATGAGATCTTGAGATATGACCTGACCAGGAGTCAGATGCTTAACTGACTGAGCCACCCAGGTGCCCCATATACCTCCTCAATCTTTAAGCAGGACACAGATTTCCCTGTAAATCAAATGTGTGTCACTGTCCGGGAAAGTCCCTCTCTGGTTTTGAGTAAAGCAATAGCATATAAGAGAGGTTGCAGAGAAGCAAAATGGGGAGAGTTTCAGCCCAACTCTGCAGAAGGACAGAGGACAAATGTGTGTGGGGGTCATGTGTCTTCCACATGGTATTTAAGCCAAGAGGGAGGAGTGGGCCCAGGGGCACAAGAAACTGAAGGAGAGAAAGGGAAGCAGTGGACTTTAAAAACTAGGAGCCAAGGACCTGTGAATCAAGGATCTTATTCCAAGCCACACCTTTTTTGAAAGAAAAAGAAGAGATGCTCGCCTGGGAGGAGACATGGAACGAGGTGAGAGAGAGCTTCCAGGCTATAGCCTGAAACAAGATCGCAGTGTGCTCACTCACCTCCTGTCTTGCTGCCCTTTCCCACACAATTCTCCAACAAACTGCTAAACCTGTGGAAAAAAGGAAAAATAATCTGAAAGGATCTCACATGGCACGTAGGTGCACATGGTGCAGAGAAATAGAAAGAGAAAAATAAAAACCAACAAAAGACCAGTGAGAACAAATCCTTCAAGAAAAAACTCAAAAAAGATTTTAGGCAACTCTTCATTTTCTCCGGTAAATGGTAGACAGGATGATTTCCTGAGGGAACAGGCAAGGATCCTGTAAGGAAGAGATAAAAGCATGCAAATCAGAGATTTAAACAGTTTTGCGGGGAGCTGGGGGGGAGGTGAATTACTATAACTAGCAAAGTGGTGAAAGAGTTGTGTGAATGTTTTAGAGGAAAAAAAGACACGTTAGAATAACCAAGCACAATTAACAGAAATGAGAGCCATAAAACCATGGACAGGCTTGGGAAATCTCACAAAACAAAATGGAAAAGAACGAGGCTTCGTAAATCATCACAAAAAAAGGTGACAGATACAGAAGACAGAAAAAGATATTCAACATATGTTTTGCTTCATTAGTAGTCCTAGAAGAGAGATCCCAACAAGTACGGGAGGAAAACTTTCCAAGAATATAAGGGAAAATGAGTTTTCCTGAATTAAAACAACTATTCTAGGCAGGTCCCTGGGAAAAAATTAGAGTGGCACAATCAACTTTAAAATATTCTAGTAAAGTCACTTACTTGTTTTAGTTAAAGATTTTATTTTTAAGTGATCTCTACACCCAGGGAAGGGCTCAAATTGATAACCCTGAGATCAAGAGTCTCATGCTGTACCGACTGAGAGCAGCCAGGTGCCCTGAAGTTACTTAATTGCAAAGATAAATAAAATCTTTAGGTGAACATGAGGAAGGAATAACATGAGTGCCCTTTGATCGTTCCTTCCCAACTCTCTGTCTGAAGAGAGTAGACAATTTGAAAGTAAGAGAAAGACTAATATTCCCTTGTTTGTTCATCAAGTATAGACATGTATTCTGGAGCACACAAGAACAGCCCACCAACATCCTCCCCAGCTCGACCCTGAAAATTTGCCTGATAAAAATATCCAGTCAAAGAATATGTAAATCAGAAAAAAGACCTAGAGAAGTGAAAAGTTATGGTAAAAAGGCTAGTTATCAGCATTGAATCTTTTAATACTAGTACAGAGATCAATCGAGCCATGAAAAGTAATTGGAGGCAATACTATATAAATGTTATAAACTTCAATAATGTGAAAGTAATGATGTAATTCACCCAAATGGGAAGGTGGAGAAATTAGGGAGGTGGGGGGACATGTAATACACTTACGGTCGTGTCTGTGCAGTAACAAGGAACACCGTTGTTAATAATTCTTCTGGATAGGGGCACCTGTGTGGCCCAGTGAGTTAGTGATCAACTCTTGATTTCAATCATGATCTTGTGGTTCGTGAGTTTGAGCCCAGCATTGGGCTCTGTGCTGGCAGGGCAGAGCCTGCATGGGATTCTCTCCCTCCTTCTTTCTCTACCCCTCCTCTGCTCCCTCTCACCTGTGGTCTCTCCCTCCCAAAATAAATAGATAAACTTCAAAAAAATTAAAACATAATTGTATTCTTCTGGATAGCATCAAGAGATACTGTGTGAAGTTGAAATCTGTAGTTAAAAATCCATAATGATAGGGGCACCTAGGTGGCTCACTTGGTTAAGTGTCAGACTTCATTCAGCTCCAGTCATGACCTCATGGTTCCTAAGTTCGAGCCCTGCATCAGGCTCTGTGCTGACAGCTCAAAGCCTGGAGCCTGCTTCGGATTCTGTATCTCCCTCTCTCTGCCCCTCCCCTGCTGGCTCTCTGCCTCTGTCTCTCAAAAATAAAGACCTAAGAAAAATCCGTAATGATCCCAATATTCATATTTTTCATTACATTTTCCTTAAATCTAGAGGGGTTTTTGGTAATTGCCTTGTTTTGAAAACAATTCCTTTAGTCTCACTTCAGCATCTTTTCCTTAAAGGCATCAAACTTCAAATGTAAGAGATGTTTAAAGAAGACGTTTAAATCACCAGTCCAAAGTTCAGGCCTAAAGTATTCCCTTAACCACTGCCTGCGGACCCCAACGGAGGGTTTAATTTGACCTTCGAATTTCGGCGCAATTGGGTATTAGCTGATGTCAGATATTTGGTAGCCTGAGAACTGTAAGAATATATTACATTCCAAGGTAAAATGAATTCAGGCTCTAGATGCTTCAAGTTTTTTTAAATCCATATTTATAGGAAATAAAATGAAATTAAACAAAAGAAAAAACCTGAATGACAGAGATATCTATTAGAGCAAACATCAAATTAAGGCCAATAAACTACGGAGTGTTTGCTCCTGAGATGCTGTGCCTTTCAAAATGGCATAATGACAGCGCCCATCGTCACTCTGCTGTCAGAAAATGACAGTCGCCTGTATCAGTTTTACTCCCAGTGCACGGACTATCATACAGTGAAACCTTGGACGTGACAGAACCAACTTTCTGCCCTACAACCAGGAGTCTGTGGGGACTAAAGCAGAGTCAAAAGGAAGAATCATCACTCCAGAAGGAGTGAGCATATAAATTTAAATCAGTAGCAAAGCCAGGCTCTGTTAATGAAGGAAGAAGAGCTAGTTCCAAATTATCTCCCTTAGTTAGTTCCCCAACCCCGACAAATGAATTAATTTGTAGGTCTATTCCTGCTAAATTAAAATCCATCTATCTTCCCTTGGGATTTTCTCCTCCTATAGAAATAAAGGTTTCTCTTTCCGAGCTGTCCTCTGAAGCTTTCAGCAGGAGCCGGAATTCTAAAATAAGAAATCCTTTAAAACATCGGGTCCATATCTTACACATAAGAAAAACATCTAATGCTTTTCACGTAAAAAAAAAAAAAAAAAGTCTTACTTTCAGCAAATGTTAAAATACTGGCACAATGAGAGTTACATAAGCATCGTATATTAGGATCCTAGTTGTATGCTGCTTTTTATTTTTCAAAACTCGCCATTTCATCTTCACTATAGATAATAGTAGATCTAGTTTTTTGAGAAATAAAACAAAAGCCCAACAACTCAGTCTTCCAAAGGTCAAATTACAATGGATGGGGAACCGGATTGGACTCAGAGGTCCTGATTCAGATTCTGAATGTGTTCCACTCTTTTGAACTGCAAACATCATTACTTTGGATGCCTAGAGAGTTTCAATGTCCCCTCTCATGCATCAATCCAACAAATCCTTTAAATGCGATACTTTGACAACATGAGTGTACCCAGAAGAAACTATTCAAGGGTTAATTCTTATATTCTATGGATATTTACTGAGCCCTATTACGTATATGACATTCAGAAAGGTGGGGAGCTCAAGAACTGGGGATGTGGATGAAAAGAGGGAAGTAAACAAATAGTTGGCATGTAAGGTCAGAAATATGTAACATGAAACATGGTCTTAAATCTCCTTTGATATAACGCATCCCTGTACTAATGTTCTGAAGTCAGTCATTAAATGAGATATATGATCTCCAGAGAAAGGGTCACCTAAGAGGTGTGTGCAGGTCTTAAATTGTGTGTAAAATTTCATAAGAGTGAGAAATCATTAAGCATTCTTGCTGTATTCAGTACCAAAATATTAAAATTCCTGCTATGTAGTAAGATACACTGCAAACATACAGATTTTTAATATGACAATGCTATAAAAAATTAACATTGACTTGTCTATCATAGACTTTTGAGTTATTGTTGCCCAATCTTTGTCCTCCTCCTCTTGATGATAACGACGGAAGTTAATGAACTTTTATCATTGGAAAAAGACTCTCCCATCATGATCAACAGTATGTATATTTTAAAATCTATAAGTGATGCTCAGATACATACTGAATACAAGATCCTTCTTCTGAAATTAACAATCATACACAGACTACCCAAAAATGTATACTCACCTATATCTAGAAGAGCAATCCTTTGTTGTGTTTATTTCACCATTTCTAACTTCATTTTATGTCCCTGAGAAGAAAGAACATAAATACCCTTTGTGACAAATATTTCATTTTATTGTTCTCAACACACTTTCAAATCACCTTGAAAATAAACAGAAATAGAGAGGTAAGCTATATTACATTTCTGGTTATATCCTCCCTGGGCCATCAACCCAAACCAAAAGATATATAATCTCTTGAATATTCACTTTGGAATGCAAACAATGGTCTGGATAATTCAAGAGAGTGGATTTATCAAGATTATTCATAATTGGCTTTGTAACGCATTACATGTTTTTGGCAGATCAGTTACATTTGCTAAGGCAAAGCACATAGAGAAAAAGGATCAACTAGAGGTTTAGAACATCTTATGATAATTCACTCAGAAATAATAAAAATTTGATCTTATGAGACAGAGTCAAAAATTAATAGGAAGAGTTGAGCCTGAGACTCAGGTAAATGCATTTATACAGAATTGAATATTGCTCATTTGGTAGCGGGAGTAAAGGTGGATATTTGAGATAAGGCAACCAATCCATTAAACTATCACCTTTAATTCCAAGAAAAGTTTCCAAGAGAAAAGGACCATAAAAAAATAACTTCAGGATAAACAGATGTTTCTTGAAACTATAGCTAGATATCAGTATATCCCTTTTCTATCTTGTGATAATGCTGGCATGATCCTAGAGCAGAGAGTGGCAGAGAGAGGGACCTGATTTGTCAGAGGTGAGATGTACCCACTAATGGCTTATTTTTGCTTAATTTGTGAAGGATTTCTATCCCTTTGTGGGTCCTGGCCATATAGGGACCTGTTAACTCTATTATGGCCCAGATGGAATTCTTGCTCTATTTCAAAGGAGGTGGAGCAAAGAACGAACAGGACACTCACATATATTCTCTCTATTGGAAGAATAACTCTTTTACTACTGAGAAGATATCCGAAATACCGTCCTCAAATCAGAGGCAGCATGCCATCCTCAGATGGAAATTAAAATAACGATGAGGCATTCAAAAATCTTTGCCACAGAATCTAAAATCACAGTGTTTGTCACAAACAGAAAGAAGCAACGCACAAGTTTATATAATTTTGATGTACGCTGTGAAATTTGGAAGTATTCCATCGGTTAACAGTTTATTTCTGCTGGATTCCGTAAGCATGTATTGATTTCCAATTGACAGTGGAAAGTTATTATCACTATCATCATCAAGTTAAACAGCTCATTGTCCATTTTATGGTAGGATGTGTATTTAAACATTTCATAAAAATAAAAATGTAGTTGATATGACTTTCTTTCTGTTTATATAAGTAAATAACAAAATGAGAAGCCAGATACTGTATATGCTTTCACTAGATAGCTAAACAATGCCAAACCATCCAGATGTAAAGTTAAGTTCAGTCAACCAATATAATCAGCCACTTGCTAAGTCATATCCTTCTCGCATTTATTTGCCAAGCCAAATCTCCTGTCTATGTTTTTCCAGCTGGGTGTGTATTTTACAAAATTGTGGCTATCAAGGTGGCTGTGTTTTGGGGAGCTATTTTCTATAGTGCTTTACTTTTGGATTCAGCCTTAAACTTTCTTATTCTACATTGAGAGTCATCTTGATATTTCCGCAAGAGAATACTAGAAAATGTCATTAAGTGTTCAGACACAGTGTAAAACATATTATTTTTGAGCCAAAACAATCACTGCATTTCTTTTGCACGAAATCACTGTTTCACCACTGTTAGCCCATTGTCAAACTTGATCCATCCTCTGCGTGACTGTTTTGAAATGATATTGTCTATGGGCTGGTGGTGATTCCTCAAGTCAATTTCGAGGATCTCTTTAGAAAGTGAATTTCAGGAATTCTAGTTGGTTAAATAGCTACTCCTGTGTCTTATCTACCCTCTGTCCTCTATTTCAAAGATTCTCAAAGACGATGCAATATGAAAAAACTCATACACAAAAGAAAAGGCTATTTATACACATGAAACTCACACTGTCCCTTCCAATGTCTTTCTGGGAGGTGAAATGGCAAGGGGTGACTTCTTTTAGAAGGATCTGGCTGCCGAAGGTATTAATATTCTTGAACACTTTGAGACTTCACATCCCCTTTCCTAAAAGTCATGTTTGCATTGCTGGTGAGGTATGTCCCTTTAACTTTTTTTTTTCTCTTAAACTATGAGTTAGAGTAAGATATAGGTCGGAGATGAAAGCATTTTCCCTCAAATCATAGAATCATCTAATCTCAAGGCTGAAACGGGACATTGACTCCTGAAGTCCATCATATTTTTATTCTCCGGTCACCACTCCACCACATCTAGAAGTCTAAACATATTTTTTTCCATCTTATGATCTTACGGTTCATGAGTTTGAGACCTGCATCAGGGTCTGTACTGACAGTGTGGAGCCTGCTTGGGATTCTCTCTCTCTTCCCTTCTTTCTCTGCCCCTCCTCCACTCTTTCTCTCTCTCAAAATAAATAAATAAACTTTAAAAGATGTTTAAAAAGAAAGACACAGGCTATTACTTTATGTCAGATACAATCTTAGCAAATAAACTTGCCTGGGCCTGTCACTTCCCATGCACCAGACTGGGATCTTTACATCTCACTGGTGATTCATACTAAATTTACTGCCCACTCAGATCCCTAAGGTGGATGATGCTGCCAATAAGTCTTGTGTTTTCCCTTTTGTAGTTGTCTTCATTCTTTTTCATTCCAAGAACAATATCTCACAATTATCACTGAAATTGATATAGGCCATTAACACTGTCTCCCCAAGATTTTTGGATCCAGATTCTTTTATCGCTTATTATCTGCAAGTGTCAATTATTTTTGGTAACTTCATGGATAGAGTCTTGAATCAAACCACAGCCACTCCTGGATATTTACCCATGGAAAACAAAAACACTTAACCAAAAAGATATTATCTACCCTTATGTTTTTTTTTTTAAGAATCACTTTAGGGGCACCTGGGGGTCAGTTAAGCATCCGACTTCAGCTCAGGTCATGATCTCACGGTTTGTGGGTTCAAGCCCCGCATCGTGCTCTGTGCTGACAGCCAGCTTAGAGCCTGGAGCCTGTTTTGGATTCTGTGTCTCCCTCTCTCTCTGACCCTACCCTGCCCATTCTCTCTCTCTCTTTCTCTCTCTCTCTCTCAGAAATAAATAAAACATTAAAAAAGAAATCACTTATTTTATATTATTAATTAATTTTTTTAAGTAGGCTTCACACCCAATGTGGGGCTTGAACTCATGACCTTGCAACCAAGAGTCATCTACTCTACCAATGAGCCATACAGGCACCCCTGTTCCCTATGTTTACTGCAGCATTATTTACAACAGTCAAGATATGAAAGCTGTCCAGGGTCCATCAGTAGATGAATGAATAAAGAATATTACTCAGCCATGAAAAAGGATGGGATCTTGCCATTTGTGACAAAATGGACAGATCTAGAAGGTATTGTGCTAAGTGGAAGAAGCCAGAAAAAAGAAAGATACCATATGATTTCATTTATATGTGGGACCTAAACAAAACAAAACAAACGGATTAAAAAAAAAAAAAAGCAGGAGCACCTGGGTGGCTCAGTTGGTTAAGCGAATGACTTCAGCTCAGATCATGATCTCGCAGTTCGTGAGCTTGAGCCCTACATCAGGCTATTTGTGCTGACAGCTCAAAGCCTAGAGCCTGCTTCACATTCTGTGTCTTCCTCTCTCTCTACCCCTAACCCACTCACATTTGGTCTCTGATCTCTCTCAAAAATAAATAAACATTAAATTTCTTTTAAAAAAGTAGAATCACACCTATAAATATAAAGAAGAAACTGATCATTGTCAGAGAGGAGATGGGTTGGGAGATGGGCAAAATTGATGAAGGGAAGTGGAAGATACAGGCTTCCAGCTATGGGATGAATAAATCATGGGAATAAAAGGCATAGCAGAGGGAAACAGTCAGTGATGATGTAACAGCATCACATGGTAACAGGTGGTGGCTGCACTAATGACGAGCATAGCATAGACTTGCTGAATGGCTCTGCTGTATACGTGAAATTATGCAGCATCATGTGTCAACTATACTCCATTTTTAAAGTGGTTTTATGAGTTATATATACACAATGACAAAAAAGCACAACTAGAAAATTCTCTACAGTATGACGTTGATCCATTAATTTGTGTTCTTCATGTATAGCGGTTTAACTTGTTTAAGAATTGGCCTAAACATGCTTTTCTCCAACTTACTCACACTGTAGTGAAAAATTGTCCTATCCCTTTAAATAATTTACATGCTGTCAACTAAATCTTTGTGATCTGTGGGTCTCATACTTCTGACAAAAAGAAGATAAACCTTATTTTCATGTTTTTTTTCTCAGACAAATGCTGCCAGATCTTTGTAATAGTTATTTCATCTTAAGAGATCACAGAGCACTCTTTTAATGATCCATTTTAGAATCTTTACTGTAATCCACTCAAACTCAGTGCTCTGGTTTATAAAATCTGCATTGTGCTATTGAAAACTAGGTGGTGATTTGCCCTTCACCAGCCTTCTGATATCTCTAACACTTGCTGTGATTTATCTCACAGTTCTTCAGTCTCTAAGGTCATCAAGCAACCTGGAATTAACCCAAGGAAGCTACCAGCCAGAGCGCCCTGACAGCAGCACGGGGGTGCATATGTGTGTTGGAGGCAAGACTCCACTTATGACTGTTGAACCATCTTGGGTTTTAGTTCCCACTTACTAATAACTGTTTTCCTTTTCATTGTGTTTTTCAACACAAACAAAAGAGAAGCTAAATGGCAATTGAGGGATCTCTTCTTTTCTCTGTGATATCCATCTCCATTATATCCCACCCAGATCTTCAGAGAGCCATGGTACTACTCAGACTTTGAAACACAAAACTGTCCTCTTTATCATCCAACTAGATTTTTACAGCCTCCAGTGTTTAGAACTTTGACTTTCTGAAACTCTCCTATTAGCCTCAACATTCTGTATTCACCCTTGGATCATAGGGCTCCTCTTTTCTTAGTAAGCATAAGATGAGCTCTTGATATGTAAGATCTTTGAACAGATCTTTGCAAACATGCTTGTGACATTAAGTGGTTCCCCCTTTCGTGCTTCATTTAGGAACATGTAGACAAATTTCACTTTTTAACCTGTTGAACCATCTTCTCTTCCAGAATCCAACAGCATGTAATCAAGCATACTCTCTTTCTGAAAATTTCAAATCTGCCTCCCTAGGTAGAATACCACAAGGTAGATATTAGTTTTCCCAGAAATACAATGCTCCTTGGAGTAACTATAGAATATTGCTTTTTTCCTTCCACACTCAGGACATCAAAGGCCATGCTGTCTATGCTACTGCATGTTTACTTCTTTTTTCCCCTAAAATAGTTTATTGTTGAGTTGGTTTACATACAACACCCAGTGCTCATCCCAACAAGTACCCTCCTCCATGTCCATCACCCCCCTTCCCCTGTCCCCCATGACCAGCAGCCCTCAGTTTGTTCTCAGCATTCAAGAGTCTCTCATGGTTTCCCTCCCTACCTCTCCCCAACTATTTTTCCCCTTCTTCTCCCCCACGGTCCTCCATTAACTTCCTCCTAATCCACTTATATGTGCAAACATATGGTAATTGTCCTTCTCTGCTTGACTTATTTCACTCAGCATAACACCCTCAAGGTTCATCCATGTTGCTACACATGGCCAGATTTCATTCTTTCTCATTGCCATGTACTATTCCATCGTATAGATAAACCACATCTTCTTGATCCATTTGTTGATGGACACTTAGGCTCTTTCCATGATTTGGCTATTGTTGAGAGTGCTGCCACGAACATTGGGGTCCATGTGCCCCTATGCATCAGCACTCCTGGATCCCTTGGGTAAATTCCTAGCACTGCTATTGCTGGGTCATAGGGGAGTTCTATTGTTAATTTTTTTGAGGAATCTCCACACTCTTTCCAGAGAGGCTGCACCAGTTTACATTACTACCAACAGTGTAGGAGGGTGCCCGTTTCTCCACATCCTTGCCAGCATCTAGAGTCTCCTGATTTGTTCATTTTGGCCTCTCTGACCGGTGCGAGGTGGTGTCTCAGTGTGGTTTTGATTTGTATTTCCCTGATGAGGAGGGATGCTGAGCATTGTTTCATGTGACTGTTGGCCATCTGGATGTCCTCTTTGGAGAAGTGTCTGTTCATATCTTCTGCCCATTTCTTCATTGGATTATTTGTTTTTCTGGTGTGGAGTTTGGTGAGTTCCTTATAGATTTTGGATACTAGCCCTTTATCTGATATGTCATTTGCAACTATCTTTTCCCATTCCATCAGTTGCCTAATAGTTTTATTGATTGTTTCCTTTGCTGTGCAGAAGCCTTTTATCTTGATGAGGTCCCATGAGTTCATTTTTGCTCTTGATTCCCTTGCCTTTGGGGATGTGTCAAGCAAAAAATTCCTGCGGTTTAGGTCAAGGAGGTTGTTTCCTGCTTTCTCTTCTAGAGTTTTGATGATTTCCTGTCTCACATTCAGGTCCTTTATCCATTTTGAGTTTATTTTTCTGTGTGGTGTGAGAAAATGATCTAGTTTCAGTCTTCTGCATATTGCTGTCCAATTCTCCCAACACCATCTGTTAAAGAGTCTGTCTTTTTTCCATTGGATGCTCTTCCCCGCTTTGTCAAAGATTAGTTGGCCATACATTTGTGGGTCCAATTCAGAGTTCTCTATTCTATTCCATTGGTCTATGTGTCTGTTTTTGTGCCAATACCATACTGTCTTCATGATTACAGCTTCGTAGTAGAGGCTAAAGTGTGGGATGGTGATGCCTCCGTTTTGGTTTTCTTTTTCAATATTACTTTGGCTATTCGGGGTCTTTTGTGGTTCCATACAAATTGTTTATTTCTTATCACTGATATGGGGTAGTTATACTCTCTACTGTGTACTATTTGCTGTCTTGATATTCTAAATCTTATCAGCATGGTGAGTTTGACTTAATTACTAACAAGTTAATTTTCCTTTTGTTCATTCTTTATAGATTCTGAAATATTTAGATCGAATACGAAATATATGTCCAGGAGTAAGGCTGACTCAGGAAAAAAGAAGCAATACATAGGAAAGTTGTCTGTTTTCCCATATCTCCTCGAGCTGTCACTTGCCCCATCTCAACGGACGCCTGGCTATCCAGTTATCCAGTTTCTTGGTTTTCTCATAGTCCTGCCTCCTGTGACCCCTACTAACTATAGTTACACATTTATACACATTTATTTATTTATTTATTTATTTATTTAAAAAGAGGTATAAATACTGGGAAGTCACTCTCCCTTGGTTGTATATTAACAAACATCAGGTGATGTTGAAACACTACTGGCTAGCAGGAGAGACGGGAAGTTCAGTGTCAACCACTCATTTATTCCTTCACTCTACAAACATTTATTGAGCCTTTTCTATGTGCCAGGCCTGGGCCAGGCACAGAAATATGAGGTCATTACAGATCAAGGCCCTGAACTCCCAGAATGTCCCCTCTAGGAAGGAAGGAAGATACCAGAAAATATGAGATGTACACGTCAGGGATTTTAAAGTCAGAAGGGTAATTCTGAACTACAGCTGCAAGTCAGCTAGCCAAACAATTGGAGAAAAAGCATCCCAGGAATAAAAACATGTGGGAAGAGCATGAAATTACATTTCAGGTTTTTGAAGATTGTAGGTTTTAGGATATTCGTACAGCAAAGGGTCCCCATTTGTGAAAGTGGTTGGAGATGAAACAAGTGCTAGGTCATGAAGAACCTTATGTCTAAGATAAGAGTTTTGACTTTATCTCTAAAACTATGTGCAGTTTTGAAAGTAAAATTTCCTGAGGTCCTTGAAACAAAAACATATGAAGTTTATTTTCTCTTCCATAACCACATCTGTCACACTCTCCCAACAATCACTCAGCCCCAGGTGAATTCCAAAAGAAGATAACTAAGCTTTGTGTCTTCTGTATTAACAATACAATTACTGATTTTTTAGGCATAAGAAAAAGGTATGTACACTAAACTAGTTGGTCAGCGTACCATTTGTGTGATTGCTCATATTATGAGATTTAGTAAGTGCCTGCTAACATCTGTGTAAAGATCTCTATATAGATATAGACATGGATATATATGCATTATTTAGCTATTTAGATATGTTTACTAAATTTTCATGTTTATAAACTCATGCTTCACATTCAACCATGGCAAATCAGAGTAGATATTATTTTTAATCCAAATCTAGCAGAGACTTTATGATTTAATATATCTTACTGTAATTATCATAATAATTGTCCCACTGTACATAGGGACTTTTCATAAAGCAGGTTAAATTGGCCAGGAAAAAAAAAAGTAGTTGTACTGCATAGAAACAACTTAAAATTAACATCTGCAAATAAACCAGGGGACACGTGTCTGTCTGCATGTGTCACAGTCATTTCCAGAGACTGATAACTTGACTTAGTACTTTTACACAGCCATCTTTTCCTTGTCTGGTCCCAAAAGATGTTATTTCTTGTGATTAGGCCTTTCATTATATTCAAAGCAAAGAAATATTACAATTCTCTCTTAAATTCTCTGGTGCTTCAATTCTATTTCTCGTTGGTTGATTTCTGCTTTCTGCTTTTATTCCTAAGAAATTTTACTCTCTACAAAGGGCATTGAGTGCCTAACACAAATGTGCATGGTAACACAACAGTGGCCAGCAGCTTGTCAGGGTTGTGAGGGGCGAGACATGCTATTGCTTTCAACAGGACCCATCTGTCCCACGGCTCTCTTTCACCACACATGCCCGCTGCCATGAAGTGGGGCAGGAACGATTACTCACGTGACCTGGGGAAAACACATCTGCTGTTGAGGAACAGGTGATTGAGTCAGAATTAGATAACCAAAGGGGACCCAAGTCACCAAATCATTGCTAGTTCTGGATTGAGGTTTTCAGAAACGATGGTAAAACAAGTTAAGAAGTAAAAATAAAGAGGAAATATCATTCTTGTACCTCAGGCTATTCCTAAATATGACTTATTATGGGGTAATGACTTATTCATAGGCTAAAGGAATATTAAATGCTTTGAGGGTCTAACACCAAATGTATTTATGAAATATAAAATATGGTTACAAATCTCCTGAGAGGCTCTAAATCCTAAAATTCGTCTCTGACTGTCTTTGTGGTCCCAAAATGTTCTCATCAAATGATCAATTGTTTGGAGATGTGTGTTATCTTCATTTAGTTTTCTGATTATGGGATTCAGAGGCTCTAAAGAACTCTCAAAACATAATTGTTCTCAACAAGGTTTTGATGAATGAGATGCTTGGATTTGATGGATAGTCTTAGAGCAGTATGAAAGCCTGTGGGAAACAAATAGAAAAGGCCCAAGATGAAGAAATAAGACCTGGTGTGTCATGATTTTAGCCTGCAGCCAGATCGCCCCTGCACCACCCCTCCAAAAAGACTTCTGGGATTTCTCTCCTCTCACCTCTTGTGGAGGGGCTATACCCATCAGCATGGGTGCTAAGTAAGCAGCTCAAGGCAGGCAGAAACTTCTAGGTGCTGCAAGGTTAATAGATAAAGATACACAAAATACAACAAGAAAATAGCCTTTTTAACAGATGGTGCTGGGAGAACTGGGCAGCAACGTGCAGAAGAATGCAGAGATCACTTTCTCACACCATACACAAAAATAAGCTCAAAATGGATGAAGGACCTGAATGTAAGACAGAAAACTATCAAAACCTTAGAGTAGAAAGCAGGAAACAACCTCCTTGACCTCAGCCGCAGCAATGTCTTATTCAACACATCTGCAAAGGCAAGGGAATTAAAAGCAAAAATGAACTATTAGGACTGCATCAAGATAAAACAACCTCTGAACTGCAAAGGAAACAATCAACAAAATTAATAGGCAACTGACAGAATGGGAAAAGATAGTTGCAAATGACATATCAGATAAAGGGCTAATATTCAAAATCTATAAGGAACTCACCAAACTCCACACCTGAAAAACAAATAATCCAGTGAAGAAATGGACAGAAGACATGAACAGACACTTCTCCAAAGAAGACATCCAGATGGCCAACAGTCACATGAAACAATGCTCAGCATCCCTCCTCATCAGGGAAATACAAATCAAAACCACACTGAGACACCACCTCGCACCGGTCAGAGAGGCCAAAATGAACAAATCAGGAGACTCTAGATGCTGGCAAGGATGTGGAGAAATGGGCACCCTCCTACACTGTTGGTGGGAATGTAAACTGGTGCAGCCTCTCTGGAAAACAGTGTGAAGTTTCCTCAAAAAATTAACTATAGAACTCCCTTATGACCCAGCAATAGCATTGCTAGGAATTTACCCAAGGGATCCAGGAGTGCTGATGCATAGGGGCACATGGACCCCAATGTTCATGGCAGAACTCACAACAATAGCCAAATCATGAAAACAGCCTAAATGTCCATCAACTGACAAATGGATCAAGAAGATGTGGTTCATGTATACAATAGAATACTACATGGCAATGAGAAAGAATGAAATCTGGCCATTTGTAGCAACATGGATGGGACTCGAGGGTGTTATTATGCTAAGTGAAATAAGTCAGGCAGAGAAAGACAGATATATGTTTTCACTCATATGTGAAACAAGAGAAACTTAACAGAGGACCATGGAGAGGAGAAGGGGAAAAAATAGTTAAGGAGAGGGAGGCAGGCAAACCACAAAAGACTCTTAAATACTGAGAACAAACTGAAGGTTGATGGGGGTGGGGGAGTGGAAAAAATGTGTGATGGGCATGGAGGGGGGCACTGTGGGGATGAGCACTGGGTGTTATATGGAAACCAACTTGACAATAAACTATACTAAAAAAGTAATAATAATAAAATTGAAAAACTTCAAAAAGATTAACCCATAAATGTGATGGAATCATTTATACTTCATGGGTTTAACTTGTATTAGAAAAGAGAAGAAAATGTCTGTTTAAAAGCCTCCAAATGTATTTATCTCATACTTATTTTACGCTATACTTCTTTTAAATCTACCTAAATTAAAACAAATATATCTGTTAAAAAATACAGCAACAGAGATATAAGTAAGGGAAAAAAGGAAAGGGAAATATTGAGTGAGAGGACAACCAATAGAAGCCTAAACAGAGCATACCAGCATGTACAGCATGTTACCCAGAGCATTGTGATGAGAAAGCGCACAGAAACACCATGCCCGTAGAAAGATTGAGCGTGAAAATCAGAAAAGCCAAACCCATAACCAAGACCAGGAGAAGAGAAATTAAGACAAGTGTAAGAATAATAACACAGAAAAACTTACTATTTATTGAATCCTAACTAGTGCCATAAAAGCACTAAGCAATTTACATACATTACCTCATTAAACATTCACAAGAACTATAATACAGAATTTTTATTTCTATTTTATGTATTAGGATGCTGAGAAGTAGAGAAGTTATGGGTCGAATATACTAGTAGAGCCATCATTCAAATCCCGGTCCGTCCCAGTCCAAGCTCATATTCTTCAACACTCATAAAGTCAAGTAGAAGGTGAAGAGCCAGATCAGCACAGGAATCAACCAAGTTGTGGAGAACAAAGTGGGGTCAGGAGAGAAGGCAGGTCCAGCACAATCTATCCCATTGTTATTTTCATTGACACAAGTAGAGATAAGAGATTGTACTGTGAGTAACCTCTTCCAGTTTCCCAATGAGCATCACAAATATTTTTAGAGTATTATCATTGCTGCTAAATAGCTTCCAAAAATATAAACTTACTTCCTCATGCCTGATTATACTTTGGGAGAATTAACATAGTTGCTAACAACAAGGTAGCAAAAATTATCAAATCATTGCTCTAAAAAATATTAAAACTGCCAAAATAGATGGTCCTCAAATTTTATGGTAACACGGTCAGATATTCCTAATATTTCCTGCTTCCCATTAATTTTTTTTAAAAAATGTTTGTTTATTTTTGAGAGATGAGAGCATGAGCAGGGAGGGGGCAGAGAAAGAGGGAGAGAGAATCGCAAGCAGGCTCTGCACTGTCAGCGCAGAGGCTGATGCTGGACTGGAACTCACCAACCGTGAAGTCATGACTTGAGCCAAAATCAAGAGCCAGACACTTAACTGTCTGAACCACCCAGGCACCCCCCCCATTCATTTTTTTAATTCAATAAACATATATAAACAATCCACAATATGACAGACCTGCAGTAAACCACATATGAAGGGAGAACCCTATGTTAACATGTAGATAAAAGTACATATAAAATTGAACAGAAAATTAATTTTATGCATAACATTGTATTTATGTATAAAAATTAGGGCTGCCACAAATACCATGGAGAAGCTCATGGTGCTTTGAGAAAGCACAATGGGGATTCTTCATAATCATGGCAATTCAGGAATGGCTTCTGATTAAGTTATGTGTGACATAATGGTTGGTTGAAGGTTGGGTAGGAAGAACATTTCTGCAAGGAGGCATAGCATTTGCAAGTGCACTCAAGTGACTAGAAGAAGAGGCTCAAGGGCTAGACCAGTGGAGACAAAGCCGGAGGAGCCAGAGGAGCCAGAGCAAACAGCACCAGGCACATCGGTCAAGCATTTGTGCCTTTATCTTATTCCCCATTTCCCCATTTATATACGTTAAGCACAAAACAGTCACCTCTACCAAGTACTGTATGTTTCATAACTAGGTAAGTATCCAATATATTTTTCCTTTGTGATAAATGTGGTAACAGAATAAAGAATACACCTTACAGGAGATTTTCACCATGAGTATTTTTTTTTTTTATATTTTTATTTATTTGTAGGAGAGAGAGAGAGAGACAGCGTGAGCAGGGGAGGGTCAGAGAGAGAGAGGGAGACACAGACTCTGAAACAGGCTCCAGGCTCTGAGCTGGCAGTCAGCACAGAGCCCCACGCGGGGCTCGAACCCACGAACCGCGAGATCATGACCTAAGCAAAAGTCGGATGCTTAACCGACTAAGCCACCCAGGCGCCCCCATCATGAGTATTTTTAATGCCCATATAGACAGACATGTGGAAGCTTACTTTTCTGCTTGTATTATAACATATCTCCTCCCAACCAAATGCACATGGTTATGTAATTTAGCTTCAAATTAATATCATAAATATCTTTGCACTACTATTGCATTATTTCGTCACTTTGAATTCTTACATTTTTATTCTTTTTGGAATCTCTGTGATCCTTGCACGCAATACATGATAGCATAAATAATCTTGTTCCTTTCAGCATTTACAAACCTATAATCTCTAAATTTTATAAACTGAAGTTATTTCTATGGCATTAAGTTTTCAGAATTTTCTTTTACTCATTCAATGTATATTTACATTGCAATTGTAGATTCCAGCACTGTCGAACTCTAGAAAAAATAAATTATAAGGAGATATACTAGGGTAATTACAGGCTGTCATCAGAGTGACTAAGCTTCATGAAATGAGCACTGCATTTCTTCTGTTCACTTCTCTACTCCTGGTCACCTTACAATACTAATGGCGCATAGTAGTTCTTCATTTTTTTGTGTAAACAGAAAGGAAATTAAAAGAAGAAGTCAAACAAGTCCACAGGCTTGTTAAAATTCAGGCTCATTTCTGATTTGATTTCTTTTGCTTTTTTTGTGTAAGTAGGTATGTGTTCATGTGCATATAGATTTATCTTTCTAATGCAAGCTTCTTGGTTTATATCTCACAAAAAGAATAAACAAAGCAATCACACACACACACACACGCACACACACACACACAGTGATAATTAATTCATAACAGTGTCCTTAATTCACACATTTCTATGGTTGGAATGATTCTATGTCTACATTTCCAAGCCAGTGTTTTCTAGTCTTTGCCATCAAAATACCCTATTTTGGAACATGTGGTAGAAGATTTCACAAATTGATCTATATTTCATATAACTTTTGAAAATAGGTGTTTCTGTTTTTGAATTAATTCTTATACAATGAATAGTTTGACAAAAAGAAACACACTTTTTCTTTCTTCCAGCACTTCTCTTACATAGTTGGAAACTGGAGAACCGATTACCAGTGTGGTTATCCTAAGTGTATTCTCACATGTTTCTCTTCTCTGTGAAAATGTTTCCAGTCTTTCTGATTATAAATGTTATGGAGTATGATGTGTGAATCAATCCTATCTGTGCAGACATAGCAGAATGAAAGGTATAATGATGTAGGAGTGAAGTGTCAATGAATAATTCATATCTGACAGTGTGAGGTATTGAGTTCTATCAGGCAACATTCCATGGCAGAGAGGTCTTCAAAGGGCTTCTTAAATTCATCTGCATCAGCTCATTGTGTTTCTGCTTGGGTGGCAGAATCGATCATTTAGAATGAATGAAATGACATTCAGTGGCACTGCTTGCTAACACTGATAAAAAAATATGTAGGTATTTGTCACTATCAAACATTCATTCAACAAATGTTGATTGAGTTCCTAGTTGGTTCTTGCAGGGTGTTCAATACTAGAGGTTCAAAAAAAAAGTATATCACAGTCTCTGACTCCATATATCTCACCACCACTGGTAGAGATATATAAGATAATCATAGCTCACTATGGTCCATGTTATAAAGAGACTGCAAGTTGGCCAAGATACTTTGTCTACACTATAAGCAGGATTTGAATAGGATAATGTGTGGAGAATATACCACCAAACAATGGTCCAGATGTAGGTTCTTAAAATTAATGAATAGAATGGCCAGGCTTACCTTTTAACAGAAAATTCAGTAAGTTCATTGGCACATGTGGTGAAATACAGATCTTCCTCAACTTATGATGAGTTTATGTTCTGATAAACCCACCGTAAACCGAAAATATCATAAATTTAAAGTGCATTTAATACACTTAACTGCTGAACACAATAGCTTAGCCTAGCCTACCTTAAATGTGCTCAGAACACTAACATTAACCTACAGTTGGGCAAAATCAACTAACACATAACCTATTTGATAATTAAGTGTTAAATATCTCATGTAATTTCTTGAATACTGTACTAAGAGTGAAAAACAGAAAGGTCATATGGGTACAGAATGCTTGTTAACATCTCGGTTGTTTACCCCCCTGATTGCATGGCTGATAGGGAGCTGTGGCCACTGCTTCTGTCCAGCATCACAAGAGAGCCTAGTACCACAGATTGCTATTCCTAGAAAAGATCCAAATTTAAATTGTGAAGCGCAGAAAAAATAAAATAAAATAAAAACAACCAAAACTTGAAAAACACTTTGTACTGAATCTGTTGCCTTCATACCAAAGTAAAGTCAAAAAACCATAAATTGAACAAGTAGAAGTAGGGAACTGTCCGTATTTCCTAACTTGTGCCTTCAACTTTACCTACGAAACAATTTTCTGTGAAACTTAAGGAATTTAATTTAGGTTCCTCCTCTTTTGTGTGTTAAGTCACATTGGAAATGAGTTCAATTTAAGCATAGGAAAGAGAATCAGTCAATTCATGGTGATGGACACCTGTAACTTTGGAAACTGGATTTCTAAGACTTGATTATAACAAGGGAAGCTGATTTAAAGGGTTCACTTTGGAAAAACCGGTTAAATTTGAATACTTACCCTACTATGCGACCTCAGACAAGTCAGTATTAAGTCCATTTCCATTTATAAAATTGGATTAATGATGAAACACTATCTCACGAAGTGGTATAATATGGAAGTAAATTATATAAAATACTTTTCCCTATCCCTGTCTTTTATACAGTGTCGAACAATGTCTGGGCTTATAGGAAAGTGTCTATTTATAATGTGAAATTTAATTTAGCAATATTTATATCCACTAAAAATATAGGCAGACCTATACTCAAATCACTTTCTAAGGTTTTCAGGCATAAATGGCTTTGAGCTGTGGCAGTGTGCTATATTGGTGACCTTTGGTGAACCATGCATCCTTGTAGGCACGCCCTGTGTAACGACTCTGATCAGGCTCCCTGTCTCCAATAGAAGGTGGGAGAAAAGATGCTTTGTCAATTCCAGAGCCTTTTGGCTCCTGCTTTTGTTCTTTTGAAAGCCCCACACCACCATGTTAGAAATTCTATTATCTTACAGAGACACAGTGCAGATCTAGAGAAGTCCTGAGACTATATTATAAAAAGAGACAGGCTCAATCATCCCGGTGTCCCAGCGGATCCAAGCCCTCCAATGACCCACCAGCTGAACACAACTACATAAGCAACCACTGATAAGAGCAGCAGAAGAACCATCCAACTGAGTCTAGCCCACAGCATCAATCGTGAGCAAAAGAAATAGGTTTTACTTTAAAACACTAAGTCTTGGGGCATTTATCTGAACAGCCATAAATAACTGGAATAGGACTGTTTTCCTTTTTGTCAATTCCTCCTCCCACAGCACACACTTCTTAGATTTCTTCCAGTATGTTCCCATTTCACTGATCACTCATTGGTAAATCTGTAAAAGCTCTTGATCTACAATCATTCTCGAGTCATTTACATCATTTATGACACAAGTTAATTATAAGATAATAGGATTCAAGAAGACTTGAGAGTCCAACATGGCTGCAGCTGCCAAACATTACATCATATACAGGCTTACAAGTCTGTAGGATCAGCTTTATGAACATTCAGTCATCTTTTTATGCTTTTGCAATGCTATAACCCATCATTGACTTATCATGATTTGGGCATTGTAAATATTATGATATACATTTGCATCCGTAAAACACCATTGTCCATTAATCTCTATTTCTGTTGGGGTTGGATTTTCTTAAAAGCTGCAAAAAGTCATTTTCACCTAGCAGTTGAGTCCAAAATACTATCTGCTTTAAAATGTGTGGGGTGTTCTGAATTAAAATAGCAACTCCATCCCCCAAATATAAGAATTTCAAATGTTAGGGGCGCCTGGGTGGCTTAGTCGGTTAAGAGTCCGACTTTCGCTCAGGTCATGATCTCGCGGTTCATGGGTTCGAGCCCCGCGTCGGGCTCTGTGCTGACTGCCAGCTCGGAGCCTGGAGCCTATTTCAGAGTCTGTGACTCCCTCTCTCTCTGACCCTCCCCTGCTCACGCTGTCTCTCTCTCTCTCTCCTAGAAATAAATTAAAAAAATATTAAAAAAAAAAAAGAATTTCAAATGTTAAATTTTGGAACATCTCTTCAACTTAATTCTTACTGCATTTCTTTAGTAAGTCGTGCTTCTCCGATTATACTAAACCAGCTAAGTAACCCTAGAGTATTGCCAAATTTTTATTGAAAATGAGTTTCAACAATTTGAAGGTTTACCAAAAGGAGTAATTCTTTAGCCCCATGATCTCACTGATTCACTTTAGCACAACATGGTTTTGGCAAAGCCTTCTTAATTTGCCCTTCTAACAAAGGCATGAGGGGTGCCTGGGCCGCTCAGTCAGTTAGGCATCCAACTCTTGATTTGGGCTCAGGTCATGATCTCACAGTTTGTGAGTTTGAGCCTCGCATTGGGCTCTGTGCTGACAATGCAGAGCATGCTTGGAATTCTGTCTCTCTCTCTCAAAATAAATAAATAAACGTAAAAAAATTGAAGGCATGAGTTCCCATGACAATGTATCTAATTTCAAATCTGTTAGTACCATGTAGAAGACTTCAGAAATTATTATTTAGGTTTGTAACACAAGGAATTGATTCTCCTATTGGTATTTTGAAAATAATGTTGAGATTTAAAACTGATAATTACTCAAGTCCATCTACCACCCTACAGAATTCAGAGTTCTCTAGAGAATGAATATATATATGTAAAATAATTATATAATAATATCTATAAATAATTTATATATGATATGATTATAATAATATAGTGTATAATAAAAATATATAATGTATATATATATAATATACATATAAAATTTTAAAGAATTGGCTCAGCAATTGTAGAAGCTAGCAAATCCACAATCTAGAGAGTGGACTCGCAGGTTGGTGCCACAGTTCAAGTCCAAAGGCTATTGGGCTAGAGACTCAAGGAAGAGCAAATGTTTCAGTTCAAGTATGAAATACTTGTGCTACAGAACCCCCTTTTGCTTCAGGGGAGGTCACTCTTTTGTTCTATTCAGGTTTTCAACTAATTTATCAGTTGATTTGATAAAGACCTGCATTAGGGAGCAGTCTGTTTGACTCAAAGTCCCCCAACTAAATGTTAATCTCGTCCAAAAGCACTCTCATAGAAATATCAGTATCATGTTTGACCACATATCTGGCATCATGTTCTAACCAAGATGACACATAAAATTAACGACCAGACTCATCTTGAGACCTGAGCCAATTGAGAGGCAAGTCTCAGGTGTCATATAGACTGAGATGAGCAGTACCAGTGTTTGAGAAGAGGTCATGACTTAGACAAATGGCCAAACGAGCTTCCAGCTACTCAAACCTCCCCACATTCATGACCCATGTACTGACCTTTATCCAGGTAGGTATCTTTCTCTTTTACTGTTTATTTATTTATTTTAAGAGTCAGCAGAGGGAGGTGCAGAGAGAGGGCAAGAGAGAGAATCTCAAGCAAGCTGCCAGCACAGAACCTGTGGTTTGGTCCCACAAACCGGGGAATCATGACCTGAGCTGAAATCCAGAGTCAGATGCTTAACTGGCTGAGCCACACAGAGGCCCCAGATAGGTATCTTTTTAAGAGGAAGGGAGAAGACTGTGCAGAGTACGAGAAGAAAGCTCAAGCCATGTTCATCATGCTTTCCTGCCTACTATCTGCTGCCACTCTCATCCCTTGAAGAGAAATGATTGTGAAGGCAGGGAGGAGGCTGCAAGTTACTGGTTGAAATTATTCTGAAGGAGTGACAATTCCTCCTAAATATGATCATGCAGGGTTGAGTGAAGAGGGATAGGATTGTTCCCTAAAATAACATCGAAATAAGTTGTTGCAGAACAATTCTGTTTCCACATCTAAACATGCATCCTCCAGGATACGTCTGCATGTGCATTACAAATTTAAAAATTGTGTGAAGGATGTTTTTGAAAGTAATTGAGAAAACCCAGACATATTGTTAAAGTTTGATTCTTTAGACCAACACTCCTTTTCTCTGAGAATAATGTAAGATTATGATCATTCTTCCAGCTTTCACATTTTCCTTTTTTGCGATCTCTCAATATGATTCACAGAAATGTAAAGGTCCCACTAGCAAAATAGCCCATCATAATTAAACTTTGTTGCATTATCCTTTCTAAGCAGAAAGCCAGTTAAATATCATTTGTCATCATTTTGCATAATATTAACCTATTCGTATGTTATCTGAAGATATGTCATCTAAAAATTATGCAAATGCCCAGAATAGTTTTCTCTCACAACCTCCAGACATTAGAGATTTCATAAACACTTCTGATTATTTCTTGATCGTCTAAGCTGTTGTGTGAAGTAAAAATGCTTTTGCTTTCTTAACAGCACTGACTTAATTATTATCTAATGATACCCTCAATACCATAATGTGCTATTGTTTGAAGACTTGAAAATAATTAGCCTAAAGTCTTCCTTCCATGGTTTTCAAAACCTTTGCTTTCACAACACAAACTTAAAGGTTTTCCGAAAGGTTTGTAACTTTCTCACAGGGCCCCACAAAACACATAAAATCATTTTTGCTACTTTGATGACTCTCCATTTCAGAACTGAAACTGAATTACAGTTGACTCTTGAACAACACGGGGGTTGGGGGCACCGAACCCCTACACAGTCAAATTTCTGTGTTTAACTTCAGACTCTCCCAAAACTTAATTACCGATAGCCTACTGTTGACAAGAAGCCTCACTGATCACATAAACAGTCAATTAACAAATTATTTTGTATGCTCTATGTATATATACTATATTCTACAATAAATTAAGCTGGAGGGGGGGAACATTAACAAAACCACAAGAGAAAATACATGTACAGTGCTGTCCTGTAAGAAAAATATATGCACATAGTACAAACCCATGCTGTTCAAAGGTCGACTGTGTTTCTTCATACTCACTTAATATTAAGACCCTCTAGCTCTAGTCTTGAATCCTTGATTTCAATCATTCAGTCTTCCCACAAACATGTGTTAGATATTTGTTCTGTGATTGGAGCTACTAATTTCTAGTCAGCTTCAAAGTATGTCCCATTACAAACCCCTTTTCACCATCTCTACCTGGATTGTAAACTCCTCCCTGGTTCAGTGCTTCTGCCATTGTTCCCATTTGATGTCTTCTCCATAAAGAAGTCAGTGGGATCCTGGAAAGTAGATTGGTTGTTACTTGCCTTCTCGGAACTCTTCAGTCTACCCATAAAAGACAAATAGATCTTCCGTGATCTTGCTTCTCTTCTTCTGAACATATGTAAATCACTTCCCTCTGTAAAGACTTTGCTCACTCTCCCCTGGCATACCTGCAGGCCTTTAACATGCTCCTACCTCAGGGCCTTTGCTCACCTATAAGGCTCACCCTTTCCTTTGCTGGGTTCTCTTATGCAAGTGAAATCTCATCAGAGATGCCTTTTCTGCATAATCTAACTGAAAGCACCTCCTGGCTCACTTCCCATCCACTAACCATGCTTTTGGCCTTATTACCATCTGATATTTCATATATTTAGATTTTGGGTATTTGTCTTCTCCCGGTGAAATGTAAGTTTCATGAGAAAAGGGTGTTTATCTATTTGCACAACCTGGTAACTCTTGAATGTAAAGAGTGCCTGATGTATGGAATAAGCACGTTTTGAGTGAATGAATGAAAAGTGGAAGATGCCTTAGAAGTTCTATTCCACTTGGAATAAAAGTGAGCAATTATGAAATGCTATGGTGAGCATATTCATAGTGTATGACAGAATTACAAATAGAAATGTATTTTGCTTGGGAGAGCTGGAAATGACGTTAGAAAGAAATAAAAAACATTTCAGTTTAAAGATGAGTAAAAGTTTATTAAATAGGGAATGGCATGCATGTCAGAGGGACCAGCATAGGTCAATGTACAGAGAGCTAAAAGATGCCTAGCACAATTAGAAAATGGTGAATCATACAGCATGACTGCCATATGTTTAGGTCAGCCTTGCTTGGAAGAATACCCTTTGTTCATTCCCTAACATTTGCTACCTACTTCCTTTTTTCCAGAGTAATATTGTATACATACACATTTATACACATATATATGCACAGGTGCATTGATATATATGTGTGTGTGTAGAATATATATATCTACAAATATTGGTTAAATATTGCTCCATCACTATCACATATTTTATTTCATTTTAGCCTCACAACACCCTTGTGAATTAGTTGTAGCCAACTCTATTTTACAAATGAGGAAGCTGGCAGTGAGGTAAGGCAATTTGCCCAGAGTCACATAGTAGCAGCAGAGCCAGGTTTTGACTTCAAGTTAAATCAGGTTTTGACTTCTTGTGTCACATGACTTTCCCATCCTGTCATTTCCTTAGTACTGCAGAACAAGTTTACCTTCCTGATATAGTTAAAGATACAGGACCGCTGTATCCTGTAGGTTGAGATTAGGCTTAGTGTAATTGAAAACCCAAATAGCAAGTTTAACCAAGAAATAAACTTGTTTCTCTTTCCTGTAGAGGAAGTCAGGATATGGGATGCCTTGGTGCCCCAAGATTTGGAGAACTTCAGTGTCTTCTCCCTTTCTGTTCCATAATGTATAGTTTCATTCTGAAGGTGATCTCTTGGGCCAGAATAACTATTGGGACTCCATATATCCCATCCAAATACCAGCTCACAAGAAAGAGGAGATTTTCTCCTTTTGCATAGATTTCCTGGAAGAGGGGTATACAATATTTGCTTACTTCCCAATGGCCAGACTTGTCACATGGTCACACCTTAGAGATGGAGTGACTTCTATTCTGGACAACCATACGGCCAGCTTAAAAGAAATATATATATATATATGTTCTACTTTCTTTTTTTTAGAGGATTTTATTATTACTATTTTTCAAGTAGGCTCCACACCTACTTGTGTGTGAACTCAACTCACAACCCCCAAATCAAGAGTCACATGCTCTCCACTGAATGAGCCAACCAGGTGTCCCCAGGTTCTATTTTCCAAAAAAATAAAAAATAAATATAAGTATGATGGGATGACATAGCATCCTCTGCCATAGTTATCAATAAGACTATTCTCTCTCAACAGAATATTCAGGGGTCTGGAAACTGTTTGGCCCAGGAGCCAAATCCAGCCTGCCTCCAATTTTTGTAAATCAAGTTTAACTGAAACACAGCCATGCCCACTTGTGTGTATATCATCTGTGGCTGCCTTAGCACAGCTGAGTAGTTGGAATGGAGACTGTGTGGCCCACAAATCCTACAATGTTTACTATATGATCATTTACAGGAAGTCTCCTGATGCCTGGTCTAGACCAGTAGGTTCATGTTTCTAAGATAGACTCAAAACTTTTTAGTTACCCAACCCTGTTAGTATAAAAAGAGAGTGCCCAACAAAAAGAGTTTCAATACAAGTCTATTTTTTAATTTAGAAATTATATACTGCAAGGCAGTAATGAAATAGGATGTACTTTGGTTTCCATATAACTGCATTAAGTAGCTATGAGAACTGGGGCAAATCTTTTATTCCTCAGTTTCCTCATTTGTAAAATGGGGAATATAGTGATATATATACCTCATAGGGTTGCTGTGAGGGTTAGATTGGCATATCTGAAGCACTAAGAAAAGTGCCTGATATGTGTGGCACAGTGAGTGAAAGAGCAAAGGAGCCATGTTTTTGAACACATTCATGCATTCCAACATTATAGGACCTTTGCTAGAGGTTCCTGGGTAAATGGCTGAGTTAGTGGTTCCAAAAGCTATGTTCAAGTCTTGGAACATTCACTTACGTGGTGGAGAAACTCTTTGGTCTTTCAGAATCTCAGTTTGTTGTCTCTCAAATCAGGATGAGAATCCTGATTGCCTCGGTGTCAGTCAATGCCTGTGATTCCCTTCAATCCATGCCTCCCAGATAATAATCATTTAACAATCTTACCTACCATTCTCCCCAACTCAAAAATGTGTACAGCTTTCGTTGGCATTGGGAGGAGGAGCTACAGCCCACAGAGTCCATAGTTTTCCAGCAAGTGAATGAGATACACTAACACAACCACACTCATTGCAGTCTTGCAGTGATTTTCCTGCAGCCCTCACCGAGTCACATCGCATCTCATATCCATGGTTTCTGTGCCATGTCTTCTTTCCTGTCCATCCCACCACTGATTCTTGCCAGCATATTGTTACTATTTTCCTCAGAAAGGCAATCCTACTTAGAATTTCTCAGGAAACTTCTCAGGCTCCCACTTCATTCTTCATTATCATTACAGAAAATAGTACCTCAGATGCTGCTGATGGGGCCAGAAGGATACATACTGAGAAAGAACCGTTGGATTTACTTTGACAGATGCCATGCTAAAAGCAGTGTGGAATGAAATGACTGAGGTGAAAATCTTGTTGGACTGGATGTGAGAACAAGAGAGAGAAAATTGGCAACGGAGAGTTTGGCAACTTCTTCAAGAATTAACTGTCCTGGGGTGCCTGGGTGGCTCAGCAGGTTGAGTGTCAGACTTCAGCTCAGGTCATAATCTCAGGATTCGTGAGTTTGAGCCCCACATTAAGCTCACTGCTGTCAGCACAGAGCCTGCTTCAGACCCTCTGTCTCCCTCTCTTTGTGTCCCTCCCCACCTCTCTCAAAAATGAATAAAACATTTATTTATTTACTTTTAAATTAACTGGGCTGGGACCCACAGTGCCCTGTACATGTATGTCACTGACTTCTATGCAGCCAAATTTCTTCTCTATATCGGGGATGCTGTACTGAAAGCCCCACCTCAGCACCTTTCATGAGATGAGCACTCTGCATGACAACTTGTAGTTGTTTTTGGCTTTAAAGAAAGCTCAAGAAAAAGATGACTGTTTGGTAATATCATGTTTCAACCTTGTATGTCTAACATATATTAAAAGAAAAACATCTGGGCTCTGTTTCAGGCTCATCCCAGCCTCAATGTGTAAGCTATCCTTTGAAAACCACCCAGCAGTTGACGACTTGATAAAGTGAAGTTTAATGGGCTAGGTAGGGGTGTGTGTGGAGGGTTGTCCTTGTCATTGGTGTCAGGATCTCATACAGAAACTGGATCCCTTGACCTGAATTGTTTGCTTCATAAGCTTTAATCCCTCTCCTTGCTTTTATTTCAAGTACTATTGGCTGTTCCTTTCAAGTCTCTATCCTCAAAATCACTGCTAGAGTCTCTCTCCGAGAAGAGACATAATGGTGACCTTACAGACATTAGTTTTATATCCTCCATTTAAACCTAGAAGAGGTGTGGCCCGTAATCCACTAGCATCCATGCTGACAACCTATACATTGTTCCAGGGTTGAATGCAAGTTGATTGGAAATTACCTCAACAATGAATTCCAAATATCATGCTATAAACTAAAAACAGAAGATAAAGAAAACTCTCTCTCTCTCTCTCTGTCACACACACACACACACACAGCATGCTGGAAGCTCTAGAATTTGTCCTTTCTGATTTTTAATTTCATTCTGTTTTTGAAGTAAACAAGTATCTACCATAAATACTGTGAACCGTATGGGAGTATTTTCCTTCCCTGGAGCTCAAGCCACAAGTGCTTCTAAGCAGCCAGTCTTTATGCATAAACTGCAGTGTATGAGAGCTTTAAGCTCGTTCGAAATGGAAGTGGTGATCACATGGGAAGAAGGGATGAATTTTAACCTAATAAATAATCATCATCCATGCCTACTTGGAAAATAGCTTTCTTGTTGAATAATATTTCAATATGTAATATCTTGAAATGAGACTGCCATTACTAATTTAAGTGTAGCTTGCCATATAAATGCTGCAAAGATGTACCTACATGATGTCTAAATTGCACTCTGAGGCCACCTATTCCTGCTCAAATTACCTTAAGGAGAACCCCATTTAGGAGATATTAGGGCCAGTTAAGGGGAAGGATAATGACCATGGCAGTGTGTCAAGCCTTTGCACTTGGTGACCTCCCCCTTATGCCAGGCTAGTAAAATGATCTGGGTCATATTTCATACTCATAGGTCAGTTTTCTGAGTGATAGTGAAGATCCAGTGTTAAGATGAGGTCAGATCCCTCCTAACTGAACCGCACCACATACAAGGCTCCTAGACTAATCTACTCTGCGCTGTATCTGAATTTCAATCAGGAGGAACAAATCTCTCAGAATCCTTGTATATGCCAGTGGTGTTACACTGACCTTTGAATTACAAATAGATACTGAGAGAGAAATCCCTGGAGCAGCCAATATCCATTAAATAACAATTATGAAAAGCTGTTTGCCTTTTGGAATGGCTTTTCCCATAATGAGGATATGACCAAGTTGGGGAGGCTGAGGAGTGGTGGGACCCATGTAGTTTCTAATTCTGAATTATTCATTTCTCAAATGGAGAGAAATCCTCCAAGCTGGGCTGGGGAGAGAAACTCCAGGAGGCCCAGAGGCCTTTTTTAAGGCCAGGGTTTATACAGAAAGGGCCACAGAGACTGTGCTAAGGATCTCAAAGAATTAGACTAAAAATCCAGCTTCTTTTCTCCATGAGAATTCAAATCCTTAGAGTAGGATTCAGTGTGGTTTAGGTTGTATCAAAATCATCTAAGTAAACCTAGTTCCATTAAAGGGTCAGTCCTGGAAATTTTTTATTGTTCCTCAACATGTGTTATTTACTTTGTATATGTTCAGAAAATATTGTGCACATTGTATCTCATGCGTATATATATATATATATTCTTTATATATGCATATATACGTATATATATTCATCTGCTGAATAGGAATAATAATGTCTAGCCCATAAGGATAGGGAGAAGATAAAATGAGAGGATATGTTTAATGCTTACCTAAGCATTGGGCATAGAACAAGTCCTCTATAAATGGTTCTATATTTATCATTCAGCTTTTGCTGTACCAATAAACAACTCTGAAATTTCAGTGACTTACAAAGTAAATATTTAATTTATTGTTCCATTTCACAATGGCTACAGGTCTGCTGTAATTTTGCCGGGTTCTGCTTGGCTCGACTGGGCTGTATGTGACTTCTCTGAATGAGCAGCCATTCTCTAGGAAATGCTGTTGGCATGGTAAGGGCAGAAGCTCGAGAGTGGCAAGAATCCAGATGCTTCTTAATGTATTTGTTTAGAAGCAGTACAAGACTAGCTCAGAGATATGGCAGACTCGGTTCAGACCCCTGCAATAAAGTGAATATTGCAATAAAGCGAGTCCCATGAATGTTTTGGTTTCCCAGCGCATATAAAAGTTTACTTACACTATAGGCAGACCTCATTTCATTGCACTTTATTGCACTTCCTAGATTGCTTTTGTTTCGTTTTGTATTGTATTTTACAAATGGCAACCCCACAAGGAGCAAGTCTACTGGCACCATTTTCCTACAGATTTGTTCATGTTTCTCTATCACATTTTGGTAATTCTATAAGTATTTCAAACTTATTTTATTATTATTATATCTGTTATGATGATCTGTGATCAGTGATTATGACTGAGAGCTCAGATGATGGTTAGTATTTTTAGCAGTAAAATAAATACTTTATTATAATATTCGCTTTATTGCAGCAGTCTGGAACCGAACTCACGATATCTCCAAGGTATGACCGCGTATGGTTACTTCCGTCTATCTTCTGTCAATCAAAAAAGACAGATGGCCAAACGCAAAGTCATCAAGATAGGAAAGTGTGCCCTGTGTCTGGGGAGGCAGTGAATAGTTGGGAACATTATACATATGACTTACTATTATTAGGAGATAACCATAGAGTCATAAAATTTCAATTTCTTTTCAATTTGGGTAGTAATTGGGAATTAAGAGACATGGTACTTTAATCAATTTAAATATCTATTGTGTCCATTCTATAAATATTGGCCAGTAATAGCTGTTGGGTATTTTTAATTGTTCTCTTGGCAATAATAATCATCCAACATTGCCTAGGATATAGAGACAAGGACATTCTTTTATAAATACAGTTTTTATAGGTACTCTTTTTATCATTAGTATTTGAGAGCATGAGAGATAATTTGTGGATTACATTCCTTCAGTCAATGGGAACTCTTATTCTAGATGAAAAACGACACTGCAGGCAGGACTCTGAATCTTATTCCACAGTGATATGGGGGTACCATTATCCCCCCCACTCCTGGCATTCTGCTACCTCACTAACGATGGCTGCCTTAAATAGTAATAACAGCTGAAATCAACTAAGCCCTTCATTTATCCCTATTTATTCTAAAAGCGTCATCTGAGATACCTATTATAAAAATCTTCATTTTACAGATGAGAAAGTTGAGGGGTGGCGAGGTGAGGCGGCCCAAAGCCACAGAGCTGGAAAGAGAATGAACAGAATTGAAACCTGTCAACAGTCAACTCCAGAGCCTTCAACCATACATGTGCACTGTACCCCATCCCATGAAAATGTGGGATCATCATGAAGAGTCAAAATGCATGTTACTCATTTGGGGGAAGGCATGAGTTCTGTGCATCAATGTATTTAATCCTCAAAGCATGCTTTGAAAATGGGCATTATCATTATTATCCCCATTTTATAGATCCAGAGAGTTAAAGTAACTGAGCCTAAAATGGCACAGCTACACCGTGGAGGCTTGCTTTGAAACAAGGCATTCCGGCGTCAGAGTTCACGATGTGGGGTGCCATCGCTAGTGCTTTGACCAAAAAAAAAAAAAAAAAAAAAAAAAAAAGAATGAATTATTAACCTTAAAACGCCCACACCCATCATGCATCCTGCGGCCCGACTATAAATCCCACAGGCTATCCAACATTTCAGCCCCATCTCACAAAGATTTCAGAGATGAGCTCCCATCCAACCTATTTCCTCCCTTTGCCTCCCACGTGACTTCCCCTCCTGTCACCATAACAACACACAACCTGCAATACACAGTTGGAATCGTTATCGAGAGAGACAGAAGGGGGAAGCTTTTGATGTGTCTCTTCGGGGATCCTCCCTGACATCTCTATCTCCTCGCGGTGAACTTTGGGCATCCTGTGATCTACGGCGCTGTCAGTTAGGCTGTAAACGGTGCAGCCGCCTCTAAGCTCCTGGCTCACGGGAGCCTAGTAGGACATCTCGCATCCAACACCCAGCATCCCCAAGTCAGGACGAGAGGAGCATCTCAGTTACAGAAAACATTGCATAGAGTAACTAAGGAACAAACAAAGACTGCGTCTGCCTGTCTCTTCTTTATCACAAAGGGACCACAAACTCCTGCAAGCTAATGAGGGAGATAGAATGCTACCAGACTCCTTCTCCTTAGTTAGGGAAGGCAGGAAAACAGAAATCAGTCTGCTGCCCAGAATTGAAAGCAAAGAAGGGAGATTAACCACTTGGCAAATTCGGTTTGGCCCCAGGAGTTCTTGTGCTTTAATCAGTGGACCAAAAGTAGATTTCCCCCCATTTGTATTGATCACCCCCATTTATATTAAGATGTGGGACTAGAACATTTTCCCCATGACAGAGGGACACATGTTAAATACTTTTTTGTTTTGTTAGTAGGTCTATCAAAAAAGTACACCACAGGCACCAGGTAGAAACAAGTCAGCATCTTTCCTGTGACGTTACACGTTTATATATCAAGTGTCAGCATCTAAACTGTGGCCTCACTGCTCACTATGGGATGGATAGGGAAGCCACTTCTTTGGGTCTCAGTTTCTTTCTTTAGAATCAGTATTGACATGAATCTGGTTCACATTACAGTATTGTGTGAGGAGAATTAATCAAATAATATTTTTAAAAATATTATCTAAACAGGGTGCCTGGGTGGCTCAGTCAGATAAGTGTCCATGACTCTTGATTTCAGCTCAGATCATGATCTCACAGTTTATGAGTTCGAGCCCTACGTCACGTTCCACGCTGTCAGTGCAGAGCTTGCTTGGGATTCTCTCTCCCTCTCTGCCCCTTCCTCTCTCTCTCTCAAATAAATAAATAAACTTTTAAAAAAATAGTATCTAAATCATAAGGAAGGAATCATTATCTTGCAATAGGTGGGCCATTTTACTATACAGACTACACTGGCTGTCCCATTTTTTAAACACAGCTGCTTAAGACCCACCTCATATTTACTCAATGCCACACAGCCTTATTTATCCCAATGTCCATAATACTCAGTAATACTGTAGACAGACATTGACTTTACTATGTTGACCTCAAAATACGTATAAGACCTAGTTCCTCAACAAAACACACAAGTATATTATCACCCACTGTGATGATGACTGGATTTTCCCAGAGGTTTCTCAGACTCAGTATACTCTTGTGCTCCTCCGCTGAGAAGACCCATCTTTCTTGGCAGTGATTTAACCTACATTCTCATGGTGCCAAGATATGACTGACCCAACACATTAGTTGAAATGCAAAATGGCCCTCTTACAACAAGAATTAATTTGGGGGCTATGCTTCACCCTGTTTAGTAGCACCTCAGTCTAAATTATTCGTAGGTCAATACTTACTGTGTTTCAGGTGGGTGATATCAGCAATTACATGGTGCTTATTATCACCAAATCTTGGCAACACACCTTTCACACACGCAAAGTTCTACATGCATGTACCAGACATGTAAGAAGAGAGAATATTGCATGCTTCTGAGAAAGCTCCCTGGAGAAATGACAGACCAGCCTGTCCCAGATAACCAAGTGCTGGATTCACAAATTCTATGAACACGATTCCCTGAACCCAAATGCATGGAAAACACTGGGGCATCCCCTCCACCTGGAATATCTTATCTCCCCTGCATTTATATATTTTTATCTCTTAGCATTTTAAAACCCTCTCCATCATGTCTATGTATTTAGTCACAAAGTATGAAATGCATAACGGAGATGTCAAACACATCAACCAAAATATTGCTGTAGGCTTCCCACCTTTGGAAATGTTCACACACTGATCTGGGCAGACCCTTCAATGAGACCCCGGGGGACTTGACAGCATCACTTCCAAGCCCGCCCCGCGGGCATGTTCAGAATTGGAAGAGTCATTCACTCATCTGTGTGGTTCCTAGTGGCTTCACAAAAGAGCTGGCACCGGCTGCTAGATGCTGGTTATTTTATTTGTGAGAATCCAAAAGTAATTAAAGCGTTCACAGAGGAGGAGAATTCGAGTTTGTCACCCTGATCTAGTCACAATTGTTTTCACACCATGGGGCCTTTAAGCCAGATGTTGGAACGTGCTGTTATCACGACTGGAAGCAAACCATTACCAGTGAAACTTAAAAAATAAAATTTGAGATCAAGGTAGTTGGGTTGTTTTTTCAAATAAGTAACAAATGATTCAGAAATATTTTTCTTTTGCTGTTATTCCGTTCTGCTTTGCTTTCTTATATGAGAGGGAATTTGAGAAGTGTCATTTTAATTTCCTGTATCAGCGCCATGTCTCTTCCCCTTATTTTTCCATTGATCTGTGCCAAATAAATAAGGAACCCTACAATGTGCCACATGCTATTCCAGAAGCTGGGGTTGTGGCAGTGAAGAAGACAGGCAAAGACTCAAAGAGTTTATTTTCTGTTGGGAGGTAAAAAAAATAAAAAATAAAAAAGCAAGTGACATGATATATATTGTTTCACATGGAGGTAACTGACAGGTAGAAAATAAGTTAAACTGGGAAGCAAAGAATAAGTTAAGGTTGATGAACCATTTTAAATGGAACCATTTCAGAAGGTGTCTTTGGTGGAGGGACCTTTCAAGAGAAACCCGATGTAGGGAGAGAGTGAGCCAGATAGGGCTACAAGAAAAGAGGTTTCTAGGAAGAGAGGAGTGCAAACAGAAATGCCGAGGAATGGGAACATGCTTGAAGTTTAGGGAACCTCACTGAGCATATTCAAAATAGAAAGGAGGAGCCGGGAGGCAGGAGGAAATGGTTTTTTGGGCCTCATTTAGTATCTGCTAGGCTGTACTTAAAATCTACTTATATTTCAAGTAAAGAGAATAAAGCAATTCACCATCTAGCACTATATTCGTATACCCACAATTGCACAATTTAATGAAAACATGCTCCCTAAAAGTAAACAGACATGGTGTAAATATCAATATGTTTATTAACTAGTTATTATAGACAGGGTACACACATGAGTGAAATCATAATTCAAATTTGGGTTTCCTGACCTTGTCTAAAGTCTTGAAAGATAGGGATAATTCAACCAATTTCACTTCACTTTCCTCTTGTCCAACTTCCCCTCCTTGAAACTAAGGCTTGATTTAGTTTCCAAAGAATCTAATTTCACCAAGATTGCTGTGGAAGGCCTCTAATGATGCCCTTCACTTCCACTCGGTGCCAGCAGCAGCGTGCACCACCAAATTATTGTGGAGCTGAATGAAATAGAGCCATTCATCGGAGCTAAGTAAAAATAAACAGTTGAAATTGCCTGTCAGTCTCAGGGGAAAAATGAAGGGCCGGTTAAAGATATCTTCCCTTTTAATAAGAAATTTTATTACTTTGGGGGCATGTTGTGTTCCCAGTCCCAGAGTAAGCCAGCTGCCGTACCACCTTTGCCGTTGTCTGAACCTGTAACTACTGCAGTGTGGGGTGTCCTCACAAGCAGGGACGAGAATGGATGTTTAATGAGCACTTGAAGTTGGCGAGAATGATCATGGCAGAATTCTACATCTGTTCTTGCTACTTCTCTATCCGTTTTGACTTGCTCGCTAAGCTCGTCTGCTATCACATGGATACGGTGTTAAATTCCTGAGATTACTAACTTCATGTGCTCCTTTCTCTTGGATTTGATAAATGGGAGAGGAAAGCAAGATCTACTGGATCCCAAAGATCCAGTAGAACAAGATCAACTGACTTTGAAGAAGGAAAATGGGAGCTGTGCGAGCTGTGTCTGATTATGCTGCCTTGCCGATCACAAGATTGTTGGTTTTAAATATTTGATTAAACTTGCAGTGCATTTCATCATGTTTCTTTCCAGTTTCCATTATGCTTCCATAAAGTGTATTGATAGGAAAATAGTTAAGGAGAAAAAATACATTTGATAAGTTAAGATAAGTAAGACAGATTGGGGCTGTGGAAAAAAATGCTCTGTTATTTAAATGGAAACACAGTAGAGAATGCAATCTTCAGTCAACCCTGTGAGATCCAAAGGCTCCTTGAACTTCACTTTCTTGGTGTGTTTCAAGGAAAATTGTTTTCCCACCTTTTTGTTCTAACTCAGTCAACACTTTACAGGGCTAGCAGAATGGGGGCTTGAGGAAAATTACAAACTGTACCTTGAACAGCAGGGGGCATTGTATAACTCAAAGTTGAAAACCAGAAAGATGCATTTTCAAAAGGAATTATGGATAAGCAGCATGTATTACAAGCACACAATTCCCTTTAGTGCTTCTGGAAAGAGCCAAAGCATGAATGAGGAACACTGGCATTGGATGCTACTAGAACTTCAAAAAGAAATTGGCCATGTTTTATGTGACTTCTATTCATCTACTCACATAAAAAACAACTCATCTTCTGTTAACAGGTATTTTCTTTGAATGTCCTGGCAATGATTCTAATACTTATTACACATCAGATTGGTGATAGAAGAATCTCCCTCAAAGGCTGGCCCACTGTGGCAACTATCTGTTCTTGATGCTGCCAGTCGATATATATTCAGAAATTGTATATTACGTTTGTGAGCCAGAGGCATGCCCACTCACTTTTCAGCTTCTGCCAGCTTTTGATTCCTTTCTAGCTATTCACTGCGGGAGCAGATCATTGGAACTCACCAATGAGTTCTGCTTATGTATCTGAAAGCCAAAACCATAAGGTTTGGAGAGTGGAATTAATCCATCTCTGACTTTCTTCAGGGCCTCAAAAATTCTTGTCAGCTACTTCAGCTCTGACTTAAAAATAAAACTTCCCTTCTTAATCTTCTTAATTCTGGAAATTTTTGTGACAATAGGAATCCATGTTCTTCTGCTTTTTTGTTCTCATCTTTCATTCCTAGAAGGACACACCAAATCCAGTGGGGAAGAGGCCATTCTGAATGCTAGGTGACCCTTTCCTTTCTTCATCCTAAGACTTTCACATATTCCCTTTGTAAAGTCACCCTGAACCTCATCAAGCCCCTCAGTGAGAAGGCCTCAGGTGGGCCCAGTACTTATCACCATGGAAACTGAGCCTTCAGAAGGAAGAAGCCCACCTGAATGGACAAGGCTGTCTGTAACTCAGCCTAGACACTCACTGCTGTGCTAATGCTCAAGATTCATCCTGAGATGATGAATAATGATCATTAATAAAAATGACTGTTAGCACTCTCACCTATTCCAACTCCATAAGAGAAAAATGGCGGATGGACCTGGTCCTGGAAAGCTACTGAAAATCGTCTGTAATAATGGACTACTGGCTTTGTTGGGTATAATTGTGCATTGACAAATTGGTTCTTGAGTTCTCTGCGTTCTTGCTATGGTTTGTTGTAATTATAGATTTTGAAATCTATATTTAAGAAATCAGTTTCAAAAGAGAACATGTCTACTTGTAAATCAACCTGTTGCCTCTACTTTTATTCTTTAGAGTTTGATAATTATAGGTACTAAGTGTATCAGTTAAGGTTATGCTAAGTGTTGTAACAAATCTCAAAATGTTTAATGGCCAAATGCGTCTTATTTCCCCTAGTTCCCCGAGATTCAAAGCAGATGATCCTGACATCTGTCTCTCCTCCAAATGGTGATTTCAAGATCCAGGTTCCTTCTGTTGTGTGTCTCTCACCATTGCCACGCTTGTCTGCATCAAGCTCATATATCATGAATGGAAAGATTTAGTAGCCATGGATGGAAATGGTGTATATCTCTACATTTTTCTAGGACTCGATCATTGGGGCACACCTATTTAGAAAAGCAGGAAAATAGAGCCTGGCTAAATGCCCTGAGAGAAAAGGAAATGAGATCAGTGAACAGACAGCCAGTGTCTGAATTACAAACTCTATTTTTAAAAATATTTTTAGTGTTTATTTATTCTTGAGTGGGGGAGGGGCAGAGAGACACAGAGGCACAGAATCTGAAGCAGGTTTGAGGCTCCAAGCTGTCGGTGCAGAGCCCATCACAGGGCTTGAACCCACAAGCTGTGAGATCATGACTTGAGCCAAAGTCAGCTGCTCAAATGACTGAGCCACCCAGGTGCCCCAAACTCTATTAATAATAATAAGTCCATTTTAAAATTTCCATAAACAACAGCACAATCACTATCAAGATTCTGAGTGCAAAGATCTGTATGAAACTATGTTTTATGGGTATAATGAGAATAGTTAACTCAGTTGTGAAAGAAAGAGGAAGAGTGAGAGAGGGAAAGAAAAATAAAGGGAAAGAAAAAGGAAAGAAAGAAAAAAAGGAGGAACAAATTAATTCCTGGCTACTTTCCTCATAGAGTACTCAAATTTTGAGCTTAATTTAGTTCAAACAAAACTGAGGCTAAAAAAACATCACCATAGAATAGATCCTGTACCTTAGAGCAAGAACACTACCAACATCAACTATACATCTTACTTGGCTGGCTACATAAAGGAAGGAATAATTGGGGCGCCTGGGTGGCTTAGTCGGTTAAGCGTCCGACTTCAGCTCAGGTCATGATTTCACGGTTCGTGGGTTCGAGCCCCACGTCGGGCTCTGTGCTGACTGCCAGCTCAGAGCCTGGAGCCTGTTTCAGAGTCTGTCACTTCCTCTCTCTCTGACCCTCCCCTGCTCACGCTGTTTCTCTCTCTCTCCTAGAAATAAATTAAAACATTTAAAAAAATTTAAAAAGGAAGGAATTATTACCTGAGCAAGAAAGAAATCCTAGCAACTTGACCCTAAAGAAACATCTGCAAGAGAAAGAATGTAGCATTTAAGCTTAGGGTTCCCTCTGGCATGACCACCCTCCCTTGCCTTCCCAGTGCATCACAGCTACTTAGAAAGACACGAGAATTGGATCAAAGTTGTGCCATCACTTAAGATTATGCATGTGGTTACATATCTCTTTCTCACACCCCACAGCTGCCACAGAGACATGACACTGAGCTGGCAGGCTATTAGAATACTCCACACATCACTGGATCTCCATAAATACAGTTAATTACCAGGTCATGAGCAAGAGCTTTTAAAAGAATTTCCAATTCATATCTTGAACCGTTGAGACAGGAGTAAGATGTCACACTGACGAAGGACATGCTGTTGTCCCGCTGTGTCCAAACCCTGCTGACACGTCTTGGAGAACACGGAGGCTGCAAGGAATGTGCTATGTGTCTTCATCAAGCAGCATGGAAATAGGAAAGAGGGAACTTAAATGAGAAAAGTGAGGACTACCTAGAATATGGTTTGGGATACTAAAAACCCATGTGTTTTCCTTGGTCATGTCCAATAGTAACTGCAAATATTTTGGGTAAAATCTTTAAAACATTCAGACTAAGACTAGACATAGTTATGAACATTGGTTGTTGTGGACTTTTGTTCCACTGAGCAAATATCAGGCTAAGTCCCATAGGAGCAGGGAGTATTCTGCTGTATTCTGTACATGTGTTCTGTGTACTGTCACATGGCCCAAGTGCCCCCCAAAACACCCACCCCAGGGTAGATCACATGTGAATTAATGCTTCACTTCCATAACAACTTAATGATGGACTATGGGATAGTTCCCTAAATAGCTTAAAAGACTCCTAAATAGTGGCGCCTGGGTGGATAGGTCGGTTAAGTGTCCAACTTCGGCTCAGGTCATGATCTCACTGTTCATGGTTTCAAGCCCCGCATCAGGCTCTGTGCAGACAGCTCGGAGCCTGGAGCCTGATTCAGATTCTTTGTCCCCCCTCTATCTCTGCCCTTCCCTCACTCATGCTGTTTCTCTCTGTCTCAATAATAAATAAACATTTTTTTAAAAAAGACTCCTAAATAGTGATTATTGTCCTGGATGATACGTCTTAGGGCTGCTACTTGAATGATATGGGAGAGCTACATCTGTAGTTAACAGGATAGGGGAGGGTGAGATGAAATGTTTCAAAATTATTATCAATGAGGGAAAAAATGCCATAATCGTTAACATAAATGTAACAAACATAATCTGAGAATTACCATAGTATCAGAGGAATGATTCTGGATTTGTCTACTTTCTGTAGTCTTTTTATTGTTGGGGGGGAAGCTCTCAAATTTAATTGGATAATTGGTTTATTATTGGCTGACTGATTAATTACTTTTTAAATGACCTGGGCCATCCAATCACACCAAAAAGGCCTATGTAAATTAAAATATCAATGTTAATTAAAGGCTTAATTAATATTTATATCATAGATTTATTTGACATAAACTTTTAATGTGAAAAATCACAATTTTATAAGCTATATGAATTATCATTCATAGTATATTGGGATGCCTTACAAAAAAATGCATATAGTAGATTTAGACCTTTTTATATAGGCTTCAGAGCACAATTTTATTATTTATTTTAAATTATTATAAAGGTTTATAGGTGAGTGGTGTTTTCTTGTCACATTTTCCATGATCCCATTTGCTTCTAAGATGACAATGCGAGTCCCAATTATAATAGTGTTACTACAGAGAAATGTTGATTTACAATGAAGTGTTTGCACAAAAAATTGCCAAGTTTGTTGCAGTAAAATTCAGTGATTACTTATATCAGTGATCACAAATTTTATCTGCAAACTCTGGTATGTTAATTGTGACTACCTTGGGCACAATGACAAGAAGGAGAGCTCAACAGAAGTGTTGACATGGCCGATTAGCAATATTGCTACGGTTTTCAGAATGGGGAGGGCTCACGCCCTATGTATTTGCCATCTCTGACCTACATTAACAAATATTTAAAAAGCAAAAACATATGTTGCTGACTGCTGTTCTGACCTGAGTAAATGAGGCTTTATAAAGTATCTGGTTCTCAGGGTGCCCAAGTGGCTCAGTGGATTGAGCATCAGACTCTTGATTTTTGCTGGTCTTGGGATCATCCCCACCCCCACCCCATGTTGGGCTCAGCCCTGAGCATGGAGCTTGCTTTAGATTCTCTCTCTCCCTCTGTCCCTCTCCCCTACTCACATTCTCTCTCTCTCTCTCTCTCTCAAAAATAAAATAAAAAATAAGTAATGTATCTGATTCTCACTCTAGGGGCGTTGTTTATCCACTAGTAGAACATGACTAATTTCTACTTAGTTCTCAAAACGTAAAAAGCAGATGAATTATACCACATTTGCTCTGCTCAAACTAACTTTAACACCTAATGGGAATTTGTTAGCTCACACATTGAAAGTCACGGGAAGTCAGACTTCAGAGTCAATCTGATCAGTGGCTCAATGATGTCACAAAGGTACTGACAGCTTCTGTCACCCTTCCCTGCCTTCCACACTGTCAGCTTCATGCTAGACCAGTTCCCTCAGGGTGGTAAAGTGGCTACAGCAGTTTCAGCCTTCGGAACCACAGACCACACCCTGTGTGATTGGGAAAGTGAGGGTCTGCTCTAACATTGTAGCAACTTGGTGGGGACTTGCCCTCAGCTTGCTTAGGTCCTGGGACTTCTCCTGAACTAAATGTAGTTGGGGCAATGGTATATACTAGCTGGCCTGTGCCATCCAGGCTCCATTCTGGTGGCTCAGAGTAGGCTGAGTTTCTCATAAAGTTCATGGACTTCATAATCTCATAAAATCTAGAAACTTGTGAAAAAGAATAAGGGGGAAGTAGAGTCTGGGTAAGCAACTCAAGGTGTGTAGTCCATGACCTAACAGCCTGCCTTTGAGAAATACAATCATTCAAGATCACAGGTTCTGGAGCAAGAATGACTGCATCTGAGCACTGCCTCTTCCTCTTACTAGCAGCATAATTTTAGCCAAGTTACACTGCCTACCTCAATACCTCAGCTTTCTAATCTCTAAAATGGGGATAATAATAGTTCATAAGATTGTTACGAGAATAAAACAAAATTATAAATGTGGAAAATTTAGAATAGTACCTCGTATTTAGTAAATACCATACAATTCTTAGCTCTTAATATTGTTATAACCTTGTTGTAGAATTAACTTTTCTCAGATGCCTTTACCTTTACACATACAAAATGGAATTTACATGCTAGGATGAGAGCACTGGAAAGCTCCCCAGATACAAACAGTTCATATTCTTAGAACTTATCCATAGCAATTGATAGTGTAGGGCGGGATGTTTCTTTAGAGAAAGACTCACAACTAAATGGAAAATAATTTGCCTTACTATCACACAGTGCTTAACACATTGACCTCAATATCAATATTATCATTGAGTGACTTTTTAATTAGATTCAGATTCTATATTCATTCCACTCAAATAATATTACTCTTACTGAGGAAAGTTTTGTGTTCTGCTGTTAATTTTGAATCAAGAGTTGAAAATGGGCAGTACTCTACTGTCTAACTGAAGACCCTATTCTTCACACACACACACACAGGTTTGTTTGTTTGTTTGTTTCCTCATGAAGCACTTTGGTACATTTTCCAGTAAGGTGTGGAAACTGGGCATGCTGTTGGAAAAGGATAAGTATCTGATTCTCACCCACTCTCTCTAGTGGGATTGTTTTTCCATTAGAAGAACAAGACTAATTTCTTCTTAGTTCTCAAAATGTAAAAAGCAGGTGAATTATACTGCATTTGCTCTGCTCAAACTAGCTTTAACACTGAAAGGGAATTTATTGGCTTATACACTCACTGGAAGTTCATGAAGATTCAAGTCTTTGGAATCTCCTTTTCTCAGATGAAAATTAGGTTAAAAATTTCTCACAGTTGGGGGCACTTGGGTGGCTCAGTCGGTTGAGCATCCGACTCTTGGTTTTGGCTCAGGTCATGATCTCATGGTTTATGAGTTTGAGCCTGGAGTTGGGCTCTGCGCTGACAGTGTGGAGCCTGCTGGGATTTTCTCTCAATCTCTCTCTCTCTATCTCTCTCTCAATAAATAAATAAATAAGCTTTAAAAAAATTCTCAGAGGCCTTGACTGATATTTTAGCCAGTTTTCTTTGATTATGCATGATATAAGTTGGGGGGAAAATGGTTGTACGGGAGAGTTATTATCAGATAAAGAGGTAAATTCTACACTCAAAAGAGTCACTGAGAAGCCACGCTTTGGAAAGACTGAAATGATGGGCATCGGGGTCTCTGATGCCAACACAATCATCTGTCCTTCTTCCAGCCCTTTGCCCTCCTGAAGCAGCATTGTCCTCCCAGATCAGATTTAGCCATGTGATCCTGGACACATGGCTGCCATCCGTTCTTTCCACCCAGCTCCTCATATTCCATGATTGAAAGAGTTCTTCCTTATTCGCTTCAGATAGGAAAAATTTCAGAGAATGAGTCTATAAGACCAGCCTTCATCATATGCACATCCTTCTGGCTAGACATGGGGTTTATTGGATGGATAAAGGGATGCAGAAGGATTATAAGTATAGGACAATGATAGGCATCATAGCTGGGAATTTGTTAGTGGGAAGTTAAAAGTTTTTTCTTAGTTTACCAATTCTCTGAGGCATCAAGCCAAGTGTGGGTTTGGTCAGAGCTGTACAACATATTCATAGAGGTGGGAAGGGAGCTAATGCACCCTTCACAGTTCTGAAGAGTACATACTCTCAGAGCAGAGCCAATACCTACTGGAGGGGCTCCCAGGCAGAAGGGCCACCAGGATCCCTCTCACCAGCCTGTATCTCCTATTGCCTTCAATAGAACAGTCCAGTCTCAGAAAAATCTCTCAGCTCAGCACAGAGCATCCTCCTGCATTTCACTGACACTTTTCTGAATCTTGACCTGAAGACAGGAGCCAGGAAATGGAAAGCCTGGAGTTCTGAGATGTTCATATGCTTCTGAAGTGCATATAATTGCTGATTAGTTTGGCACTTAGATGTATGCCTTAACATTTAGCTTGTGAACAATGAATACATTAGCCCTTCAGGAACCATAACTATGGCATTTTCTGGCTCGTCAAAATGCCCTTTATGCATTTCATAAAATCATTTTTTAAACAAATAAAGTTGGAGTTATGGGCCACATCTTACACAGAAGACAAGAGCTGAAGGATAGAGTTGTGGTTTCTTTACAAAGAAGGTCCCTAGATTCCAGCACTAGTATTATTTTACATCTCACTGCAGCCCTGTCTATAAAGCCATGGTTACCATTTACCTGGCCTGTATGGCAAACATCCACACTTCATTGAGCCTTAGGGTCTGAATAAAACTGTAACATTATGTGATGAAATTGTACCATATGCCAGCCATCTTTGTTATCAATTAATAAACAACCTTCATATCTATGAGATTACACTGAATACTAGGAATGATAGAGACTCCCTGAAGGAACATGCAACTCCTTGGGAGTCACATAAAAGTATTAGAAAAGATTGGGGACATTATTCTAAGTTGTAACTGAGAAAATAAGTCAGTATGTACTTCATGTGGGCTAGATTGGTCCAGAGCCATTTCTTGGAAGACACAGGGCTTGAAATGGGTCTCAGATGATAGACAGGCAAAAAAGTATTCTTTACAGTCTCTTTTTCTGTGATTGGTATAGATATGTAGGGTTGAAACCAAACCACAAAGGTGATCTTAGAAGCCCCTGTGGAGCATAGAGAGTATGATGCACAGTAAATCATGTTGGAGGGGGGGCGCCTGGGTGGCTTAGTCGGTTAAGCGTCCGACTTTCGCTTAGGTCATGATCTCGCGGTTCGTGGGTTCGAGCCCCGCGTCGGGCTCTGTGCTGACTGCCAGCTCAGAGCCTGGAGCCTCTTTCGGTCTGTGACTCCCTCTCTCTCTGACCCTCCCCTGCTCACGCTGTCTCTCTCTCCTAGAAATAAATAAAACATAAAAAAAAAAAATCATGTTGGAGGGTGAGTGGCAGATGATGAAAGCTGGACAAAAAGATTTTCACTTGGTACAATAGTCTGCTGAGCAGGGAAGTAATGAAAGCAATATTCTTTTTGAAAAGTAAGTCATTCCACTCTGTGTGTGTGTGTGCACGCATGCACACGTGTGCATGAAAGAGAGAAAAAGGAAAAGAGGGGTGGGGAGGTGTCAAGTTAATTATTGAAAGGCAAAAGTAGCAAGCTTATTGAAGGTAGGTAGTAATAAAGCCTTAGGTGATGACAGAGACATAATGAGTAAAGGTCATAAAGATATTTTCTAAAATGGGAAGAGCAGGACTTGACATTGAGACAAGAAGGAGAGAGAGACTCCACAGTTTTTTGATTGGCAGACCACTGAAAATTCAACCTTTGCTGTTCACACTGGAGCCCCCCCTAGTTCCTTCCAAATGGCTAGCGGTTGAAGGGAGTCGTTTCTGGTCATTATTAGTGTGACTGGAAAAGAAAATGTCAGTTTCTGACATTATTTATTATTCCATCAGAGAGAAACAAATGCCAAGGTATGTGTAAGAAATCCTTGCACCTTTGGATTTCCATGCCCAGCCTCACTTTATCATAGTTTGTGTTCTTTCACAAAGACTGATTAGGTAGATCTTTAAGGATGTTTACCTTTAGGGACAAAAAGATCAAGTGATAAAAATTCTTGGTAAAATAAAGCTGGTAGATCCTATGTATAATTATTGCTGGGTTATCATTTGTGGAGGAACATTTGTTTTCTTTAACCAATAATTTCTAAGTTTAGAACTGTTTCTGAAAACGTATTTGTGTTTCTGTGTATCTATAAAGGTGTATTAGACCCTTGAATGATGCAAGGGTTAAGGGCACCAACTCCCCCGTGTAGTCAAAAATCCACATATAACTTTTAATTCCCCCTAAAATTTGACTACTAATAGCCTACCACTGAGTGGAAGCCTTACTGATGAACAGTCAATACATATTTCGTATGTTATATGTATTATATAATGTATTCTTACAATAAACTAGGCTAGAGGCAATGCTATTAATTATACTAGAAAACGCACCTATAGAACTGTACCATATTTGTTGGGAAAACCTGTGTATAAGTGGACACTGGAGTTCAAACTCATTGTTGTTCAAGAGTCAACTGTATAGGGGCGCCTGGGTGGCTTAGTCGGTTAAGCGTCCGACTTTCGCTCAGGTCATGATCTCGCGGTTCGTGGGTTCGAGCCCCGCGTCGGGCTCTGTGCTAACTGCCAGCTCAGAGCCTGGAGCCTGTTTCAGAGTCTGTCACTCCCTCCCTCTCTGACCCTCCCCTGCTCACGCTGTCTCTCTCTCTCTCTCCTAGAAATAAATTTAAAAAAAAAAGGGGGTCAACTGTATAGTTTTAAATATCTATAGATGTGTATATATCAATATCAATTGCAAACACATCCAAAGAGATGTGAACATATCCCTATATCTTCATGCAGTCTTATAAAAAGTAGTTATTCTCAATTTTATTGAAAATACAGCCAGTCAGTATACATCAGTAGTCAAACAAATGACAGTGAGATTCAGGTACCACTAAATATGAGTTTCCTCCATTTCAGGCTTCAGCAAATTAGTGAAGTCTGAATTCAATTTGGCTGCTTGATTCAAGCCCCTGATCAATACACTAAAAAGAATTGACCAGCTTTTCTACTCCTCAGACCAGGTCAGCTAAATTTAAAGAGATAAGCACCACTTAGAGGAACTAGTAACAGTAGTACCTGGAGTGGGGTGTAGTGGGGCGGAAATGGTACACCTAAAAGAGTAAGAGTCACCATTCCCAGGCTCCCAAGTCCACTTCTGTCCCTAATCAGCTATGTGATCATGAATAAGTCACTTCACATCACTTTGCCTCAGTTTCCTCACTTGTAAAATGGCAGAGTCAAAAATTATTATCTCCACAGATGGAGCGTTTATATGCATTTTTAGTGAGATCATGACCCTCCTTCTGCAAATGAGTTGTTGGCATGAGAGTTACCGTGTAAGAAAACCAAAGCAATTCCTGCTAGGTCACAGGGGCCCTGACCCTTCAGGGGTCATTTAGCACAGGCTATTGCTTCTCCCCTCCCTCTCCCTGCAGGAAGCCTGTTTTCCTCAGTGTCACTGCCATGACTTGCAACGTGGTCTCCAAACTCTGCTCTCTTCTGTATAAATATGTCTTACTTTCCCCCACTACTTTGGTATCCTTTTATTTCCCTATACACTCTAAACTCTTCATGGTTTAGACCATGTCTTGTATTTTCTTGTATTCTCTACACTGATGTAGTACAGGCCTACAGCAGGTGTTGGGCCGAAGCCTGTGGGCAGGTTGGTTTGTTTAATTCACAGACACTTAATTTTCACTCAAAGAACTTTTGGTCTAATAGGCCAACAGAAATTCCAATAAGAATTCATCAAATACAACAGATGAGCAGGTAATGCCTGGGAAATGATGAGAACGTAGATTTCGCTTTTAGAGTTTCAAGACCTTAGTATAACTCTTGAGACAGCTTATTCTGTCGTATATCTGAGAATACAATAGCACCGACTTTTAGTGTTTGCATGATAAAGATGCCTTATTTTTAACATCCTGTAAGTTGGTTGGAGTGGGGGGAAAAGGGTGGGTGGGCAGGTGGCGTATGCATGCACACACATGTTGAGGAAAGGTTGACTTCCTTTCTATTGGTAAAATCACTTTCTGCTGTTCTCAGAAATAAACTCTGACACCTAAGAAAGGAAACAACTGCTAGTATTGAATTACTGCATGTCTAGAGGGAGCAGCAAAAGAGTCAATGCCGTTGGCTATGTAGGCTTTAAGAAAGCCAGATCGCCTATTACATTATACTTGATAACTTAAAAGGGATTTGCTTTCACATACCCACATAAAAGGATTGTCTAGGTTCTCATGCCATGGCAAAAGAGAGCGACACATTCTTCTAGCTGGCAGGGACCCATGAGGCTATTCGGTACAACGACCTCATCTGCAGAAAAAGTTGTGAGAGCCCTCTTAGGATTAGATAGCTTTTTTCATTTTCCACTTAACAAAACTCTTCCATAGTTTACTGTAGAGCACCTATTTAAAATGATCTCCAAAAGGGATCAAAAGGGATTTCCATTCAAATATAAATATTAATTATGTTTAAAAAATAGGAACACTGAATCTTAAGCTCTGGAATCATACATGTACACCTGTGTTCAAATCCCAGTGAGCGTCTTACTAGGAGCCTGGACGAATGACCTGAGGTCTTTACACATTCGTTAACTTTCCCTGTTAAATGAGAGATGTTCTAGTTTCTACCTTAAATGATACTACATTTAAGCACAAAATAGTGCCCTACATTTGGGCAGTGCCCATTCCAGATTCAATCTTAAAATAGTTGGGGTTTATTTTCACATTCCAATTATAAAGTAATGTAAGACAGATTATTAAATTTAATAGTTTGATAGCACATTCATGTCCAACACAGGACAGGGGGGATAAAGTGAGTATGGAATATAACGGACATGGGGAAAGTGTTGATAACTTGGATTAAACATGATGAAGTTTACCCCAGAATTGCTGGTGTTTTCAGAATACAACAATTCCAGGACACGTTCATAACACTCAGGCATATTTTGAACATAGTATCCTCTGGAGGTAATCATTGACTGTAAGAAAAGGACAAATGGAGAGGCAGTAACTTTGAGTGTCTGACTCTTGATTTCAGCTCAGGTCATGATCTTGTGGTCATGAGATAGAGCCCCAGGTTGGGCTCTTCACTGAGAGTGGAGACTACTTAAAATTCACTCTCTCTCTTCCTCTCCCTCTCTCTCTCTCTCTCCTTCTTTACCTCTTCCCCACTCATGTTCTCTCTCACTTGCTCTCAAAAAACTAAATAAATAAAATAAATAAAAGAAGGAAGGAAGGAAGGAGGAAAGGAAGGAAGGAAGGAAGGAAGGAAGGAAGGAAGGAAGGAAGAAAGAAAGAAAGGAAGGAAGGAAGGAAGGAAGGAAGGAAGGAAGGAAGGAAGGAAGAAAAGAAAAAAAGAAAGAAAGAAGAGAAAGTTGAATAAACTGATCCTTCTCAGCCCCTCTCTATCCCTCTTCTCACCTTCCACCAAACAAAGCATCGAGGCAAANAAAGAAAGAAAGAAAGAAAGAAAGAAAGAAAGAAAGAAAGAAAAGAAAGAAAGAAAGAAAGAAAGAAAGAAAGAAAGAAAGAAAGAAAGAAAGAAGAGAAAGTTGAATAAACTGATCCTTCTCAGCCCCTCTCTATCCCTCTTCTCACCTTCCACCAAACAAAGCATCGAGGCAAACCATCAAACAAAGCAAACCCTTCACATAATGGCTTCAGACTGAATGGCAACATTTTTAGATGATGAATGTTAAAACAAATGAGTATGCATATTCTCCAGAATGTGTAAGATTAATATCATTCCAAATACCAAAGAAGATTTGCAAATGCTGAGTTGTATTTGGAAACTGGAATTGGGAGGAAAGTGGACCTTGGAAATATTTCTGTGAATTGTTCACTGAAATCATTCTAAAGTTTTTCCAACAATGTAAATAATAGAGGAAAGAATTTTAAGATTTATTGGGATTGTTGTCCTTTTTTTTCCAGTTTAATGTGATAAAACATAAAGATTGGGCCACTTGTAGTTCTCACTTGTTCAAGTTACAGAATTTTAGGAAAGGAAATAAACCAAATGTATAAGTTGCCTTATAATTCTAAGGCTATACAATTGTAAGAAAAAGAACTAGCATATTTAAAGTTAAACTACTTAGTATCACTTACATTGAAACAACTAATGATAACCTTGGTACACTTAACAGAGTTCAATTTTATCAATGCGGCTATTGGCTTTTTCTATACAGTCACCAGGAAAACCTGAATTAAGAATGTAGTTAAGTCATTTCTTTCTGTTCTTCTAAGACTTTTAGCAATAGTATCCTTGGATGTTCTAAGAGGGGTGTTAATAAAGCTTCTTATAAAACGGAATCAATGCAAGACAGCCAATTATATTATAAAAGACAGGAGATAGAATATTTAATAAGTGCAGTAAATTTCTTACAGTCCGTATTCAGGACTCACTATGGTGCATAGATGCCATCTCACTATTTGTTTTTTTTAAATACTTTGGTTATTAGGCTCTCAACAAATGTGAAAACAGAGTTTGAATCACACTAAAGATCAGGATTTCATGAAGTGCAGAGTCCAGATCTAGTCAGAGAAGGATGGTTGAACATTGAAAGAGAAAACCTTATCCAATGGGAAAAACCCTTGTATTTTTTTTCTAATAGAGATCTAGGCAGGGAACTGTTAAAAAGAGAACAAATTTAGGCAGAATATTACCCTTCACTTAAAATTCTATAGTTTTTACATGAAACGGTTCTTTTCAAACTGATCCTTACCCCCACCTCCCCCTCCCCCAAATCCAGTGATTAATTTAGCCCATTAGCCTTGCAAGTTCAACCACCTACTTTATTATAGTGACAAATGTAAATAATTATCCAGACGTCATACATTAATGAAAAAAGTCCTGAGACCACAGGAAGAAATTTGCCCGGGCAGAAATTTATCAATGAGTGAAAAGTGAAGGGATGCATATATAATGCACCACTTCCTTGTGTGCAGGGTTTCAATGTCACTCTACCTCTGTACCCCAGGAATAGATTTGTATTATAATCAACAGGCAACAGAAGCCAAATATCACTGCTCCTGGCAGTCTGTCAAATCAGCAATTCATTTATATGTGTGATAAGTCCTCCATCTCAGAACTCTCGGTGGGAAAGCTTTGATTGGCACTAATTACTTTATGTCCACGGATGCCTTCTGTGTGGCTTCCCCAGGCCCTCCTCCCTTGGACAAAAACAAAGTCCATCAGATTCATTTCTCACATAAGCTTAAGGAAAATGATGGCTGGCTGACTCCACAGAGCACAGAGTCAGGATGCTTCTAAGACCTATTCCATCTTCTTCCGTCAGAGGTAAGAGCACAGTCTTGCTAGCAGTTTGATGGTCGGCTCCTGACTCCCTGTTGTTAGGGAAATTTCACCTTCTACCCTGGTTTTTTAAAATCTTTCCTTTTGTACTGGTACATTAGGAAGTAACTGAACTCTGTTTTAGTACTGGTTTACATGTAGTTTTATAAGCTGTAAGTAACAAAACAAAACAAAACAAAAAGCTAAATAACCTGTACTCATTACAGACATTTCAGTCACTGAGTACCTGAAATTATAAAGTAGATTATATAATATTTTATAGGATGTGTAATAGAGCATATATATTTTTTACATTACTATTTTAGCCCTCTCAAGAATGAAAATTAATAATTATAAGTATTAAAATAAAGTTGATCTATATTTATTATCATTCAATTGATTGTAGAGACTGTCTTTTCCACAGTGTACTCGGTTCTCCATCTATGAAACACACATTAATTGAGGCTTACAATAATCCAAGAACCACTCTAGGCCTTGGGAATAGAATGAAGTCTAGGATGACTAGGAAGTGGTGATTGTTCTCAAAGTCAAATTCCCCAAGACTATTTAATCCACTGAGAATCAGATACTTACTTCCAAATTTTTAAAATTTGTAGATGTGTGATCATGTGTTTGCATAAAACTCCTTACTAAATAAGACTACAACTATAAAATGCACACAAAGTTTAGAATAGTAAAAGGTGAGCACTATTTTTTTTTTGCTCAAATACTTTTATTTTATTTTATTTTATTTTTTTATTTTTTATTTATTTATTTATGAATTTTTTTACAAATAGTTTATCGTCAAATTAGTTTCCACGTAACACTCAGTGCTCATCCCCATAAGTGCCCTCCTCTATGCCCATCCCCCCCTCCCCCCCACATCCATCAGTCCTCAGTTTTTGTCAGCATTCAAGAGTCTCTCATGGTTTGCCTCTCTCCCTTTCCCCCACCATTTCCGCCCTTCTTCTCCCCCTTGTTCCTCCGTCAAGTTCCTCCTAATCCTCCTATACGTGCAAACATATGATATTTGTCCTTCTCTGCCTGACTTATTTCGCTCAGCATAACACCCTCAAGGTCCATCCATGTTGCTACACATGGCCAGATTTCATTGTTTCTCATTGCCATGGAGTATTCCATGGTAGAGATAAGCCACATCTTCTTGATCCATTCATCTGTTGATGGACACTTAGGCTCTTTCCATGTTTTAGCTATTGTGGAGAGTGCTGCTATGAACATGGGGGTACATGTGCTCCTATGCCTCAGCATTTCTGGATCCCTTGGGTAAATTCCTAGCAGTGCTATTGCTGGGTCCTAGGGGAGTTCTATTGTTAGTTTCCTGAGGAACCTCCACACTGTTTTCCAGAGGGGCTGCACCAGTTTACATTCCCACCAACAGTGTAGGAGGGTGCCTGTTTCTCCACATCCTCGCCAGCATCTAGAGTCCTCTGATTTGCTCATTTTAGCCACTCTGACTGGCGTGAGGTGGTATCTCAGTGTGGTTTTGATTTGTATTTCCCTGATGAGGAGGGATGCTGAGCATCGTTTCATGTGTCTGTTGGCCATCTGGATGTCCTCTTTGGTGAAGTGTCTGTTCATATCTTCTGCCCATTTCTTCACCCGGCTGTTTGTTTTTCGGGCGTGTAGTTTGGTGAGTTCCTTATAGATTCTGGATATTAACCGTTTACCTGATATGTCATTTGCAACTATCTTTTCCCATTCTGTTGGTTGCCTATTAATTTTCTGGGTTGTTTCCTTGGCTGGGTGAGCACTATTTTTTAGTTCAAAAGTCAAATCTAAGATTGGAAACACACATACGAACAAGTTACATTCATCCTCAATATACAAATTTGGCTATTTCCAATCAGCATGGAATAAGTAGATGATTGGTGATCCTGGACAGAAGCAGGGTCTTATTCTCCAAATAGGAAGAAATTTAGGCAAATATTTAGAGGCCAGAAGAGAAACTGATCCCCAGAAGACTGATAATATGCAAAGAGTCTTGTCAGTAGACAAAAAGAAAAATAAAGTAAATGGTTAGAAAATTTAAAATGTAATGAAATCTATCTTTCTATAGAGTGAGCAAAAGTTATTACTATGGAGAATGTGGCAAAGTAGCATGGCTGTGGAGTATTTGAGGAATTTCCTAGTTGTGGTTTTGAAGACTGTTGAAATCAGTAGCATCAAGGAAACTATTATAAGCAAGTTTGTGTTAATTTGAGTTTGAGGTAATATGATAAGAGAATAATAAGATTGGTCCAATGCGTGGACAAAGATAAGAAAACTTGGCAGATGCACCAAAGGATACAGTGATTTAGGAGACCTAGAAGCCTGGGCTAGTAGGTATATTGGCTTCAATATTAGGGAAGCGGGGATGGTGTAGCACGAACAAGTTTCAGGGGAGTTGTTCATAAGAGGTCAGGGAAAAAACAAAATCCTAGTCGTTGTCCAGGTTCAGGGGAGGAAAGCATCAATACCTGAGGCGACCGGCTGACCTTAGCTCCCATTTGGCCAAGACAGCCCCGATTTATTCCTGTTTTACCCTCACTCAAAAAAATTCCCTTATTTGGATGACAGATTAATTATATAGCCATCCTTCCAGGAGAGTAAATGAAGAGGAAGACTCTTTTCACTACTGTTCTCTCTCTGGTCAGAGTCCTTGAATGACATTCTCAGCACTAATCAAGTTAGTTAGTTCCATTAGATACATGTTTCTGTTTATTCAAGCTTTTTACTTGCCATGAGAAAACATTATATAATAACCCCAGATCCCAGTAAATCCACCACACTTTTCCAGCCTCTGGAAGGATCAAGACATCAAAAAGAACCAACTCCTAACGCGCATAATAACATTTTATGCAACTGCCCGGAAAGCAGGCCGCTCCCACCAGTTAACTCCTGAATCCACAGAGAACTAGGTGCATTTTGGTTCCACTTACTTTTCATGGTGATAAGGATGTTTCAGAGCCTGACAATTTCAGAACAATAATAGTTGGGACTGAACTCAAAATGACTTCCTCAGATAGTATTTCAAGTTTGTGAAAACATTTACTGGCTATAAAAAATTAGATAATGGTTCTTGAATCTAATAACATCTACAGATCTGAATTTTAATGTGATGGGCTTCCTATAGAGTCAGATTTTTTACATTGATCTTTAAAATATACAAGTGTTATTCCATTAACTTAATAATTATGACTTCTTTGCACCAAATTCTGATAGAGATTTAGAGGATGCTTTTAAAGAAATCGTTTTCATATATACCATTTGAATTTTATGAAACCTCTGGAGTGTCAAAAACTAAAAGCAGGTTTAATTATATCTATTTTACCAAACAAAAGTCTAATGCTTATAAAAATTAAATAATTAATCAGGACCAAAACATCATTTTGCAGTTTTCCCACTACAAACAATCTTTCTGTTTCCCATCAGCTCTTTTTGTAATAATTTGTATGTAAACTTGCATTTCAATAATTGTCATAATTTGGACAGAGCCTTGCTGAAATGGACTTTTCATCTTTCATGAGGACAAAATTTATGAAGACTGACAAAGTGTGCAGAATGTTTCAATTTCCTAAAACACATCAATTTAACAGAGAAATGATTTACACGTGAATTATACATATAACATGAAAGCAAATCAGCTAAGGACAGCTACAGGCTAAATTCCCTAAGCTTGCATTTGTTGTAAAACTACTGCTTTCTAATTAAGTATAACTTTCTTTTAATTTTTTTAACACCAGCTAATTTGGTTAACCCTTTCTAGCTGATCACACTAATCCGTCCAGTGAATGGATACACTATTAAAATATTTCCCTTCCAGTACGAGAAAGTGAAGCAGGCTTCTCCATTTGTTTTCCTCTGCCATCTTTTTTTTAATTTTTTAAAAGTTTTTAATGTTTATTTGAGAGGAAGACAGAGTGTGAGTGGGAAAAAGGGCAGAGAGCGCCAAGGAGACACAGAATCTGAAACAGTCGCTAGGCTCTGATTAACCGACTGAGCCACCCAGGTGCCCCCCTCTGCCCTCCTCTGTATCTAGCAGAGAGGGAAGGAAAAAGGAAGGAGGCAGAGGAAGAGGGTCAGGAGGAAAAGGGGAAGAAATAGAAAGGAGAGAGGGACAGGAAAGAGTGATCCCCACTGTAGCTAGCTGTCTGGCTCTAAACCTGTGCCCTGGAGAACTCCGGGTACCACAAGTCACATGATCAAAACTGACTAGTCGCCCCCGAGATTGTCCAAGGCTGTGGCCCTAAATAGTAATATAATAGTAAATCACGTTGCACACACACACACACACACACACACACACACACTATGCCTATCCGGGATGTTCACAAGCATTAGCACATGTCATCTGGCTAAATTTCACCGATCCCCTAGGTGGTACTGCATGCTAGGTCCAAGTACAGTGATGTAGTATGTGTGCATATAAAGGGGAATTGCCCGCAAATCTGCTTTTGTGTGTTGCTTTTCACGGCTGTTTACTTAGACCAGGTTTCATCTACAATCTGAGTGCGAGGGGGAGAATCAGATGTGCTAACATGCCATGGAGGTGCATTAATCGATACAGGATAATAAGAAGCAGTGACATTAAATAGTGCAACCACGCCTAAGTGCTACTGAGACAAAAGTAGAAATTATTGCATCCATATCCTAAGGAAACCTATTAAAAATTTTTTAAAAAGCACATATTCTGGGGCGCCTGGGTGGCTTAGTCGGTTAAGCGTCCGACTTTCGCTTAGGTCATGATCTCACGGTTCGTGGGTTCGAGCCCCGCGTCGGGCTCTGTGCTGACTGCCAGCTCAGAGCCTGGAGCCTGTTTCAGTCTGTGACTCCTTCTCTCTCTGACCCTCCCCTGCTCACACTGTCTCTCTCTCTCTCTCTCCTAGAAATAAATAAAACATTAAAAAAAAAAAAAGCACATATTCTTTCCTTCCGAAATAAAACGATTACTCTTCATGCTATTAATCTAAATTTAGTGACTGCTGCTAATGGGGTTGTTTACATTTGTACCTTCAGTTTCATATCAAGACATGTCATAAACAGCAACAAACTTGTTTTGCAATGTGGGATACAACCTTAGCGGCGACTCTCCGTGGTGTTTTTGGAAGTCCGTGCATCATGTGCATGGAGCACAGCAAAGGGAATATTTCAGAGCAGCCATGCTTAATCAGCCCTAATGGACATTTAGGTTATAGTTAAATCATAATTATCACCACCAGCTGCTCAAATGGTGTCCATCTGGGATACATTTATGGAGTGCCTACTGTGTACCTCAGGAAAAAACTTGCTTTTAGTGATGCTTCAGAACCTCACTGAAGCATCAAGTCAAGGTCAAGAGGGCTGTGCCTCTTAGAAAATTACTTAATAATGACGGAGAATGGCAAACCAGTACCCTTAAAGAGCAAATGGGCCTTCAGGAAGTAATTTTCTCACCTTGTCTACAAGAAATGTCAAATAATGGTGGTCATGAGCACTTACCTAACACCGACTTCGTAATCTACTATATTTCATTTAATCATGACAACCATAGGGATCCTTTCTTTCTTTTACAGAAGGAACAAAGGGAAATGCCTCTTATTCTAATCAACTCAAAAGTTGTGGCTACCCAAGCCACAAGTAATAGGTTTTAGAATTTATAGTAAATATATGTTATGTTATGTATATAACATATAAAAGTTGGTTTATAATTTATGAATGAAACAAAATCTAAAATTTATATGTAAATTATTTTATTAAAACCTAAAACTTGTTTTTTCTATCAACAGTGTTATAAATAGCAGTTTCAACTTAGAAGGATTACACTTAAAATTTTTTTCTTCTAATGTTTTTATTTATTTGTGAGAGACACAGAGACACAGAACATGTGTCGGAGAGAGAGAGAGAGAGAGAGAGACAGTCAGAATCTGAAGCAGAATCCAGGCTCTGAGCTGTCAGCACAGAGCCCAATGCGGGCCTCGAACCCACAAGCAGAGAGATGATGATCTAAGCCGAGGTCAGATGCTTAACCCACTGAGCCACCCAGGTGCCCCTAAGAAGGATTACATTTTTAACTCAGAATTAAAGTGACAATTGTATATAGACAATTGAACATAAATCCTATAGAAGACTGCAGAATTCCCAAATGTATGGTTTTACTATATATCATCCTGCCCATCACTACATGCATAAACAAAATTATAGGATTTTGAATATATAGTTCCATGGAAAGAACTCATGTTCAGAAATTATTTAAGACTTTTCTGCTTTCAACTTGTTAATTCTCCTATTTATGGTCATCCATTTCCTCTCTCATATTGTTTTATCAGGTCTCCAACTCTTCATCCGTCGATGTTTCTCTAGGGCTTTCAATTGTTTTTACTAGACTACTACAAAGCCATCACTAATCAATTGCCTGAAGAATGAACTTCTCTTCTTTGCCAAGCTGAGAATCCATTAAAATTCTTTTTTTCCCATAAGTTTCAAAACTATGCATTGACTCTTTCAAACTCATTAAGTTCCCCAGACTATGCTATTTAAACGGTTTCTTCTCTTCTCTCTCTCTCTCTCCTTTCCTTTCCTCACTCTTCCTCTCTTGTGTGAATAGCTGAATCTGATGGGTGAATGCTGGAATTTAATAGGAGTTATAGTGCTATACCACAGAACTTGTTCATGTATGTAAAGCAGAGTTTTTTGTTTGCTTTTGGGGGTTTTGTTTTGTTTTTCCAGTCTTTGGTACCAAGAAAGACTCCTTTCCCTTCCCCCACCTCCCCTGCTCCTGGAAGTAAATAGAGGCAGGGAAAATTCTAGGCAATTTTGTCTCTGGCATCAGTGTCCCACAAAATCTTCTAGCTTTCCATTACACTTAGAATAAAATTCCAGCTTCTTGTCATGCCCTACATGGTCCCACAGGCTTTGGATGCAGCTTCTTTCTTTGACCAGAGATCACACCAAGCACTGTCCTCCAGATCCAGCCACAGGGAACCTAATTTCAGTTCCTGGATTGTGCCCAATTACTGGTCCTTCAAGACTTCCACACTAACTGTTCCACTGTTTCTTAGATCCAGTATCAGCTCCTCAGAGAGGATCTCCCAGACGATCCAATTTAAACTTGGCTCCCATCCTCTCTAGATATGACATTATAACTTCATTTACTGCCTTCTTACCATAATCTATACTGCTTTCAAGTTGATCATTTAAAATCTATATCTATCCCACAATTAGAATGCAAATCCCCCAAGGGCATGTGTCATCTTTCACTGCAGTATTCTAGAATCTGGAATATTATCCGTAAAAGAGGCACAGGCAAATAGGAGGTAAGTAAATTAATTGGCAAACAAGATGAATCTCCTAAACCGAACATTCATGATTTATGTCTTAACTTACATCACTGCCTGGGCCCTCTTACTGATAAAATCTACTTCAGATATGGCAAAAACCAAAAAATCAAAAACAAACAAACAAATTTAAAAAAAAAACCTGAGCATGTAATCCAGCTTGCCTGCTTCCCATCAATCTTCATTTACCCAAAGACTGGATTTTCAAGGACCAAATTTAGCCTGTGACAGGACCAAGTCTTACCAAACTGTGAGGTTTTACGAACAATCTCTCAAGGTTTATTGGTATGTAAATAAATACTAATTTCCCTACTCTCTCCTTTGTTCCTTTCCATATTTTCTATATGCTTTTCTTCACTTAACACCCAGAATAAGCCTCTACTGTCCATGTTTTTTCTCTTTTTAAATAGGGATGAGTAAATAAATAAGTAAACAACATAACGTAAGATATCTGGACTTAGGAAGGACTTTATTCAAAAAAAATTGTTGCAGTAATGGAAGGGAGCTACAGAAGTAGGAAGAAAGCTGAGACCATGAGGTCTGCAAAGAAATCCAGAGATCAAGCAGAAAAGAGATTGTCTTTTAGGAAAGAGGAGTGAACCAGAAAGAAACAAGTGTGGTAGAACTGATGAGCACATGCTTTGATTGGAAAGTTGAGCAGTGGAGGTCATAATGGAGGATACGTTCTAAATTCCAATGTTTGTTTAACCTGAGGGGTAACTCATGTTCAGGATCATGTTCAGGATCCTGTGAAGAGAGACACTTAACTAAAGTTTGGTCTAGTCAAATTAGCAGGCATTTTGTTATAATTGGTCAGTGGGGATAAATAGTTCAGCTGATCATTTGAGACAAGGAATGGGAATGAAGAGGGTCGTTGTCCCATCTTGCCCTGAGTAAGCAAGGACATCATCCCTAAGCCTTACCTGAGTCATCAGGGGAGGATAGTTCTTTGCAGTAAGCCACAAAGGTGGGTAGATTTCTTTACCCATTACTGATCCCCAAGAACACAGGGCTCAGGTAAAGTTTAATATGGTCACTTCCTATGGGTTTCAAGTTCAAAGTAAAACCTAGTGTTTTCTGTGATCTACAAGGCCCTACACAATCTGACTTCCACCAGTTCTGAGTTAACTCCATCCCTATCTCACCTGTGCTCAATGGCCGCCTCCAGCGATCACACCAAGCACTGTCCTCCAGATCCAGCCACAGTGAACCTACTTTTGGTTCCTGGATTGTGCCCAATTATTGGTCCTTCAAGACTTTCAAGCTAACTGTTCCCACTGCTTCTTAGATCTTGTATCAACTCCTCAGAGAGGATCTCCATGCTAGTTAGGCATGCTCCTGCTCCAAAAGCCTTCTGGGCTTGCTCATCCTCTGGCTGAATATCTTAGAGAAGAACAACTATATAGCTTTCTTTTTCCTTGCCTTTGGGTGTCCTACTTAAATGTCATCTTTTTGCAAAGCCTATCCTGACTACTTTATATAACAAAATAATTGTTCTCACAACTCACCCCTCTAAACTCCCAATCCTGCTACAATTCACACAATGGCACTCGTTGCTATTGTACAGGCCGTGGCTGTTTGGGTGTTGGTCTCCCTTCACTGCAAGGTAAGCTCAAGAAAACAGGGATTGTCTTTTATTCACTGCTGTATCATTATTATCTACAATTGTTTGTTAGATGACTGAATGAGCTAACAAAGGATTAAATGAAAAAAAAATGAACAAACAAGTGGATAAAACTAATTGTATTTTCTCAAACTGGGAAATTTTGCTGAAAGAAGTGATAGTGTTTAAGAAGTGATTTCTCTTACGAGCTTAGGAAGGAGGACCCAAATGGGGGACCCTAAAATGAAGAGGGCCATAAAACCTTGCACTCAATTGCCAGCACTAGAAATCACTAAAGAAATGCATAACTTATTACAATTTAAATGAAACCAGTAATAAAATTGATATAAGTTCCTGGTGCTCTACCCATCAGGCTATAATACCACATTGGCATGGATCTGGCCTACAAAGAGATCTATGGCACCCATAGGCTAAAGATGAAAATGTTAAGGGAACCTCTAAGTACATTGAAAACTAAAAAGGGAGAATAGTAATTAATTATGTTGTAAGAATAAATACATGATTTGTGTTCCAAATATAAATAGACTGGCTTAATCAAATGTCACACTGACATTTCTAATAATGATTGAACTGTGCAAATTCCATTAGTGAGCTATACCTGCCAAGAGAAAAGTTACAGAGGATCAATTAAACAAACATGAAATTATCCTCCCCTAGAGAGTCCGTGGATCTTCCTGTTTGTGGCTGTACCTAGATCCTTTGAAAATTAGGTAGACATTTGCATAAGATTAATAACTCCTCCCCTTCTTCCTTACACCCCCAAATCACTGTTGCTTAATACCCTAGAGCTATCTAATATCTTTGAAAAAGAGAAGCTTTCAATGATAACAGCAAATTAAAAATGGCTTAATATGTCAGAAAGGATACAGCATTCTAACACGGAAGCCTCTGTATTAATAAACACACCTGCAATGTTCCCAAGATTAATGAGAAATATCTTGGTAGAACTCATTTTCAGCAGTGAATTTGCCTGGTTATACTTATAGATCATCTTAAAATCGCCTGCTTGAGCACAGACAATGTTATCATAAATATGTATTTGAAACGAAATTTAAATTTTAGGGAGGCAATATCCATTCATTAAAGAGGAGGAAACAAATGCATTACAATGAGTCTCAGGTGAATGAAAAGAACTGAATCTAGAGCTAAGAAAGTGTCTCTTCTATTTGTGAGTTTGAGGACATTATTATTCAAAGCGAGGCTAGAGTTCAATTGATTCCTTCAGAGGTACTCTCATCTGAAGTTTCAGTGGAAGTGGGTTCATCCTCCATACACGGATTCTCTTAGAACTGAGGACCCACAGGTTAAAATTCCTGGATCAGAGGTAGGATTTTGCTATAGCATGGGAAGACCGAGCTGGCAAGTCTGTCATGGAAACTGCCAGATTTTATCAGCCATGGATAGTCATTGCTGTTCTGCTCAGGCCCTTCTGGTCTTACAGGGACCTAAATTAACTGGAGAGAGACTCCAGAAGTGTTTTCTGTGCAGAATTCCTTTTAATAAGCAAAACAAGAAAAGAATCCAGACACTAAGAAGGACACAGTTATAATTCCATTTATATGAAGTTCAAGAACAGGCAAAATTTAACTATAGTTATAGAATTCAGAGCAGAGGCAAAATAGGTTTGAAGTTGCCCCTCACATACGCACACCCACGCCCACACACTATGGCCACATCCTAACTTCCATAACCTGTGAATGTGACCTTTGGAAAAAAGAGTCTTTACATATGTAATTAAAATCTTGAGAAGAGATTCATCCTGGATTATCCAAATGGGCTTTGCATCCAATGACAAGGGTCATATAAGAGACACATGGAGGAGAGACAGAAGACCAGGGGGGATGGGGGTAGAGACAAGACAGATGCAGCCACAAGTCACGGAATTCCAGCAGCCACCAGAAACTGGAAAAGCCAAGGAAGGATCCTTCTCTAGAGTGTTCAGAAGGAGCTCACTCCTGCTGATGCCTTAATTTTAGACTTCTGGCCTCAAAAACTATAAAAGAATAAATTTTTGGTACTTGAAACCACTAAGTTTGGGGTCATTTGTTACAGAAGCCACAGGAAGCCAAAGCAAGGGGTTACCTCTGGGATGGGGAGGTATAAACTAGAAAAGCCGGCAGGCAGACACTAAGGGAATATTCTAGTCCTGAGAGGTGACTGCACAGGGTACACAGAGTCAAACTTAAGAGATGCACTTCATACACTTTTCTAGGTGTCGGATTTCCCTTGATACAAAACCAAGACATAAAAGGAGGTAATTTTTAAAAAGGGAAAAAGAGGGGCCCCTGGGTGGCTCAATGGTCAAGCGTCCGACTTTGGCTCAGGTCATGATCTCCCGGTTTGTGGGTTCGAGCCCGCATGGCATTCTGTGCTGGCAGCTCAGAGCCTGGAGCCTGTTTCGGATTCTGTGTCTCCCTCTTTCTCTGCCCCTCCCCCGCTCATGTTCTGTCTCTCTCTGTCTCAAAAATAAACATTTAAAAAATAAAATAAAATAAAATAAAATAAATAAAAAGTGAAAAAAGTTCCAAGTTTATCCTCAACTTTTTAATAGGTTAAAATACTCACTGCACTGAGTATTTAGGTAAGCCTCTGTTTACGAAATGATTACGCTGCTATTCTGTTAGAAAAAAACTTTTAAAAATGCAATCACACATCTTAAAATGCACTAGAAAACTTTTGTAGAAGAGGGTATTATTTCTGAATTGTGACGTGGTTAATTATCCCATGTTTTTGTTCTGTGGCAACTTTGATAATATTTATTAAAACCATAAGCCAGGGGCACCTGGGTGGCTCAGTAGGTTAAGCATCCGACTTCAGCTCAGGTCACGATCTCGGGTTATGGGTTCGAGTCCCGCCGTCAGGTTATGTGCTGACAGCTCACAGCGTGAGGTTTATTTCAGATTCTGTGTCTCCCTCACTCTCTGCCCCTCCCCCACTCATGCTCTGTATCTCTCTTGTCTCAAAATTAAATAAACTAAAAAAATAAAATAAATAATAAATAAAACCATAAGCCAAACTGTCTTGACCTGAGTTGGATTTATTTTAGGACTTGTTTGTCTGTTTTGTTTTTCCTGTATGAACTTCTCATTCTGGTTGTGAGCTACAAAGTGCCCTTTGAGGTTTAAAAAAAAAAAAATAGACTATTTGGGAAGGTCTTTGATTTATAACTTTTTGCACTCCATTCTAATATACTAAAATATACCTAAATCTGTATGATCTTAGAGTTGAAATGCACAAAATTTCAAACACAACATTATAAAAAATAATAAATTAGGTGTCTGAGATAGGATTAAGCAATGGACAGTCTATATTTATTCTTTAGGTCTATAAATCTTATATTAAAGGCAGGCAAAAACAACTACAGATAGTCAAATGAGTACATATTTAAATTACAATAAAAAAACAAGAGATTTCCTATGTCTGACATGTTTCATTAAATAGAAGTATCTCACAGCCCTTAAGTTTCTGAATAAAAAAGCTGCTATTTAATTATTTAAGGGGATTTAAAAATAGCCTAAGTAAAAGATTTAATACTACTAAATAACACACACTGCATGTGTATAAGGGGATGGAAGGTAGACATTCTCATTCATTATTGCTAGAAATAAAAATTGGTACAACCTTTATGCAAGGCAATTTGTCAATATCTGTCAGAAATACAAATGCATTACCCCTTGACCTAGTAATTGCATTTCTAGGAAATATGCCTCACATATACTCACATGTGCAAAGAGAAGTGTGTATAAGGTTATTGATTTCAGTATTGTAACAACAAAAGTTTGGAAAACCTAAACATCCATCAGCATAAAACTGCTTGAATATAGAGTGTTTCATCATGTAATGGAACAGTTGAAGAAACTCCATTTGTGCTGATGTAATATTATTTACTATTAAGCTATAAAAAAGGTAGGATGCAGAACAATCCTTATAATATGCTATTTTTTAGAAAAGGATGCTTAGGGGCACCTGGGTGGTTTAGTCGGTTAAGCGTCCGACTTTGGCTCAGGTCATGATCTCGCGGTTCGTGGGTTCGAGCCCCGCGTCGGGCTCTGTGCTGACTGCCAGCTCAGAGCCTGGAGCCTGTTTCAGTCTGTGACTCCCTCTCTCTCTCTGACCCTCCCCTGCTCACGCTGTCTCTCTCCCTCTCTCAGAAATAAATAAAACATTTTAAAAAATAAAAAATAAAAATAAATAAATAAATAAAAAAGGATGCTTAGGGGGCCTAGCTGTTCATTCATCGGGTTTGATTGGTAAAGTAATGTATAGAAGAAACATTTTCCCGTATGCTCTGGTACCTTCTCAGTTTTAAACCATACGACTATATCAGGTCTTCAAAGTAAATAAAATTAAAATTATGAGCAATAGAGCCTGTAAGTAACCTTTAACAAATTAGTGAAAGTGAATAGAGAATTCCTAATTAGATTCAAGTGTGTATAGGAACTCAATATAAGATAAATGCATCATTATATGTAGAGGAGAGACTAGTCAATAAAAGTGCTTGGGAAATGTAAACCAAGACCCCTATTTCACTAATCTCAGCAAGTCCATCACACAGGGATTGGAAAAATCTAATATTAAAAAATAAAACCATAAAAGTACCATAATAAAATAGGTAATAGAAAGACTAAGAATAATGATAGCCAAAAATCATAAAATAAAAAGACAGATAGATATACACATCTGTAGAAAAAACAAAACTTCAAACAATAAACACTGCAAACTATAAGACAAATTTTAATGTTTATTCAAAAAATATTTATCAAATAGCTACTAAATGCTAGAAATGAAAAAGTTGAGGTCAATGATATTGACAGCTTTTGCCCTCATGGAGATCTTCTTAAAAAAATGAGAATACAGGGGCACCTGGGTGGCTTGATCGATTGAGTGTCCGACTTCAGCTCAGGTCATGATCTCACAGTTTGTGGGTTCGAGCCCTGCGTCAGGCTCTGAGTTGACAGCTCAGAATCTGCTTCAGGTTCTGTGTCTCCCTCTCCCTCTGTGCCTCCCCCACTCCTGCTCTGTCTCTCTCTGCCTCTCAAAAATAAGTAAACATTAAAAAAAATTTTAATAAGAATACAAATTATACTAATAGAAATATTTGCAAAGGACACAAATTTATAGAAAGGTGAATAATATTTTTAAAATATTCATCTTCACTCAAATCAAAGAATAACTATAAAAACTATCTAAGATCAGATTATTAGAAATTGATAAATTCAGCATTGTTTTATTTTTTTAATGTTTATTTTGGAAGGAGAGACTGCATATAAGCGGGTGAGGGACAAAGAAAGAAGGAGACACAGAATCTGAAGCAGGCTCCAAGCTCTGAATTGTCAGCACAGAGCCTACGTGGGGCTCGAACTCACCTGCCATGAGATCATGACCTGAGCTGAAGTCAGATGCTTAACTGACTGAGCCACCCAGATGCCCCAAATTCAGCATTGTTAAGAATGGAGGAAATTGATACTTTCATACATTGTGTGGGAAGGTATATAAAAATATACAACATTTTTATAGGGGAATCTGACAACGCAAAACATAAAATGTGTATGACTTTTACTGGAGCAATTCCACATCTAGAATCTTACACTAAGGAGAAAAACAATCAAGTGTATAAGAATTTATATGAGTAAGGATATTCACTGCAGCATTGTTTGTAAGAGTGAAAAAACAAAATTATTCCACAATGTGTACTGCTAAAGGGTAGATAAAATGAAGTAAAGTAAATTGTAATGCAAGGGAATTTTCTGGAGCCATTAGAAGGAAAACAAGTTAGTTATATGCATCACTGAGGAAGCATCCATGCCATTGTGATAAAAATAATGTTTCAAATATATGACCTTACCTATAGGGAAATCTTTGCCCCTTTTTGAGAAATAACCAAGTCAAACCTTCCATACGAGTGGGTTCAATGGGTTTCCCAGGTTGCTGTCGCCCAGCCTAGGGCAGGTATGAAGTAAGCCAGTTAGAGTAACCTGCCTCTAGCCCCAAGGGCCTCATAGAGGGTTGACACTGCATCTCAGGTGGCTGACCCCCTCTTGACCTTCTGAGAAAGCAGAGTTTAGTGTAGCTGGGCCAGAGTATTTATCGACATCAGAATTACTAGTGTTGATGTAGAGTAATTTGGCACAATAAGTTGAATTAAGTATAAACACTGTCCATGACTCAGCAATTCTTTTCCTGATATGCGGCCCAAAGAAGTTTTCTCACAAACCTATAAGGGAGCATCTAAGATAATATTTGCCGCGGCTTTGTGAAAGGATCAGTGAGCTGGCAGTAACCAAGTGCCCATCCCTATGGAATGAATAGAAGATGTAACCTATGGCCCAAAAGGGAACTAGAAGTAATAGATTAGGTGCACGCGTAAGAGCAAGAATAGTGCTAAGCAAAAAAGGAAACAGAAGGATATCAGCAGAACAAAACACTGTCATTCATGCAAGTTAAAAATAAAAGCAAACAAAACAGGGGCGCCTGGGTGGCTTAGTCGGTTAAGCGTCCGACTTTCGCTTAGGTCATGATCTCGCGGTTCGTGGGTTCGAGCCCCGCGTCGGGCTCTGTGTTGACTGCCAGCTCAGAGCCTGGAGCCTGTTTCAGTCTGTGACTCCCTCTCTCTCTGACCCTCCCCTGCTCACGCTGTCTCTCTCTCTCCCTCCTAGAAATAAATAAAAATATTTAAAAAAAAAAGCAAACAAAACAACTATAGACATTTTCTAGATACAAATAAGATGGCCACCAGCCTGGGTTGGGAAGACAGTAATGGGAGCGGGGGATAGGGATATAATAGCACACAGATATATAACTTATTGTATGGACTAAGGATAATATCATTATGCCATGGAGGAGGTATATAATTAACTCTCTGTACCTGAACAGGATGGGGGGAGGGGTGGAGGGAGGGAGGGAGGAAGGGAAGAAGGAAGGAAGGAAGGAAGGAAAGAAAAGGGGTGTGGAAGAGAAGAAGGAATACACAGAGGGAGGGATGAAAGGAGAAAGGAAAGAAAAAAAGGGACATGTTACAAAGACGCACATATAGTTTGAACCCATTGTGTATACAGAGGAGTGTATACATGTATACATACAAAGAGATCTGAAAGAATGCTCACCAAAAATGTCCATCAATGTCACCCCTGAGAGTGAGATTTCATGTTTTTTAAGGTTTATTTATTTATTTATAGAGAAAAAGAGACAGAGAGAGAGAGAGAGAATGTGAGTCAGGGACAGACAAAGGGACAGGGAGAGAGGGAATCCCAGCCAGGCTCCAAGCTCAGCCCAGAGTCCAATGAGGGCCTCGATCTCATGACCACAAGATCACAACCTGAGCTGAAATCAAGGGGCAGATGCTTAACCCACTAAGCCACCCAGGTGCCCCTCTTTTTTTTTTTTTTAAATACTTCTTCTGTATTGCCTGGCTATTCCAGATGAGAATGTGTTAGAACTATAATCTGAAGTGAGAGCTGACATGCTTTCAGGTATGGGAAGAAATAATGTATGCAGATCCAGCAGCCCCCCTCTCCGGTACTACTTTCACATAAACATGGTCTCTAATCATTTTCCCTTACTTGCCAGTGTGTCAAATGTGAGGCAGATGTGACAGAAGCAATAGTGATTTTGCTACAAAATATTGAAATGCACTTTTAATATGGATAGGAAATCTATAAGATGCTTCTTCTATAATTAAAAACAGTATCTAAAAATCAGAAACAAGTTTCCTGGCTTGAAACCAAACAACAGGAGGCTGAGCCCACAAGGGACACACACAGGAATTCTCCAGAGCAGCTCATTCCCCCGCTCCCTTTGATTGAGCTGCTTTTGTTTCTACAGATACAGGCAGAATACCCCAGCAAAGTTGCTACTATTTCAGGCAGGTGTACCCTAGCAAAGTGAAATGAAGCCTTAGGCAAACTTGGGACATATGGCGGTGTGAACAATTCAGACAATAATAGCACCTGCTTTATTTTCAGAAATCATGTGTTTTCCTGACTTGTCTAATGCCCTGGATTTTTCTGTCACTATGTTTGCAAGTATGTCAATAACATTATTATAAAATAATGGATAAGCATGTGTAAGATGGATAAATTTAGCTGAAAGGCAAATATGTAAATCTTAAATAAAGGCTCCTTCTATTCTCATGCACATGGTTGAAAGGAGTGATGTTGCTAAATATGGTATTCCCCACAAGTAAGTTTCAGGACATTCCATCTACTATTTACTAGTTTGAAAGAACACAGATTTAAGCTAGCACCTACTAAATTGTCTACATACTCTATCTCATTCAGTCCTCCTAATTAAAGGTAATATCTACTTATGGGATAGATATATTTGACCCAGTTTTACAAATGAGTAAATTTGAGGTCATGGATGTTTGGTAACCTGAGCAAGACCACAAAGGAAATTAGTGCCAGAGCTGATGTGCAATTCACCTATTTCACAGTATTTAGTGCTCTAAGGAAAAGATCCATGAACGGGTTCTTCTTTCTCATTGCACTTGCGTTGTGCAGGTCATCTCATATATGCTAAAAATCCTCACTAATTAGTGTTTATACTCATCAGCTAGATACCTCCAGCAAAAGTTATTCCACTTTTTATGAGGCCACATTTTTTTAAAAGATTATTAAGGCACATTAGTAGAACTTTAAGAATAGGCACTCAGCCCATAAGTTGTTGAGAGAAAAGATACTGAGTAGAGAATATTCATTTGAGCTCATGTTATTTATATATGAACATCAAGTCTTCCCTTGTGTAGTTTCTTGCATACCTCTCGAAGTGTCCTAAAGTTCACTTTTTATGGTGGTAAAGGGAAACACGTTAGCTGGGATCAAACACAGAACATACATCCTTGGGGGCGCCTGGGTGGCTTAGTCGGTTAAGCGTCTGACTTTCGCTTAGGTCATGATCTCGCGGTTTGTGGGTTCAAGCCCCGCGTCGGGCTCTGTGCTAACTGCCAGCTCAGAGCCTGGAGCCTGTTTCGGAGTCTGTGACTCCTTCTCTCTCTGACCCTCTCCTGCTCATGCTGTCTCTCTCTCTCTCTCCTAGAAATAAATAAAAAACATTTTAAAAATTAAAAAAAAAAAAAAGAACATACATCCATAGCAGGATAGGGCAAAATCTGGAATGACAGTCTAATCATCACAGAAATAAATAATATCATTGAAAATCATAACCCCCTCTAACACATAGTCATTCATAACAAAGGCTAAAACAGTCTGATTTGTCACAAGCATTTCATGTGAGTCAAGGAAATTTGACATGTTTTCAAGCATAAATAAAGTATAAAAATGGCTATTGCTTTGGGGATTAAAAACAAACAGGTCAGCTTTATCAAAGTAATTTTCAATGAATTAGGAAAATAGAACATTTCTGCTTCTTTTTTAAGCCCCCTTACCCTCTGATCTATCAGATGGTCTATTTGTGATAGTACCAGAAAGATTTATTTTCTCAAGGAAATTATCTCATAATTAAAAAATGGAATATTTCAAGGAAAAAGACCTTAAAATACTTTCCCAAATAATTCTGAATTACTCTAATTCCCTTTTCTCTGACAAATCCTCTTGCTTAATAAGAAATAAAGGTGTTAGAGGAGCAAATCACAAAGGACAGGGCCAATAATGTCCCAGAAATGGCCAATCCAACAAGTGCTTCATGGAGGTTCGGGCTCTAAGTCAAGGATTGCCAACTGTGAAAGCATCTCTGCTTCCCAACAATGCATACACCTACCAGTGACAAACTTGAAAAACTGGAGTTCCATTTTCGTCATACTTTAGTGTGAGCAACAAAACAAGATAGAATAGTCAACAGATTGTATTATCGATAGGGCACGTGTAGAGTAAAACCCTAGTAAAACATAGTTGGTTATTGGATGGATTTGTTCCATCCCAGGTCAAATAATTTCCTCTGAAGCTTAAGTACACCGAGAAAAGTCCTGATAAGAGTCAGCATATGAAGCAGACATTAGCTTGTCCATCAAATATCTTTCATAAAGGGATCTCAGTATACACACAAAACAATCAACTGCGATTATGAAATGCTGCTTCAAATATTTCCTGAAAACCACTTTGGACGTTTTAATTTTGCAAAAATTGGCAAAATGAGAAAATAAACAATTAGACTTACCCTGTGTGTTTTGATTCCAGATGGTAGTAGTAGCGCCTTGGGTTTCCATCATCTTACTAGGATTAACAGCATATACGTTTTAGGAGTGAAAGAGTAGAACACTACTGAAGACCATTTATAAAAACACAAAAGTTTGTGCTTGAAGATCTGTGCTTTTCCTTCGTTGGAACAAAGAAAGAGGGATTAAATTGGGAAGTCAGGAGTAGGAGAATTTACATGTTAGGTTCTATTTTAAGTACGCATTTAATCCTGCGAAGACCCCATTATTTCAATGTTTATTCCTCTTTTACACACAAGGGACCTGAAATTTGCATTGCTTGTATTCCACCGACCCAATTTCTTTGTTCCAAATTATAGCGGGGGCCCCACCCTCTACTGAGTTTTCCAAGCTCAAAGAGAAGTCACCCTTGACTTCTCCTTCACCTACCACCACGTAATCTTAAAGTTTTACCGAATCATTCTTGAATCTGTTTAAGTCTTTTCATCCACTCTGCCATCAGCATTAATGCAAGAGCCTCTAGCCTGACTCTGTAATCTGAATTAACTTTCTGAAATGAGGATCAGATTGTGTCATCCTCTACTTAGTCTCTCAGTAGGTTACCATTTCCCGTAAGGTGAGGTACAAATTCCTTAATATGGTTTACAATGTCACTCAAGACCTGTTCCCTGCTTGCCACTTCAACTATATATAACTCTAAACACGATTCACATTGCTTTCTGTGTTCCAAGCATAACACAGACCTTTTTTCAATTTCTCAAGTGTTCTTTCTAGGTCTTTTCACAAGCTATATGCCCAAAGCCCTCCCCAGTGACTTGCTTTCTCTTTGCCCACATGTACTTCTAGTCCTGGGTGAAATAGTATAATGTTGGTATTTATATAATGCTGGTTCTGAAAAAGGTGGTTCCTGGGGCGCCTGGGTGTGTCAGTCAGTTGAGTGTCCAACTTCAGCCCAGGTCATGATCTCACAGTTCGTGGGTTTAAGCCCCACGTCGGGCTCTGTGTTGACAGCTCAATGCCTAAAACCTGCTTTGGATTCTGTGTCTCCCTCTCTCTCTTCCCCTCCTCCACTCTCACTCTTATTGTCTCTCTCAAAAATAAATATAAAAAATTAAAAAGAAAAAAAAGAAGAAAAGAAAAAGGTGGTTCCTAGACTAATAGCCCCAGCAACAATTGAAGACTTGTTAATGACAAATTCTAGGTCCTGCCCCAAACCTACTTAATTAGAATCTCTGGGGCTGATAATGTGTTGTTCAATGAATGCTTCAGGTGATTCTGATGCTGATTGAAGTTTGAGACCGCTGTCCTGTAGGTGAACCCTGACTCTTGAGAATCACCGAGGGAGCTTGTAAAAGTAAGGATGCCTCAAGCTGCTCTCCAGAGTTTTTGATTTATTTGGTGTAGGATAGGGACTGAAAATTGTATTGTTCCCTTGGTTTTTGTTTTAAAGTTTCTCAGTATGATTCTAATGTATAATCAGGGGTGAGATCTTCCTTAGGCCAGTTTGGGTCCAATCTTGTTTTTCCCTGTCTTGACACTTGACCTCTTTATTTTCACCCTTTCTGACATCTTGCTGGACAAAATGAATGAGGATAAGAATTGATTCTGGTCAGTTCAAGAAGAATCCCAGAACAAAAGCTCAGGTTTGGCAGCAGTCACTCAACTAAAATGTCTTGAAAATTGAATGTTGAATGGACAGATCCCTGCCCAATGATGACTGGTTAAAGTGACTGCAACCACCCCATAAAGAAAAAGTTTATGTCATTGAAAAAGCTGAATTTGTTTGCTTAGACCATCTATGACAACCTCTTTTAAACTTCAGGTTCATCTATTTTTATCAACAGGAAGTCAAAAGATTAAAATAGACTCCTATCTGTCACTATCTATAAAATACTGGGGAATAAACATGGACTCTATCTCTCCAGGGTTTTTTTCCCTCATTTTAATTGGGGTGACCCATAGCTGTATAGGTTTAAATATCATCCCCAAAAATAAAATTTAAGAAATCTCCCCTCCTTTGTACTTTATTCCCTAGTAATCTCTTCACTGCATGTCTTAACCTTATATCAAGTCAAGTTATATGCCACGTACATCACTGTGCTATTGCTACAAATTATGTTAATACTCATCTTGTCCAGTCCAAATATTTGACCGCACTATGTTGGAGTTTAAGGTACAGTTTCCTATAAAAGTAGTGAAAAATGTTAAATCATATACAAAATAAGTGTAAAACAATTACAGGGAGGCTTAGTTTCTTTAAATTTAAAAAAGGAAGTGTGTTCATCCAGTGAGAGCAGTGGAGTTGGAATGGTAAGAACAGGCTTCAAGGAAAAGTTATAAAATGCAAATTTCCTGTTGAAGAAAGGGAAAGGTAAAAATGACTTTGTAGAGAGTGACTGATCACCATGGTAACAGGAGTAAACTTGGGACCTATTTGTGAGTAAAATACCACACAGCTGGACAGAGCTCACTGCAGAGCAGAGGGGGCAGGAGGCCTAGCCTTCTCTATTGTTGGCTTTTGTTTTTGTTTTTCTTTCTCTTTCTCTCTCTTGTTCTGATTTGGAAGGAGGGAAGTGCAAAGGATGGGGGCTAATGGTTGATAGAGAAGTACCACCCAAAGGGGAGAGTCTCCCCAGATGTTTCCAGGAGTACAGAATATGGTCTCTGATAAGCACACTGGCTGCCGTGCTTATGGCTTCAGCTGATTCATGGAGCTGGTTAATGGCTGAGGAGAGGAGGCAAGCAGAGTTACTTCCAAGAGAAGTTGCAGCAAGTCCTCAGTACTGCAGTCCCCAGCATCCCAAACTCCTCAGTTCCTCAATATTTAAAGCTATGATCAAAGCAACCACAGATTTCAAGACTGTTTGGCAGAAAGGCAAAGAATGAACTTGACCCCAGAACAGTATATCAGGGGAAAGACCAGCTACATAATTTACAGTACCAGTGCAAAGTGAAAATATGGACCTATTTTCCAAAGATGATTATTATGATATTTGAGATGGTAATAGCAGACCATGAAACCAAGCATGGGGTCCTTGGTGTGGGATCCTGTGTGAATGCACCGATCTCTCAACATTCAAGACAGCCTTGATCAAGAGTTCCAACTCTGAAAAACTGGGAGGTCAGGAAATAGCACATGATTCTCTACACCCCATATTGACACCCAATAGGTGTCTGGATTCCATACTTTCTGCTCCAATTTTGATATCCTGTATCTATATCTGGATTTTATAACAAGTCTATATCTAGAATTTATAAGGTTTTATTTTACTTACACAGTTTGTGTTGCTTAAGATGTTGGATAATATGTTGAAGTTGTATTAATATATTTAGAAAAATGAAGCAGGCTGCCTCTTTTGTAAGCCAAGAGGACAAAAATGCTCTTTGTTGATAAACCAAGAAAGCAGCGGGTATCAGGATATTATAATTCCCTGCAGAAGACAGAGAGTTGGAGGGGGAAGCAGGAAAGAAAAATGAATGTCCTGCTGGTAGAGCTTATATTCAGAAATATGTAAATCCACTAAGTAGCAGAAAATGTGGCATTCTTATTTTTGTATGCCTAATCTAGCATAGAAGCATAGAGTCTGGCTATATATATATCCTGACAATAAAAGTTAGATTCAATGAATGAATAATTTTTCAGATGAAAAAGAAGATAGATAAGACTTGAGGAAGCATATTGCTTTGCTATTATAACAAGGAAGAATATTGCTATTTGTAATATGCTGTAATATTTGCTATTACTACAGAAGGAAGGCAGTCCAAGTGCCCTAGTATGTGACAGAATCACCCACCAGGGGCATGCATGCCCCCTGATGATGTTGCCAATGTGCTGAGACACTGACACCCTCTGCCCTCACCCTTTTGTTCCTGTGTGTGCTGAACACATTTTTACAACTTTCTAGCTGGGTTGTGGTGTACAGAGTTTGGAAAGCACTGGTTATGTCTTGGAGAGATATATGGGAACCCTAGTGGGATTATCTAGCTATTGCCTGTGTTTGATGAAGTAGGGTGTGCTCTTGGAGGGTGTGCTAAGGAAGGTGAAAGGAAACATTTTATGACTCTACCTCGGCAAATGACAGGTAGCTATATGTCAGAAAGAATTGCCTGCACAGGTCCAGGAGACAAGAAAGAAAACTTAGAAATACCAAACACTAATTACCTAACATAGGTGAAGAAAGGCCAGCCCTGTCACACGAATATTTGCCAGTCCTCATCTTGAAATATTTCCAGGATACACTGCCATGGGCCAAAAATAAGTTGAAACCTTAAAGAAATAGGGCCCTCTGTGCCCTGGGCATTTATCTTTTGCCAGTTCTCTTGCATGCAGAATATTCAAAAGTAGAACTGATACTGATTCAGAGCCTACAAGAGCCCTATTCCTTACTGCTATGTCTTAGTATAACTGAAGCAAGGAAGGCATTTTTGTAACAGGTGATAAAGCATTGGCTCCCCAGACTTCCTAATGAGAAATTTAACTAAATGCTCACATCCCTTTATAATTTATATGTGCTATTTTTTATCCACTTTTATCAGCCTCCTCTTCCTCAATGTCAGCACCATAGCCACTGTTAACAGTATTTGTTAATGGCTCCTATACTCCTAAGTGAAGAAATACAGTTTTCAACAAAAGGGCAAGGAATACAATCATTGGACTCTAAGAAATTTCAATCTAGGACATAAATTTTGACAAAGAAGAATATATGGACTATAGAGTGGCAAAACCTATGTAAACTTAAAAAAAAAAAGAATTCTGGAACATATGATATGTGTAATTGACACTGCCAACATAACTCTACATGGTGAAGCAGACAAGCCCACCTAGTGAGTGAGCTCCTTCTCCTTAATTTGTTTATAGCTCCTTACACACTTTTGGTATTTAAATCTTGGAAGGCTCTCTATCTTGGGTTTCAAATATGCAAATTCAAACCTGTTTTTAACCAGTGCCCTTTTTTAATGGGGAAAATTTTGTGCTTGCAATTAGTTTTTACCCAACTAAATGGGGAGGGGGCTAGGAAATGACTGTTAATTGTGTTCCTCCCCCAAAAGATATGAAAGATAAAGCTTTGCCCTTGGTTACATGGAAGACCATATCTTTATACCTTGAAACATTTCACCATTGATTTTAGGCTCCGTTAAAACAGTATGTAAGAAGTTACATACACCAGCTTATTAGAAATTTATTAGTAAGTTACAAGATGGTGCCAGGAAAGGTTCATTCCTGAGTCTTAATGCTGTTATGAACTAATCATATATTTTCAAAAACTAGTTTGAAATAAAATCTTTTTTTCATAATTTAAATGCAAAAGGGCAGCAAACACCTCTAAAATATGACTTAAGGCCTTTTCTAGTAATGAACAGAATTGTATTAGACTGATTTTCTTACCTTATGGACCAAGACCTACATTTTAATAAAAAAATATCTAGATTGTTTAAATGTTCCCATTTAGGAAGATTCAATGGAGTGAAAGAAATATACCTGTGAAGAGAAACAGGTCTTCCAAAATGAATTAATTTTGATTTAAATCACAAGATGCACTGAACTTTTGAGAATAAGTGAGTTTCAACCAACAAACTATTAGCTGATATTATGAGTCCAGAGGTGATATTTAAGAATAATTAATGACCAAGAGGCATGGCATAGACTAATAAGAATGGATCTATCTGTCCCAGAGCAAAAGTCGGAGGCTACCTGCCCAAAGGTGTTCATCTTCAACCAGATGGAACTCAAGGAGTATAAGCAGCCCCACAATTTCCTGGGGAGGCTGGAACAGTGTTGGAGGGGACAGAAGGAGCTCCCAGATGCTCAAGGCAAGAGCTTTCCACCAAGCATGGAAATATTTTAATATGACTGAGTATTACTCCTCAGTGAAGTCCTGCCCATACTGGCTTGGGTTTATGTAGCTGAGCAGACCAGCATTCTCACACTGGTTTGACTTCAGGTGTATGAATACCTTTCCCATGAATCAGGCACCTACCATGACTAGAGTTCATCTGATAGAAAATGAAGGAAAGATCAAAGCCCCGTAATGACATTTCACTGGCCAGCATGCCTTCTGCTTTAACCAAGACCTCAGCTCAACCTAAATTCAAGAGTATGGCAACCACACACCAGGCTGGTCTTGCAATAGTCAATCACCATCAAATGAAACAAAACTAAATCTAATTGTCCCTTAATAGATTCATCTCTGCTCCCCCATACACACAAAGCTTGTATTTCATATTTTTCATTCTATTAGATATTGAGGTCTTTGTATTTATGTATAATAAGAATAGGTTGCTGCTCTACCAAATATTTGTATGAAATTCTCTGGGAGAAAACCAAATGAGGAACTATTTGGGGAAAATGACATCGTATGAGTTTTGGGCTTTTTAAAATACTACAGGAGCTATGCTAATTCAAGTAAAGGAAAATGTTGGCATTGTTTTTAATTTAAACACTTTGCTGAAAAAAACCTCAAGTGATTAAAAGCAGCATGGCTTTATGCTTATTTTTATAGTTACACATGAAAACATGTTAATAAAATACCAGAACAAATTATAATATGAAACCATATTTAATTAAATTTTTCTAATGCATCCATATTCATTAAGTCATTTTTACCCTTTGGTGTCAGTAATTTCCTCCCAACCCATCCTGCTTACTCGTTTAGAAGGCTTATTAAAAAGAAAGTAACTGTTTACTGTTTTATGCTGGAATAAAGTGGTATTAATTGTTCAATTTTGCATCAACCACTATGAGAACTTAGGCCTATAAGTATTTTGCCTTCATGAATTTCTCATGAAAGCAGTTTGAGACAATGGTGCCAAAAACAATGTCTGCACAAGCCATGAACACATACTAAAATAAGACATTTCTATTAGTTGTCCTTAATGAGGCAAGCTGGGACAAGAGGTGGTAATAAAGGAACTGAATGTATTAATCTGTTTGCACAACAGCTAAGAACCAATTAGATTTGAGTCAAGTGTTTAAAGAAATCCTGTTGTGGGCTGCATGCATGTATGTCTCCTTGCTGGCTGGCTACCCTATGGTCAGCTGCCTGCCTGGACTCAGTGTGATGACATGTGCCTGTTTCATGTAACCATATATACACATATAAATACTGGTAATCCTTAGTTCCAATGCCACAAGTGCTGAAAGGAAGAGTCATCAGAAGCATCAGCACTCTGAAGCTCCTTCACTTTATCATGCTGATGATAGAAATGCTACCCAGAAAAGGGAGCAGAGCCTTGGACCCAGACATGGACACCACTAGAAAATCGGATCTGGGCATTAATTAACACTCAGAACATTTAGTAAGCACCCTAGATGAAACTGAGCACTGTAGGGAACACAGCATGTTTCCAATTAAGGACAAAGACTTACTTATGTTCTTGGACCATACATTTCAAAAGATGAGTTATCAAGTCATTCAAGAAAATTCACAAAGCAGTGTTTGTAATCAAATAAAAGAAGAACTACGTGTGTTCTGATAGGAGAGCCCTCCCTGCATCAGAAAGATCAGGAAAGAACAATAGAACTTGTGAGAATTTATCTGGATCTTAAAAGATATGTAGGGTGAACCCCTATTTAAAAAAAAATCATTCTCAACTCTTAGGCGTTCACCTATACATCCAAATTAATTCAAATATTCATTAAGTGCTATATTAGTTTCCTGTGGCTCATGTAAGAGCCACAAACCGAGTGGCTTAGAATAACAGAAATTTATTATCTCACGGTTCTGGAGTCTGGAAATCTGAAATCCAGATGTCAGTGGGTTTAGTTCCTTCAGGAAGCTGTGAAGGAAAACCTTCTCCAGGCCTCTGTCCCAATTTCTGGTAACCTCAGTCATTCCCTGGTTTGCTGCTGACACTCTCCTTATGTCTGCATATCATCGTTCCCCCATGGATATCTGTCTCTGTGTCCAAATTTCTCCTTTATGTATGAAAAGCAGTCATACTGGATTAGGGTCCACTCTCAAGATCTCATTCCAGCTTGATTAACTCTGTAAAGACCCCATTTCCCAAAAAGGTCACATTTTTAGGTACTGGGGGCTAGAACGTCAACATGTCTTTTTGTGGGTGACACACTTCTACCCATAACAAACATCTACTAGCTGCCGATTCCTTTGTGAGACACTTATAAATGGTTAAAACAGACTTTCTGCCCTTATTGTGTTTAATAATCTAGCAGACATAATAATCACTGAAAGAAATAATTCTAGAAGAGCAATGATAATTGATTGAGTGCCAGCTCTGTGTCGGGTTATTCTAAGTGCTTGAAAAGTGTTCTCCCTGATCCTCATAACTATATAATGAGGTAAGCATGGTTGTTTACTACCTTTAGGACTGTTTTTGTGGAGAAGCTATGTTGGACTTGGGCTTGAATAAAAGAGTAGGAATTCTATAGTCAAAGGAGAAGACACATCAGGAAAACTGCATGAGTAAAGTCACAGAGATGAGGACAAAGAACATGCATAGGAGTCACAGAGTGATCTGACCTGGTTTGGGGGCACAGAGATGGCAATCAGATAATTCCTCAGCTCAGTCCGTGCCATGCATCTCTCACTTCCTACCTAGGCTTCTCTGATCTGCAACATGGAATTCAGGATGCAAGTCACTACCATTCTTAACTGATAGAGGTCGAAACAAATAAATCATCTTCCATCTCCCTGGAAAGACAGTTCTGATGTACCATTCGTAAGGCTCTCAGAAGGTCACAGAGTCAAGTGCCAATTAACCATAGTGCTGGCCAACTCAATAATGCATCCTACTGCCTTTTCCTCCTTCCTTATTTTACTCTCTTGTCATATACTTACTTCTCCCCCAGATCACAGTCCCAACTAAACTACCCACATGCAGGCCTTGGCCTCAAGCCCTACTTTCAAGGGAATCCTTGAAGTCTAAGACAACTGGTATCAGATTTTATCATTCCACTTCCAGAGATGGAAGCAACAGACTTTCAAGTGACTTTTTGAAAGCCACACACCTTAGGACAAACCCAGAATTAGCACCTGTGTCTCTTAGCTTCATGGAGATCTTACCCATAAGAGGTCATCCAATCTAAAACTCTTTTACTTATACTTTTACTCATACTATCAGGTATAAGCATCTCAAGGTGCCTCGAACGCAGGAAAGCAATGTCAGTACTTTCTGTACCATCACCTCTGGCACCGAGGAGTGGTAGTTGGTCCTAGGTGCCAGCACCACTGAACAACTTTCTCTAAGAGAAGCTGAAGAAGAATTTTATCTGAAGCAAAACTAAAAAAGCAAGTCATAGAAGTAAAATGCAAATGTTCTGTCTCTTAGGGTCTTTCCATTATACAAAAAACAAGAATTTCAACTGAGGAGAAGTTAACCAGAGCCAAAAAGAAAGGGAAAAGTAGAGACATCTGACTCCAAGGCAAGCCTACTTGAGTTACCTCTGCCACCGCCCAATTAAAAGTTGAAGCACGAGAGCCTCTGAGACCTCTCAAAATGTTCTCTGATTATTGCTGGAGACTTTCCTACTTTAAAGAAATAAATATGTGAATGAGGTGCTTCCTCCCACAGTGTGCAGTGCCTGTATTTTAAAAGACTATGGGGCGCCTGGGTGGCTCAGTCGGTTAAGCGTCCGACTTTCGCTTGGGTCATGATCTCGCGGTTCGTGGTTTCGAGCCCCGCGTCGGGCTCTGTGCTGACTGCCAGCTCAGAGCCTGGAGCCTGTTTCAGTCTGTGACTCCCTCTCTCTCTGACCCTCCCCTGCTCACGCTGTCTCTCTCTCTCCTAGAAATAAATAAAACATTTAAAAAAAAAATAAAAGACTATAATTTATAAAAGATTTTTTATTCAGAATTCAGAAAGGTACGTTTCTCCTGAACAAACACTTTTTCTGTGAAGGTCATCCCAAGTTCCATAATGCAGGGAGCCTGTATTCTCTTAATGGCATCAGAAGCCACATACGTGTGAATCAATTGCCATCCAGATTAATTATAGTGGAAGATGTTTCAAAAGAATTTTGTCATCACTGCATATTCCATTAAGATGCTGTAGCATATAGATAAAAATCCTGTTTGACCTCAGTTGACATCCATATACACGCTGGAAATACCTGGAATGAGACTTAGAATTATAGAATATTTTTAAGAACATACTATTCCAGTCTTTTATTTGACCATTTTCTATGGTTTTTTTGATTTTATGTTTCATTAAGACTCAGTGGTCTTGTGGTTCAATGCAGTTTACAGTAGTTTAATTTTCTTCCTCCCTGTTGTGCAAATTGAATTCTGCACCTCCTATGAATGAGGTAAATGAGAGCCACACAGCTGTACTGAGCAAAAGGGGCTGTCCAGCGCCCTTGGAGATTTTTCTGATTAGGCAGACCCAAAAAAGTGCTATGAGAAACTTAACATGCAAATTGTACTCCTGTTAAACCAGTTTTTACTGTTAAACCGGTGAAAGCCTCAGAATCCTCAGTCTTTGGAAAACAATGCAATAATGTAGCTTTTCCCACATTTGAGGAGCTTGTTGCATAAAGAGAGCCAGATGGAAGCAACTTCCAAGAAAATACTCTGAGCTGTAGCCTCAAGAAGATTTAGAAGGGGGGCAAGAGCCATTTTCAAAGAGCTTATTTTCAAAGCACATGCTTCCCTTGGGGATAAGATAAGCTTCATTTTATCTTTTTCTCTTTTGGAGACAAGTTTTCAGGGTAGTCCCTATGCTGAAGCATATAGTTCCATGCTCACGGACAGCTGTCTTCGTGTATGAGAAAGAATATTTAGAAATGGGTAGCTATTTACTATAGCAATGCTAGTTTGTGGTCTTAAGTCCTTGATGGCCTGCTAGGTTTGATTTTGTCAGTAAAATAAAATCTAAACGTTAGTGTTTTCAATATCTTTGCATGCCTCTCGACCAGGTCTTGTGTAGTTTCTGGCTTCGAGAGATGAGAGTGCCATCCCGTGTCTTGGTTTCTCAACTTCAGCACTACTGAAGGCCAGATCATCCAGCAGTGGAGACTGTCATGCATATTGCAGAATGTGGAGCCACGTCCCTGGCTCCTACTTACTGGTTGCCAAAAGCACCCACCCAGCCAAAAATATCTCCAGACATTGCAAAATATCCCCCAGGGGACAATATCACCCCCTATTGAGAACCCCAGCTTTGTGTTAATAACATCCTTTCTTGGAAATATGTTGTTTGAAGGCCTGCTGCTGGATATGGGATATGCCATGAGCATACTGGTTTCCCTAAAGAACAATATTCTCGGACAATATTTAGAGCCAACAGGAATAGCCATAAAAGGATACTGAGAGGAAGCAGAGAAGCTCTTGCTCCTCATTCATACGTGTGTACAAGCCCATTATGGGCTTGTGGGTTTTACTCACAATTCCTCTGACACCAAGTGTGTTGGGGGATTGGGCCCCACACCAACCTGTTCTCCAATCCCTGGATACCAACTGGGTGTCCTACAATTCAATTCTCCTCTGATAGTAACTCGCTGGGGTTAGCACAGATCTCACAGGTTAAGGGGCTTGGTCTCACCTGTGATGCTCATCACAGATCTGAGCCTCTCTTACTTCTGACCAATTGCTTATAAACTGGAGGTTCACACAAATCGCTCTCAGGTTTGGTAATTTGCTAGAATGACTCACAGAACCCAGCAAAGTGCTTCACATACTTTCATCAATTTATTATGAAGGATACATCTCAGCAACTGCCACATAGAAGAGATGCATAAGACCAGATATGTGGGAAGGGGCATGGGCTACCATGCCTTCCTCAGGTGCACCACTCTCCTACCACCTCACTGTGTTCACCAACCTATGAATCCCTTTATTTAGGTTTCCTAAATCTCTATTATTAGGTTTCAGCAGAAGTTGCAACCCCTAGACATAACTGATTAAATTAATCTTCATCTTCTCTCCCCTCCGGTGGTCTCAGGGTGGTGCTGAAATTTCCAGCCCTCTAATCACATGGTTGGTCTCTCTCTGGCCACCATCTGGAAGCTATCTAGGAGCCCTTAGGCACTAATCATCTCATTAGCATACAAAAAGGCATTCTTATCACTCCAGAGATTTATTAAGAAAGTCTTGTAACAGGAAGCAGGGATTGAGACCAAATACTATAACCATATTACCTTTATCACTAGGGCTTGAGGAGGTCTGTGCTAGGACCTGGGAGAAGAACAAATATGCATATTTCTTATTATGTCACAACATCACAAGTATAATCCCTATTTGCTGTATTTGCCCACAGAATTCTTACCCTGTGGTCCTTTCTCCTAGTTAGTCCCCATTCAAGGCACAATTTATTGTCCCCTGGCAGATGGTGGTCAAGGGCATGGCTGAGTAGCATCTTTTTTTCTCTAAAAGAGCCTTTCAGGGACAACTCAGAAAAGTGATCTTAAATAGCCAATTTAGGGCTGGAAAGAGAGGAATTTCATAGAATTTGAGGTTGAATTATAGAAAGGAGGAGAAATGTGAAAGCTTAAATAAATCTGTGGCCATGTCTATGGAGCACTGAGTAATCTATTAGGGTATGAGATAGGAAAGAGACCTCTCAAGGTGGGAAAATAAGAAAAGAAAAATCATAAGGAAATTGCACAGTAGAGAAGTGAGATTTCCCCGGTACTTGAAAATGTAATCTCTACTCCCCAAAGCAAGCCAAGAAAGATACATAGTAGACTTTACTATAAAATAAAGGTAGAGGGGAAAATGCTACAACTCTGGTACAGTACATGCCAGGTGCTGAAATAACTTAAAAATAAATAAAGGTCTTGACTTCTTGGCACTAGATCAGCATATTCCTCTGTTCTTCTAAGAGTGCCTTTGCCGGAAGCAGGGGTCTTTAGAAGGGAGACCCAAATGCAAAGAGGTCATGGTCTTCTAAAAGAAACATATTTTATTGTTTCAACCTGTTAGCTTTATATCATAAAGCCAATAATCAAGTGCTAAATGTCTAAAAGAGCTTGGAATACATTCTATAAATAATCTGGGACCCTAAGACTGAAATCCTTAGATTTTCTGAATCTAATATTTCTTATGAAAATTTCATTATTAAATCCATTGAAAACATATAAAATGAAGTTTATGCAGATGTAGAATGAATCCAAACTATCAAAAAGTGAGTTTACAACTGATGCCTTCCTGGAGGGCAAGTATTTTCCTGGTTTGAGCTACTTGGTGAAAATCCAGAAATCAATAAACCTTAACACATTTCTGATAAGGTCACTTGCTCATGAGGAAATAAGCTATCAGCTTCGTTTGGTGGGGGTAGGTTCTATATTGGTCTTGCTTAGCAAGTGTGGGCATCAAATTTTGGATTTAAAAATCATTTCTATAAAAGTTAATTAGCTCTTTTTGGTGGTGTTCCCTTTGAATGACATTCAAGGGAAATAGGATAGTCTGAGCAGACATGAAATATTAGATGACTTAGCAATAGGGAAATTATTTTTGTTATGGCTCTGGGTACACTAATACTGTTAACTAATATTAATTAACTGCCTGGAGAGAGACCCCGCTGCATGAAATTAGCATGATACTCACTCACCAAGTTCCCGGGCTTTTTGCCTGTACTGACCAGGAAATGGAGGAAATAAATAAAGGTTTCTGAACTTTACTGGAAAAAGAATATTTCTCTGATGCTTTTTAAACTAGAAAGCAGTACTTAATCTTAGACAGTGTTTGCTGCCTCATTCTGCCAATCTGTGGAAAAATAGGAAGCCTGGATGTGTCTCCCAGTTTCCAGAGTCCCAACAAGGTCCTCTCAAGCATGTCCCTGGCTCAGCCCCCAACTGCTCCATATTTCTCTGCCTTTCTTCCTACTTCCCTGCTATGCTCTTGAATGTGCATACATCTGTTTAAGAGAACAGAAGAATTTGAAAGTAATTGGTGTCTTTCTTGGAAAACGAATCCATTTATTCATTTAACCAACGTCTGATTTGGCACCTACAATGAACTTAGGAAATATAGAAGTTCTGAAACAACTCTCTCCAAATTGGCAGCTTCCACAGTGAGGGAATATTCCAAATGGAAAACTAGCAACTGCCAGAAATTAAATTTAAATCAAATTGTGCATACCTTAGTCATAAGAATGTAAGTTTCATTCCTTCAATTACATTAGCAGTAGTCGTTCTAAGGCAATATTTTCACTACCACAGGGGGCTTGAGCCCAGCATGCCCTCTGTTTTGGTTTCCTTATCTTTCCTTGGTTTGGGGACTTGGAATCCCAATTATGTCAAGATTACCCTTTCAAGAAGCAGCAGAATGTCCACCATCAGACTCAATTAACTCTGTTGGCTCTAACATTTCTAGGACAAGAGAAAAGACAGGACAAAAATACAAAGACAGGGCATGAGTAAGCTCTAGTACAAAACCCACACCCACGCTAGACCCCTGCAAATAATTTGACCATCACTAGAAAGAGCTAAATACCCTGAAGGGTTGTTGTTGATTTTTACTTTTTCAGTTTATTAATTTATTTTGAGAGAGAGAGAGAGAGCATGCATGCAAACTGGAGAGGGGCAGAGAGAGAAGGAAAGAGAGAATCCCAAGCAGAATCTGCACTGTCAGTGCAGAGCCCAAAGCAGGGCTTGATCTCAAGAACTGTGAAATCATGACCTGAGATGAAGTCAAGAGTTGGACACTTAACCGACCAAGCCGCCCAGGCACTGCCTTATGTTCAAGATGCTATTCAAGCCCCTTAGCAGATAGAACTCTGAAGGAAGTGGAAGAAAATTGGCCTCATGTCTTTTCCTTGTTAGTCAGAATCTCAGAACTTTCAAAGAGCATCTCAGCTCTCCACATGAAACATCAAGTACTCACACATTAAATATGACACTGAACATATTGACGGGGATTTATCTGTCTTGACATGAAATCAAATGACAGAAGGAAAATTGGAGCTGGTTGGTTCCGTGAGAAAAATCGAGACTGTGTCACCTACAGGCAGGTTTGTAGAGGCTCCAAATTCGAATGCAGGCAACCCTCTCTTTCTTGTACCCATTCTCTCGAATTCTGACTGCACAGACATAAGTTGTTGAATGTAAGTAAAATCAGACTCACTTACTGTCTTCTTGTCTCTAACATAAACAAAGAAATATGTATATGTGCCCTGAACAGTTGTTCATCTCTTTCCCCAGCACAGTTGGGATTCTGGTGGAATTAAAATAGCAATTACGACCTAAATAGCTGTAATAATTGCAACCAGGCTGAATAACCTCTAAGTGACCTACTTACCTTCAAATGTAATTCCTGGCAATTGACAGAATGAAAGAGTAGACCCATTGTTTCCTTTATGATAAATTCATAATTGAAAAATGAAAGGAAAGCTGTGGCTTTTAAAATTAACTCTAGTACATGTCTGAGTTTTCTTTTAAATTAGCCCGTTAGGTAATCCCAGAATGTTATGCATAGTGGCATCTTACAATGATGATGGCCTCTTGGAAAGATATGAGGATGAGCATTTTGATTAATCATTTTCAAAAACAGCGTATCTTGTTTAACTGGAGAAACTGTCTCCCCTTGACTGGGATGGAAAATTACAGGGAGAAATCTTTGAACAGCTGAAAATTAAAAAATCTCCACATTTCAAAAATCTCCATGTGGAAAAATGTTGAACTGCATAGTTTTACTTTATTTCATGTAAGAGACACTTTCCTACAAGTCTCACTAATTGTAAAGACATTAATGGAACCCACTTTTGAAAGGCTTAATTGAGGATGTCACACTGTGAACCCTCTTGGGAAATGAATATTTACCCTACTATATAATTTGTTTTTGTTTTGTTTTGTTTTGATTTCAGGATTGGTTTTCTCAGCAGTGTCTCACAATAGTAAATGATACATTTTCTCATCATATTAATTAAATCTGTAACAAGGTTAAATGGTAGGCAATGGTTGATACCTTGAATAGATATACAGTATTTCATTTCATCCACTTTCTTCTTTCTGGAAGCCAGGCTGTTTGGGTGGGGAAAAAAAATGTACTCAAAGTTCTTACAGGTCTGAGAACCTAGGTCTGGGTTGGAAGTCCATATCAGAGCAGGAATTAAATGCAAACACAATGGATAAGAAGCCAGTGAAAAGGGCCAAATGGTTGTGGCTCCAAGGGGAATGTGTCAACCTGACAAATGGCTTTTGGAAAAAAAGGGGGAGTTTCTGACAAGTTGGGCAAGTCACTGGGCTCACGATGGAATTGATCATTACCTCCCTCAAGGTACAGTGGATTTCCCCCAAGATGTGGCTTTGTCCTTGACATCACCATATGGCTTACAGGATATATACGGAAAGGGGAGTGTTGCTAAATTAAAACAGTAAGTCCACAAAACTGTGGAGTCTCCTCCTTTGCAATTTCCAAACACAATCACTTGAAATCTGAAAGCCTTCTCCATCTGAATTACTAAAAGCCCTTTCAAAAGAAATTTGAATCTTGAGGTTGTATGAAGTGTGAATCACTGACAGATGTACAGTTCTCTATCTGTGCTCATATCCCCAACTTTAAATGCGGAGAATGATTCAATCTGTAGCCGCTAGTTTTTGAGAAGCCTCTGCAAGATTGTGCATAAACAAGGCCTACTGGAATTACTCCCAATGACTTCCAAATTCAGTAACTGTTTTACTGTGGGAAGCTGTTAGGGAGAATTAAAATCTCTGAAGCACCTCAGTACACCATGGGGCACCGATTGTTCTGAAAGGCTAATTTGATTATGTGCCACCATTATTGGTGAGATGGGAGAGTTCCCAGACACTGTCAGACTCCACATAACCCTCCCCTTCTCTCCCCCAAGTTCACTTGTATTTAAGTTGCTGAAAATACTCAGTGCCTTTTATTTAAAGGCCTGATACTCTCATGGCTTACACTTTAGGAGGCATGCCTGAGTTGCAGTTAAGCCTCCCAAAGAATTGCACGGGCCAGCCTTGCCTCCATCAGTGAGAGTTTCCAGGGCATGTAATCTGACAAGCAGGCCATGGACATGAACATGTTGAATATAAATAGAAGACGCGCTACAGCAACATCAAATCTCAGGCAATTCCATGTGTGCCCTGGAATACGCAGGAAACCCCTTAGAGAGAGAAAGGCAGGCTTTGATGTCAGAAAACCTGGATTCAAATCGCAGGAATGTGGTGTTGGACCAATCACTTAATCTCTTTAGGTCTCAGACTCAACACCTGTAAACAGACAAATCTCTGCCCTGATGAGCTATAAGAACTGCAATAGACACATAAAGATGATTATAGACACCCAATATGTGGTAACATTCTTTATTATATCACTATGAAAAGATTTAAACAACTGCTACAAATTTTGCTTTGGAGCTATTCAGAATTAGAAAATTCCATAGAGAAAATGTGCTTATTAACACTATCCTGGACAAGTCAATCTTAGCATCTTGTCGCTGCTTGTCTTCTTGGGGGGCTAGGGGTTAACTGCAAAGGGAAGTAGTGAACAAACCAAAAGACAAACCAGATAAATCTCATGAGGTTATTCTTTCTCAGACTTTACTTACACTTAAAACCAATATAAACCAATATTCCATAAATCTCTACTAAACTGTGCTGCAGTCTCCAAGTCTGTTTCTATTCACTTCCTTTGTTCTGGTTCCTGACTCTGGCTTCCCTCTGCTTCCTCCTCTTTCTGACACTGTCTGTGTGTGTCTGTCGGTCAGCCTGCAGGTAGTATAATCTATGGTTCCCGGGAAGCAAGAATTAAATAAAAAAAAAAAAAAAGATGATGTGCCAGGCACTACATTCACTAGGTATTTTGTATGCATTTGTTCAACTAATCTTAAGAACAGTCTGGAAAGCGTAGTATTATCCTTTTACAAATCAAAAAACTGAGGCTGTTTTTCACTTAAGATTTCTGAAGATCTCATAGAGAGCTGCTTCTGAAAGCAGAATCTGAATCTCGACTCATCCACCACCTTCCAGTGGTGGTGTGAAACAACCATCCTAGTTGTCTTCCCTAAATTAGAGCTACAGGTTTATTTTGTTCCTGTTTCCTGATTGTTTCCCCAAGTTTCATGTAAGCCCAGAAATGGCATATCAGAGGCACCCTTTTGGTGCCACCCTGATAGATGTGGGATGGGCTTGAAAGATCCAGAGAACATTGGACTAGAAAAGTCCCCATGTCACCCCCTGAAAATCCCTGCTAATGACCCCAGCAGAGGCTCCACCTTTGGCATTGACCCTTCATACCTTTGGAGGTGTTTGAGCACCAGATAAGCAAATATACTGGCTTCCTTAATTGGAAGTAAACCATTCTGATGGTGTTTTGAGGATCCCTTCCAACGCCATCACGTTGATCTGTTTGTCATGATTTGGTTTTATTTTATTATAATCTGTCTGACAGAGAATAGCTATTATTCACCCAAACTTTTTTCTTTCCTGCCTTGGCATGAAACTAGTTTATGTTTCCCAGCCTTCATGGCACTTAGGTGGGTCCTCATAATTAAATTCTGGCCGAGTCAAATGTGGCCTCAGCCACTGGAAGATGGAAGAGTCCCTAACCTGGAACATGGGGCTTTTCCTTAACATAACAGCCCATACTGTACTTTGATAAGAGCAAAAAATAAATAAATAATTTTTTATGATATCAAGCCACAAGATATGGGAATGTTTGTCACAGATAACCTACACTGTGACATACAATCTACTCCATCAATTTAAAACAGTGTTTCTCAATTGGGAGCGATTTCCCCCCGTAGAGATATATGGCAATATCTGGAGACATTTTTAATGGTGACCATGGGGGTTAGGGTAGTATTGGCATTAGTAGGTAGGGGTCAGGAATGCTGTTAAATATCCAAAACCTAGGACCATCCTCTCAACACAGAATTATTCGTCCCAAATATCACTGGAGCCAAGGTTGAGAAACCCTCGTTAGAGTTACATCTTCTAAAAGACATAATGATTATCTGGAATCTAGACACTCAATACATTTTTGTTGATTGATTCCTTTGAGCAAGGACTTAAGCGGGGGAAAAGATGCTATTTTCATGCCAACAATCTTTTAAACAAGAATTTTCCAGGAGAAAAAAATCAGTGTCATAGGGGTAGTGACTGTTTATGTTTCAAATTTTCTATATTTAAGAAGTTGTGTTAATCAAGTTGGCAGATTTAGAAAAACAAACATCTTTTATTCACAGAAGTAGGGCAGTTTGGTTAATTGATACACTGATGTGTTAAGCTTACCTGTCATGATATTACCACTGTGTTGGAAGAGTTATTGCTGTTTAGCAAAATGGTTAACTCGAGAAATGAAAGGAAAGCTTCCATTCTTTGTTTTTCTGCAAAGATTTACCAACTAAAGCAATTTCTGTAATGGAAATTGGGCGGAGACCACCAACCCCCTTGAAATATGATATGAGAACTGTACCTGGGTGATATACATTTGAGTAACTGGGCTGGATTTCAGGTAGCAAACTGAAAAGTACAAATATGATCAAATCTTTACATTTATTTCAAATATCTCATCTCTATCATCAGATTCTTCTGAAATGTTTTATGAGATGTCTACTTAAGGAGCTCAAAAAATGTCTGAGATATTTGACAGGCTTTTATAGATTAGACAACCTTAAGTAGCTATGGCCTCAATTACACAAGCAGTTAGTTGGTAAGGATTTGCTTTGCATTTCTCTTCCAATCATAATCTGTAGGCCAGCTCTTGATAAAATGCTATCCTCAGCTTTCTATTCAATTCATGGCGGATATTTCGAGAATATACTCTTCTCTAAGCATGGAGCTAAATTCTAGAGACCCAGAAAAGACCAAGACAGGGTCCCTATGCTGGGGCATGGCCAAGCCTTCCTGTGCTCAGCATTCCTCTCCTTGCCTCACTCTTTTCTTTTGCTTTCTCTCCTGTAGTTCTCTTTCTACAACAGAAGCCATCTGTGAATGCTCCATGCTTTAGGGACTAGTGCTCGTCAGCACATGTAGCCTGCCTGTCTCCCATCTTTCTAAATAAGGAGGCCCTGAAAGTGAGGCTTCTACTCTACAACCTCATTGCTCTGTAGAGCAGTGTCCTTTCCATGATTTCTGTGGCTGTACCACATTCCAAGACAAGTAATTTAAATTCTATACCCCCAACCCCCACCTAGATCATGGAAATGATAGGGGCACTGACATCCTATAAGTAAATGTCTGTTAGGTAACTATTAAGAATAGTTGCTGGCACATGGTCAATGGTTTTCCATGTTAGCATGGATGCTGACATTCTTCCAACTCAGATCCTCCTTTCTTCTTCTCAGTCAGGAAAATCAAACTTCCTTGCTCCTGATCCCCTTAAAGCCAGGCTGCCTGACTATATGATGATTATTTTTTAAACAGATAAATCCATGCTAATAATGTACTAACAGAAAAAGTCTTGGAGAGAACTTTAAGGAACAGTTCATTTCTCCTCTAATATAATATAGTAAGGTGAGCAGAAAGTAAGGTGAGAAGAAAAAAAATATTTACTTTAATCAACCACTATAGTGTGATAGAAATATAGAATTTATATATTCAAATACATACCCTCATATTTGAATTATAAAAGAAGTAACATTTAGGGGTTCCTATTTGTATCAGTCAGGGTTCTATGGAAGAACCTCAATAAATAGATAGATAGATCAGAGCAACAGAGACACAGAAACTTAGGATGGAAACTCAGACAGGGACTGGCACTGTAGTCTATGGTCAGAATTTCTGCTTCCTCAGAGGAACCTCAGTTCTTCTCTAAAGTCTTTTCAACTGATTGAGTCAGACTCTATCTAGGTTATGGAAGATAACCTCCTTTACTTATGATCATAGATACTAAATGTCCACATAGTACCTTTATAAATACTTAGGTTTGCACTTGATTGAATAACTGAGTACTACAACCTAGCCAAGTTGACATATAAAAGTGACTGTTACACTACTCTGGGTCATACATGTACTTTCATATTTTCTGCTCATGGAAATCCCACAACATTGGAATTATCCCAGTTTCACAAGTGGGAAAATTATGGTTCTGGGATCTGAAAGATTGTGTAACTAGACCAAACAGTAGTAATCAAGCTTTCAAATATTGCCTACTTGATTCTAAAATCTATTTTACAGGGACACCTGGGTGGCTTGTCTGGTCTCCAACTCTTGATTTCAGCTCAGATCGTGATCCCAAGGTCATGGGATGAAGCCCCATGTAAGGCTCTGCACTGAGAGTGGAGCCTTCTTAGGATTCTCTCTCTCTCTCTCTCTCTCTCTCTCTTCCTCTCTCTCCCTCCCTCCATCTTCCTTCCCTCCCTATGCTCTTGCCCCTGCTCTCTTTTTCTCTTTCTCAAATAAATAAGCTTAAAAAAATTAAAACTCAACTCAAATCAAATCTATTTTACATACATTTTCTATAGGAAGTTGAGCTTTTTCTTCTCCAATCTTGGTCTCTGACCTGGGACCTCAGTCTCTCTCAGTAGGCATGAGGCAAATGTCTAATCATCTCTGTCTATGTATGTTACAAAGCCACACATCAGTTACTTTGGACTTTATCATTGTTTTGTGCCATCCACTTCTCTGTTTCAATTCATTAATATGGATTAATCCATGTGAACAAAGTCATTTGTAAGAGCTTTAATTTGTCTGCATAATTGATTGGCATCTTAATACACAGGAGAGATGATTTATTTAGAATATTTTACTATGTAGACAAATTTGCACATAGAGATGTCACCATATCAAAGCCAGGTTCTGAAGACCTAAGATTTGTCTGCATCCTACAGTTGTGGTAATGAGTCAGCCTACCCTGCAAAGTGTACCTGATTCTGAGGGCTTTTTTCTTCTTGAGAAGAAGGATTTAAACCTCTCTTTATGGTTTATTTAGATTTTACATATGTCCAGATCTGGGTGGATTTTACACAATGTACATATGATACTATCTCTATATGCATCTGTGCTCAATTGTACAAGTTCTCTAATTATCCATTCAGCACACAGAATTTTGCCCAGTTCTTCACACCACTCACCTACAAACTTCTCCAAACCTATACACAAAATCAAAGACTTTATTTTGTTTAGGAAAACAATGGAGTTGCTTTTAAAGGTATTTGTTTAAAAAACAGCCTGCTGACATATGTTTTTATACTCTCAGAGTGAGTGATTTGTTTTCTGTTTTTTATTCCCACTTCATTTTCTTGCCCTGAAGCTATTCAGGACTTGGTAAAACACTCTGTAGTTTTGTAGGGACAATATTATGGTAATTGACAGTCATAAAAAGTTTGTCTACACCAGAGGCCTTTGCTAAGCTGGCTTACTGTCTGTAGAGGAACCAATGTTGATGCCAGCATAGTCTTCATGTCATGAAATGTACTGTTTGCCTCTAAGACATTTTGTGCTTGGAGAGTTAAGACATCTTCTTGACAGGAAGCTGAGCTAGCCAAATATATAATTGATTTTCCTAGGAGAAAAAAGTCTTCCCATTAATTACCTCTTACCTATTTGTGTAATGCAGATGAAGAATTTGTTTGTTTTAATTGAAGTATATTTTATCATTAATGGAGAAAAGAATATTCATTTCTTACACTGCACTAGACAATTATATTATGAAATTATTATTAGCTTATACCCTGGGACACTATTCTTTTCCAGTAAGAATGAATGAAAGAAGAGAGCTTGCAAATGCATGAAGCACACAACACACACACACACACACACACACACACACACACATGCTCACCACAGAGAGAGCTCTTGCCTCTAACATGTTACCCTCTAACAAGAACACTGCATGTTCTGCACACTATACTTCAAGCTCTCTACATAGGAACGAGAGCAGACTGTTGTATCAAATCTGAAAACTTATCTGACCATCTTGTGCAGTCTTCTGCTCCCACCTTTTCCAATCATTTCAGAAACTTCCTTCCCTGTTACTGTTCCATAACAGGTGCATTTATGCATGCATGCTTTTTCTTTGACTTTGCTTTGTACAATATTTTTAAGCTCTTTTCTTAGGCTTTCATCTCATCCAGGAAACGGTAAGCTTCTTGAAGACAAGGAACAGATTTTCACTTTAATAAATTCTCACATGTTCTTTGTGCTCAAGACATATAACCACAGAGTAAGTACAATTCCCGTATTATCTACCTCAACAAAATAAAGTTGTTTATTCTTATAAAAAGTTAAAGGTAAAATGACCAACTGGGAAAAACTAATGGAAAGCATATGATTCCAGGTCAAGTGTTCAGACATATGCTAATGAAAGCAAAGTAACAGCTCTCTGTAGCCCCGACCTTGTCTCATGGAAGTTACCAGATCACAATTTACTGAAAAGTTAAAAGCCCAAAGAGATCAAGAAGATAATAAAGCCAAATATCCCTGCAAGAAAAGTTCTGCTACAATGAGCTTATCTAATTTATTAGGGAAGAACTGAACATTTCTGGACCAGGATCTTTGGTAATTGAAATCCAATTGTGACATCAATGCAGGGGAAGAAAAGTTAAAAAAAATCAGTTTGAAAATAGAGCCAGAAAAAAAGTTTGTTAAAAGAGATTAGAAGGGTACTTGGGTAACCCAATCGGTTATGCATCTGGCTCTTGACTTTGGCTCAGGTCCTTATCTCATGATGCATGAGTTCAAGCCCTGCATCAGGCTCTATGCTGATGGTGCAGAGACTGCTTGGGATTTACTATCTCCTCCTCTCTGCCCCTCCTTCTCTCTCAAAATAAATAAATAAACTTTTCAAAAAATGTGATAAGAATTAGTGTTTGAATAGGAAGAAATATGCTAATAGAACTGAATTTGGGTTGGAACAAATGAAGGCCATGATTGAGAAAAATCAACATCCTTTAACTCTGAAGAAACCTTGAAGTCATAATGGATTTCTCACAAACTCCTAGTTGTAGTATAGTTGTCTCTTGCCAATGCTATAAAGACTTCTCATTTTAACTCTGATTTTCTACAGCCGAGACAATATACACCAGCCATATTTGGAAGCAAATAAAATGGTGACATCCATTGCCATGTGCACCTGGGCTCATTAACTTTGTGAATGTGTTACCTACATGTAGGGAAGGCAGCTGGCTCTTTTAGTGAAAACTTGGGAAGTAATGAGAACAGTCATAAGGCAAATATTCATTAAAAGGTTACTAAATAGGGGGGCATGGATAGCTTAGTCGGTTAAGCATCCAATTCTTAGTTTTAGCTCAGGTCATGAACTCACAGATAGTGGGTTAGAGCCCTGAATTGGGCTCCACATTGAGAGCTTAGAGCCTCATTGGGATTCTCTCTCTCTCTCTCTCTCTCTCTGCCCCTCCTCAGCTTGCTCTCTTTCTCAAAATAAATAAATAAACTAAAAAAAAAAAAGTCACAAATAAACTGGTCAGACTGTGTGTAAATCATGTAAAAATCAGGATGCGCAAGTACCCATCAGGTTATACCCAGAGATTCCTTTTCATTGTAGTAAAAACCTTCTTGGACAAAGCAAGTTGACAGAGTGGGTTAGACTGAAGACTTAGCAGAGCTGCTGTGTGGATGGAAGAAATAAAGAAAGGCACCTAGGGCATACAGTTGAGAATTCTCAAGTGTCCCAGGACCATTACTGAGAAATGACTAATAACAAATGTTCATTCCCTACTCCAGCTGACAGAGATAAAGTTCTGATAAACCTTCAGCCTCAAGAGCAACTTTGAGGGGAAAGGTGGCATCTAGAGGCAACTTGAGAGAGGTGATCTGGAAGGCAGGTCCATTGTCATCATCTTGGTTCTGATTACTAAGTGACAGATAGGTGGTGTAAGGATTGGTGATGTGCAAAAAGGTGAGTTTAAGGGGGGCTAGTAAGAAGAAGCTTTCTTACTAAACTATCTTATTTGAAATCTGTGTCACTAATACAAGGTTTCCCTTTTCTTCCGAGAATCTATAAGATCTTGACTTTCCAACAGTCTCCAATTTTTGCTTTTCACATTCTTTTCCTTCTGCTCTCTTACTACCTACTCTGGTCAGAAAAACAGGGAGGATTTGGACCATTTTGCCTGGGGTCCTATGTTTAGAAGAACATTTTCCTCAGCAAACAATAGCTCGGGACAAGTTTGGTGGCACATTTTGTCTATATACCCCTGCTAGTTTCCCCAGTATGAGCCTCAAGACTTCATAATCCCAGATAAAATAACTACTTCCTTCATCCTCAGTAGATGCCTTCTGAGGTCACCGTTGATAGAAGTATGCTCCACAGTGGTATCTCTACACTGTGGTTGACTTATCATGCCTTTAGATTGCACTAAAGGTTGGAGTTTTTCAATGCAGAGTGGGTGCAGAAAGAACGAAGAAAGGAAGAAAAGAAGGGAGGAAGGGATGAAGCAGCAGAGGGAGGGAAGGTAGGAAGAAAGGAAAAAGGGGGGAGAGAGCGAGGGAGAAAGGAACTAAAAAAATCTCTGGGTGACTAGTTTATCCATTCTACTAAGAATGGTCAGACATATTTTAATCATCCCAGAAAATCCCTATCTTCTCTCTAGTTAGTTCCTCTACCAATTGCTTATTATTTATGAAATTACATGATTAAAAAATGATTTTGTAGCTCTTAGCACCACAAGCACTTCTACTAATATCCCTCTACTACCTCTACTACTGATATTCATGAACAGAGAAAATAAACGTAAATAAATAGCAAAAATGATTTTAAAAAAACTTCACAATTCACATTATGTACTTTATACAGGAACTAGAAGTTTATACTTTTCATAAATGCTTCACCTTTTTAACTTATTTGCAACCTTACAGATTAGGCCTTATTATACCGATAAGGAATTGAAACTCAGAGAAGTTAAATAATGTAATGAAATACACAAATAATAAATTGCACAGTTATAATACATAAGCAGGTTTTCTGACTTTAAAATATGTTTCTCTCCCCACATATATCATTTATTTAGCTTGCTGCCTTTTTAAAGAATACAAACTCTCCTTGGTCAGCTGCTGCGTACTCCTTCATGTTAAGATGTCTGAACATCTGAGGGAGTCCATCACCGATTCCTCTCTGGCTCTGGATGATCAGCTGCATAAATTTTGAGTAGAACAACTGACCATATTGTTCAAATTCCACCATGACATGCAACTTACTAATTGGAGCATTAAGGCTAACTTTTTCCCCCAGGTGTACAGCGTGAAGGGCAGAAACAATCATTTTTAGTCATGATGAAGTTTTCTCAGAAGTACCACTCACCTTCAAAATGTGCTTAGGAATTATTAATATACTCTCAACATTCTGATTTTCCTGGCTTTCTGAAGCTCAGATATTACAGAAGGGCCTGCATGGCTTTGATCACAGGCAATCAAAGGGGGCTTTGTGTAGCTTCCAGGGAGATGCTGTGGCCAAAAAATCAGAGCTCTCTGCCACGCAGAAGAAACTGTTACAGAGCTCTCCTGCATGCCTAACTCCAGATCAAGTTGGGATCAGAAGACTGTCATTGGCCCCCAGGAGACTATGGTTTTAATTTTCTTATCTGCATTTTTCTTCCCTGCCCATTCCAGGTAGCTGTCACAAGAAATATGAAAGGGGTATTCACTTATTAATTGTTCTTTGCTGTTTCTCACTTTCATGTTTACAGCAAAAGAAGGAGCAATCACTTCTGCTGGTCACTTCAGCACTTCACTTGCTTACATGTGCAAGTTTCTTTGGAAGCCCACAACATGCAATCTTACCTGAGTTTTGAAATTTGGATTTTATAGCACATGGATTCCTTTGGTGTTGATTACAAGTGCTGACATTATTCTGCCTAGCAGAGTTGGCATCATTAAAATCACTAAATATAAAACTTTGGGAAGCTTCCCAACTTGTGTCAATGGGCAAATTTATGACAATAAAAACAGTCATCCATTTGGGTGACTGTTTGAGAGCGTTGGATCTTATGTTTTCTTAAGTTTCTCAAAAAGGTTCCAAACTCTAAAATTCAATGGGGAAGGTGCAAATTGGCAAAGATGGTGAGAAGGGGGGTTTTCCTGATGACTAAGGTGGCAGGACCCTGGGGTGCTGCAGACCTGTCCCCATGACTTTCCTTCCTCTGAAGTCTTACCAAGGACTTTGACCTTCTCCTTGAAGAACTCTTTAAACTCTTTAAAATTTAAATTTGGACAAGCTTAGGCAAACAACCTCTCCTTTCATCTGCATAGTATAAATCAACTCCTATTGAGAAATTCAAACAAGACTTTTCAACATGCTAGCAAGAAATAATAGGTAAATAAACCCAAGTTGAATGGATAAAGTTTAATAAACATATAGCTGATTCCACAATATTATCTGGAATTCAGATAAGATTGGAAAAGTGGTGGCTGTGTGTCTATTTCATTATGATTTTTAAGAGGAGAGAGGATTAAGCATGCTTAAATTCTAGTGGCAAAAAGAGTTGGTCCAATGTGCATAGTTAAAAAGATTAGCAATAAGTCAAAGAAAATTTCCTTTGAGAGCTACTGAAACTGTCTATAATCACTGCTCATACTTTCCAACTTTTTACTCAATCTACTGGCAATTCATTTATTCCTTCCCTTCTTCTCAGGGTCTGTCTCACTAACCCTGATGCATGCAGGAAGTCAGATAGCAATTGGAAGCTTCCTTGCTGCATATGAAAAGAGAACACAGCAAGAATTGGGATGATTAATCCAATTATAAAAGCTGAATACATCCAACTCAAAGAAATGGCTTTGCTCATTGGCTAGAACAATACTTAAATAGTATGGCCAACATTGCTTCTGGGATTCTGTGTTCCTTTATCTTCCCAAGACTATATACTGCCATCTGTTGAGAATATCGTCTTCCTTAATACTAATACATCCAGGCAGGTCACCATCAAGTTTTGCCACACTGGGAAATCTTTTGTTTGTATAAAATCACTGTGATTCTCTACTTGTATTTATTATCTGTTTTGCTTATAGTCGAACTCTCCAAGAGTAATTTTATTTCTATTATTTCTAATTTGGTGGGAGATACCTTATGATATCCCACTAGAATGAAAAGTACTATTATAAAATGCTATGTTGAGGTACAGCAATGCAAATTCACTCTAAGTAAACCTATGGAAAACTGATTTCCACCTAAACAGTGTATAGAAAATGGCTAATTACAAATGATCCTTTTTCATCTTAATTGTTTTCTCTGGCAGTATCTTGATATAGAAAAAATGATGTGTGTGTGTGTGTGTGTGTGTGTGTGTGTATGTGTGTGTGTGTGTGTGTCTAAAAACCATCATGGGGCACCTGGGTGGCTCAGTTGGTTGGGCGTCCAACTTCAGCTCAGGTCATGATCTCGCGGTCTGTGGGTTCGAGTTCTGCGTGGGGCTCTGTGCTGACAGCTCAGAGCCTGGAACCTGCTTTGGATTCTGTCTCTCCCTCTTCTCTCTGCCCCTCCCTACTCTTGTTCTGTTTCTCTTTGTCTCAATAATAAATAAACATAAAAAAATTAAAAACAAATAAATAAAAAATAAAAACCATCAGAAGTCACTTTGAACATCAAGGGAACAACCCTTTAAATTGCTTCTCCAGTTGTTCATCCTCAGTTGGCAATTTTCTGGTTTTAATTTGCATGTCATCTTCTCTAATGTCAAGTCTCTAACTTCTGTTGCCATATGATTCACTAAAATCAATAACGCCCTACTTCAGATCAGCCAAGTAGTTTATCTCACTTGAAAGTTTTCTCATAATCACTTTAAAATCATTGGGTAAAATTCTTACTCTCTTGAATAAACATTTATGATTTTCTGAATTAGCAAAAACTCTATCTAGAAGTGTGTGTGTCTTTAGACAGAGAAAAAGATGAATAAAAAAGAGATACCACCATAGGAACATCACCCCTCTTGATTATTGGTTTATCCTCTATTCCACAGTTATTTGTTCAAGCCTTGATTAAATCACTTTTCAGGTCAGACGATAATGTCATTATTTGCATTTGGTCTTGCCCCCTATACTGTTCTATCCAACTTTGTCTCCCAAGGGCGTGGCACAAAGATAGAAATACAGAAGGTGTTCAAAAACATTTGATAAAGGAATTAACCTCAAATTTGAACCTGTGTGTGTTCCCTAATCCATATTATGGAGTAGAAAATTGTTAAAACTGATATTGCTGATTGTACAATGAGAGTGCAGATGTGTGTAATAGTAGGAGGTACCTGGGTGGCTCAGTCAGGGGCGCCTGGGTGGCTCAGTCAGTCAAGCATCTGACTTCGGCACAGGTCATGATCTCATAGTTTGTGAGTTTAAGCCTCGTATCGGGCTCTGTGCTGACAGCTCAGAGCCTTGATCCTGCTTTGGATTCTGTGTCTCCCTCTCTCTCTGCCCCTCTCCTATTCATGCTCTGTTTCCTCTCTGTCTCAATAATAAATAAACATAAAAAATTTTTAAAAAGATGTGTGTAATAGTCCCAAAGCATTTTTTATGTGTTCCTTTTATCTTTATCCAAATTTAAGAAACATGAGGTTGAGAAAATTTCCTTTGACTGAATAATTCACCTTAAAAAGTTTTGTTTTGCATTCCATAGTTGTTGAGGACACACAAAATACCAGACTCAGGACTAAATGCTAGTCATAAAAGTCAGAAAGCATTTAAATGAAGAAAAAATAGTTGGTAAGTTACCAGGTAGTATGACATAAGAATTCATTAGAGAGAGTCAGAACTCTGAGGTTTTATCCCTGTAGTCATCCTTTCTCTCTGGGGGACTTAAATGTATTAGTTGTCTATTAATAAAAATCTATAGTTATCTATCTTTCCCCCAACACTTAGCAGCTTAAAACAGCACAAATTTATTATCATAGTTTCTGTGAATCAGGAATCTGGACACAGCTTAACTGGGCCCTTGTGTTAGGGTCTATCACAAGATTGCAGTCACATCCAGGACTGTGATCTCATCTGTAGTTTCAGCTCTGGAAGGATCTGCTCCTAAGTTTATTCATTCAGTTGCTGACAGGATTCCATCCCTTGAGGGTAGGTGGACTGAGGACATCAGCTGCAGTTAGCTGGAAGCCACACTCTTCTCCTTGCCATGTTGGCTTCCCCAACATATACTCTTGATCCATCAAAAAGTAAAGTCCAAAAAGCAATAGAGAATCTAGTAGCAAGGTCGACACCACAGTCTTTTATAACCAAATTGTGAAAGTAACATCTCATCACTTTTTCTATATTACATTTGCAAGAAATGACCTATTATGTCCAGTCCATATTCAAGGGGAGGGGATTACATAAGACTATTGATACCAAGAGGTTGGGGTCATTGCCGTCTATCTTCATGTCTGCCTGTTATAGCAAGTGACAAAATTTTTCCAAGCCTACTTTCCTCTTTTCTATATTTCTTTTTTTTTTTTTTTAATGTTTTATTTATTTCTAGGAGAGAGAATCAGCGTGAGCAGGGGAGGGTCAGAGAGAGAGGGAGTCACAGACTGAAACAGGCTCCAGGCTCTGAGCTGGCAGTCAGCACAGAGCCCAACGCGGGGCTCGAAGCCACGAACCGCGAGATCATGACCTAAGCGAAAGTCGGCAAGTCGGACGCTTAACCGACTAAGCCACCCAGGCGCCCCTCTTTTCTATATTTCTAAAATAGTGATTTAATCTTTTTTTTTTTAATCCTTTGAGTAAATACCTAATAATGCAATTGCTGGATCATAGGGTAATTCTATTTATAGTTTTTTGAGGAACTTCCGCATTGTTCTCCAGTATGGCTGCACCAGTTTGCAATGCCAACAACAAAGCAAGAGGGTTCCCCTTTCTCTGAATCCTCACCAACAATTGTTGTTTCTTGTGTTGTTAATTTTAGCCATTCTGATGGATGTGAGGTGGTATATAATTGTGGTTTTAATTTGTATTTCCCTGATGATGAGTGATGCTGAGCATCTTTTCATGTGTGTATTAGCCATCTAGATGTCTTCTTTAGAAAAGTGTCTATGCATGACTTCTACCCATTTCTTAACTGGGTTGTTTGATTTTTGTTGTTGAGTTTGATAAGATTTTGGATAGTAACCCCTCATCAGACATGTGGTTTGTAAATATTTTCTCCTATTCAATAGGCTGCCTTTTAGTTTTGTTGATTATTTCCTTTGCTGTGCAGAAGCTTTTTATTTTGATGAGGTCCCAATAGTTCATATTTGCTTTTGTTTTCCTTGCCTCCAGAGACATGTTGAGTAAGTGGATATTGCGGCCGAAGTTAAAGAGGTTGCTGCCTATTTTCTCCTATAGGTTTTGATGATTTTCTGTCTCACACTTATGTCTTTCATCCATTTTGAATTTAGTTTTGTGTATGTTGTAAGAAAGTGGTCCAGTTTTATTCTTCCACATGTTGTGGAAGAACTTTCCAGTCTCCCAGCACCATTTGCTAAAGAGATTGTCTTTTTTTCATTGTACTCTTTCCTGCTTTGTCAGATATTAGTTGGCCATATATTTGTGGGTCCCTTTCTGTGTTCTCTGTTCTTTTCCATTGATCTATGTGTCTGTTTTTGTACCAGTCCCATACTGTCTTGATGACTACAGCTTTGTAATATAGCTTGAAGTCGGGAATTGTGATGCCTTCAGCTTTATTTTTCTTTTTCAGATTACTTTGGATATTCAAGATCTTTTGTGGTTCCATACAAATTTTGGGATTGTTTGTTCTAGCTCTGAAAAATGATGGTGGTATTTTGATAGGGATTGCATTAAATGTGTAGAATGCTTTGGATAGTATGGACATTTTAACAGTGTCTGTTCTTCCAACTGATAACCATGGGATGCTTTTCCATTTCTTTGTGTCCACTCTAATTTCTTTCATAAGTTTTCTATAGTTTTCCCAATAGTCAAACTATGGAGAGAGCCCAAATGTCCATAAACTGATAAATGGACAAAGAAGCTGTGGTATATGTATAAAATGGAATAATACTCAGCTATCAAAAAGAATAAAATCTGGTCATTTGCAATGATGTGGATGGAGCTAGAATGTAGTATGCTAAGGGAAATAAATCATTCACAGAAAGACAGATACCATATAATTTCACTCATATGTGGAATTTAAAAAACAAAATAGATGGGAAGAAGATATGGGAAGCAGTGGGGAGAGCAGAGAGAAACAAACCACAAGAGACTTTTAATGATAGAAAACAAACTGAGGGTTGATGGAGGAAGGTGGGTGGGAGATGAACTAGTTGGGTGATGGGTACTGAGGAGGGCACTTATGATGAGCACTAGGAGTTGTATGTAAGTGATGAATTACTGAATGCTACTACTGAAATCAATATTGCATTGTGTGTTAAATAAAATTTAAATAAAAAATAAATTAATTTTTAAAATAAAATAGTGGTCAAAACATCTCCTACCTCATGATATTGATGGGATCGATCAAATGGTAATTTTGAGCTGAAAGCATCAGTACATTATCAGTAAACAATTACAACACACCATTAAATGTCCTTTGTTCAGGTTATTCAAGAGATGATGGAACCATGTTGGAGAAACACTTAGCATCATGTTGAAAACTATAGACAAACTCTTCAGAACAAGTAAAGTCTATACCAAGGCATAGATTAAGGACAGCGGTAGCCAAATGAAGGGTAAGAAGTAAGAGAATGCGATTCCAGAGAAAGAGAGCCCAGGAGGCAGGAGAAGGCAAGGATGCCAGTCTGGGCAGGATTTACTGCCCCCTTTAAGGCATTCCCATCTGAAAGGTCAGATGGAGAGAGAAGGGGAAATGGATGTCAGAAGTATGCAAACACATGCAGCATCAAGCTCCAAACCAGTGACAGTCCTTGCCTATGACCTTTAATAAATACAGAATTGTCTGGAGAGAGAGAAAGAGGAGAGTAGGAAGAGAAGTTGGAATTGCCATGTCTAGGTCAAAAGGACCTGAGATTTCTGGGCATGCCTCCTCTGGCAGTGGGATGCCACCCTATTCCTGGGCTTCTCTAGCAGTGGTCTCATGGACTAGGGCAAGCCAGACCACCAGGAAGAGCTTCCTCAGCCCACCCATTCTTTTTTTTTTTTTACAAATAGTTTATTGTCAAATTAGTTTCCACATAACACTCAGTGCTCATCCCCACAAGTGCCCTCCTCCATGCCCATCCTCCCTCCCCCACACATCCATCAGTCCTCAGTTTTTGTCAGCATTCAAGAGTCTCTCATGGTTTGCCTCTCTCCCTTTCCCCCACCATTTCCGCCCTTCTTCTCCCCCTTGTTCCTCCGTCAAGTTCCTCCTAATCCTCCTATACGTGCAAACATATGATATTTGTCCTTCTCTGCCTGACTTATTTCGCTCAGCATAACACCCTCAAGGTCCATCCATGTTGCTACACATGGCCAGATTTCATTGTTTCTCATTGCCATGTAGTATTCCATGGTATAGATAAACCACATCTTCTTGATCCATTCGTCCGTTGATGGACACTTAGTCTCTTTCCATGTTTTAGCTATTGTTGAGAGTTCAGCCCACCCATTCTTAAGAATTTTAGGATACTGTGTAAATTTCCCAGTGCTAACTGCTCATGAAGTTTGAAATCCATTTCACAGCCCTGTATTAGAAGGAATTCTTTTAACATAGAGTTACTTATGTTTTATTTTGAATCACTGATATATTTAGATTTCTTTAAAATGAAACACTTCAAAATACACACTGAGAAACCTCAGTCTTACCTGCATGTCCGTCCACTCTCCCCCAAAGGTTATGGGAAGCAACTTTGATTTTCCTGTAACTTATTTCTTTGATTTTCTCCCAAATTTTTATTCCGAAAAATTTTAGGCCACTAGAAAGGTTTCAACAATCCTATAAAGAACACCCAGATATCCTTCATCAAGATTCACCACTATACACCATTTTTGCTGCATTTGCGTTATCTCTTCTTCTCTGTGTACATTCATATGCATATATTCTTTTGAGAGTTAGTTACAGAAATTAAAATACTTTATCCCTGAGTCCTCGTAAAGAAGCATGCAGAAACAGCTAAAAACTCCTTAACAAAGAAGTACAGCAAGGATGGATGTAGCCCTACCCAGTATTAAACCGTACCATAACGCCTCTATAATTATATTTCATGGTACCAGAACATGAAGAGGCAGTTATGCCAGTGACACAAAATAGAATATCCAGAAAGACTCAAGTACATAAGGGGTAGAAGCAAGAAACATGACATCTCAAAACAATGATTAAAAGACAAATTTTTTAATACTGTGGGGAAAACTGAACAGCTATTTGGAAAAATGTAAACTTGGATTCACTCCACACATAAAGGTCTATTTCAAATGGATTTAATAAACATATGTAAAAAATGGAGAACGTACAATACCAAAAGAAAACATGAGTGAATTTCATCTTAACCTACCTGTAAGAAAAAGTCCATGTACAACTTCAAAAACTGATACATTTGCCCCTATTAAAAATGTTAAAACACCACATGGCAAAAAGTGAAATTTTGCTTAAGAAATTCATTCAAAAATGCTCTTGCTTTCCATACGTTTATTGAACCAAACAGTAGGGCTTATTATTCAGCGGCAACGAAAGTTCCATGTGTTCAGGCAGAGCTGGGCACTTTCCTCTGAAATTGTCATTAAACATGTGTTGAGTGACTCACCAATATGTAATATCATCCTGGTCCCAGGGAACGGATGTGGGGCTTGGAGAATCTACCCGCTGTGTCTGCAAGTATTTAACATCCTTCTAAGTATGTCTGTCAGGTTCTTGTTTTTCCCCTGTCTTCATACTTAATTTTGCATTTAATGCACTTCTAATAAAAACATGAGGCTATGCTAAGGATATTCAGTGTGAATTTGGAAGCCTAAGAAGACAGAAACCCCCTTTTTGAATTCCTTTTTAACAAACAGAAATAAATTAAACTCAATCATGTTTGCATGAATGATTCTATTTTCATTTAAGGGAAACTTGCATCCAAAGATTTTGCTGAATTGGGTAAATTCCTTGTCAGAGTTTTTCTAAATCATTTATTTTTATTTGAGGGCGTATGATAAATCTCCTTCTTTGACAGAATACCATGAAATTAATTTTGACATATCACTGTAAATGAGGCCATTGTACCACCTCCGTGATTAAATATTCACAAACATCATGAAGAGCTTTTAGAAAGACTCTGTCTGCTCCCTTCCCACAGCAAAAGCCTGAGAAGTGACAACAATTCATCTACTGGTGATGGGCGAATACAAGACAATATATGAGGATCCAGGAATTTGTCAAATGAAACAATAGCAATCAATTTTTCTCCCATTTTACCTGTGGAAACACGTAAAATGAGATTTTGCACTAAAAAAGTAACTGTTGGATAAGTTAAAATATGACAGTTAATAAAATGGTCATGTTCCAACAGCTTACTCAACCAGCAAGCTCTGAAAACTGGCATAAAATTAATATATCAAAATGGCTTGTGTATCCTTCAAGAAACATGTGTCTTTTTCAGAGGAATGTAGCTTGTTTAAATTTAAATAACACTTTTTTTCATCCATATGACTTTAAAATGGTTCTAGAATTCCAAGGATAGGGACAGGAAAGACTTTTAGGCCAGTCTCTCAGTGCTGTCCCCTACCATCACCCACTTCTGGTCCCAGTCTGCTCCATTTTAATATATTCCTTGCTGTTTCACAGGGACAAAATATGGATCAAAACTCCAATAAAACATATACTAACCTGTCAAGCACTGAACATCAGAAAGAGATCTAATCAATATAATGAAAATCTGGTCTCTAACTTCAAACTATGGCCATAAAATAGCCATTTAACACCTTGAGGACTCAGTTTCTTAAATAGTAAAAGGCAACACTGGAAAAGGATAAGAAGTATCTTAAGCACAAGAAAAACAACAAAAAATATTTTCAAGGAACGTTGGACAGACCTGCAAGAGAGCCCTCTGCTCAAGCAGCCATGGGAGGGATCGGGATTGACCAGCAGCCTGAGGATCAGAGTATTTGTGACCCTGATCATGCAGAAAGCCTTTCCAAGGGAAAGAAAACTAGTAATGGGGCGCCTGGGTGGCTCAGTCGGTTAAGCGTCCAACTTCAGCTCAGGTCATGATCTCACAGATTGTGGGTTCAAGCCCTGCGTAGGGCTCTGTGCTGACAGCTAGCTCAGAGCCTGGAGCCTGCTTCAGATTATGTGTCTCCCTTTCTCTCTGCCCCTCCCCTGTTCACTCTTTGTCTCTGTCTCTCAAAATAAAATAAAGACATTAAAAAAAAAAAAAAAAAAAAGACTAGTAAGATTTTTAAGGAGCTGGTTACTAAATCTTCAGCTTCCCTAGTAATCTTTCCTAAAATCATCTGCCTAAGAATGTAGTCCTCAAGGCATCTCCATGGTGGGTTGACCTTCTTTGCCTTAACAAAAAACAGGTCAGCCACTCACCCACCTATCCTCCTGGCTCTCTGCAGGGCCGTAAGGGGATAGTGATTCCCCATGATTGGTAACCAAGTTCCTGAGACAGAACAAATCCCTTCCCAGGTCAGATGCTACCAAAACATTAGAGAAGGGTCTAATTGAATTAGTTAATAGTACAGCAGTCCCTCTTACCCGTGGTTTTGCTTTCTGTGGTTTCACTTACCTGTGGCCAAGTGAGGTCCGGCAGCCGATGACCCTCCCAAGGTGTTGTCACAGGGTGACTATAGCTAGGTCACAGTGCCTAGGTCACTCACTGTGCTTCTCATCACGTAGGCATTTCATCATCTCAAATCAACGCAAGAAGAAAATTGAGTCCAGTGCAATAAGATATTTTGAGAGCACATTGACGTAACTTTTATTTCAGTATATTGTTACAATTGTTCTAATAGTTATTGTGGTTAGTATCTTTCATATCTTTCGTGCCTCATTTATACTTTAAACTTTATCACATGGATGTATGTGTAGGAAAAAACAGTGTGTGTAGGGCTTAGTACTATCTGCAGTTTTAGCCATCCACTGGGAGTCTTGGACGGTACCCCTCATGGATAAGAGGGAGACCACTGTACCCTTTGATAATCGATCCCTGGGTTTTTAAAATGTTTTTTATTCATTTTTGAAAGAGAGAGAGAGGCAGAGTGCAAGCAAGGGAGGCACAGAGAGAAAGGGAGACACAGAATATGAAGCAGGCTCCAGCCTCTGAGCTGTCAGTGCAGAGCCCAATGTGGGTCTCGAACTGTGAGATCATGGCCTGAGAGGTCAGTCGCTTAACTGACTGAGCCACCCAGTGGCCGCAATAATGGCTTACTGTTTGATTTTGGAATGTGACACTAAAAGTGCTCAAAGAATCAAATGACACTGCTGTAGTGGAAGTTTCTCCATTCTCACCCTTTGTTTATGTGAACAAGATTTCTGAGCTACCGCATAGGGTAATTGGGAAGACTAATTAGGGTAAATAAGAAGAGCACCAGGAATAGGGAATGGTATACAGTAAATACTATATGAACGATTGTTGCTATTATAACTGTTGCATTAACAAAATATATGTTATATATAACTATAAACATTCTACTTATAAAAATTATGACTATATAGGGGCACCTGAGTGGCTTAGTCAGTTAAGTGTCCAGCTCTTGAGTTTGGCTCAGGTCATGATTTCATGGTTCCTGAGATCAAGCCCTGTGCCAGGCTCCGTGCTGACAGTGCAAAGCTTGCTTGGGATTCTCTCCCCCTCTCTTTCTCTGCCCTCCCCCGGTCAAAATAAATAATTAAACATTTAAAAATAATTTTTAAATTGTGAATATATAAATTACTAAAAATATATTAGTTATAATTAGATATATTAACCAAATTAACATATGTTGTAAATATATGATATATAAATGTGTATACAGTGTGTAAATGTGTGTTTCTTTCGGAAAATATAAAATGTTTATCCATTAAACATTTCCAGACCATAAAAATACATTATTGTAAAATTATGTGGAGTAAGATGAAGGAAAAAAATGTGATAATATAGAACTATTTACAATGTACTACATTTTTTAAAGAGTTGATGGTAAAGGCCAAGTCACCCTGGTGTTTATATTCTATTGAAAACTTTAAATAGAATGAAATAATTATTTTAAAATGCCAATATTTTGGGGCGCCTGGGTGGCACAGTTGGTTAAGCGTCTGACTTCGGCTCAGGTCATGATCTCATGGTTCATGGGTTCAAGCCCCACATCGGGCTCTGTGCTGACAGCTATCTCAGAGCCTGGAGCCTGTTTCAGATTCTGTATCTCCCTCTCTCTCTGACCCTGTTCTGCTCTCTCTCTCTCAGAGATAAATAAAACATTAAAAAAAATTAAATGTCAATATTTTGAGCATTCTGGAAATTATATCTTTCAGCTACTGAAACACATTATGAACAATTAAAAATGTTTTACAAATTTGGTTTTGGAGGGAGGGAGTTTGTATGAAAAAGATATGTATGAAAATATCTATTATAAGGAATATAAAGAGATTTAATACCAGGAATTGGCTCACTTAATTATGAAGGTTGAGAAGTCTCACTAACTGTTGTTCACAAGCTGAAGATCTAGGAATGCCTATGGTATAACGCAGTCTGAATTCAAAGAGCTCAGAACCACACAAGCCTGGGGTATGGATTCCAGTTCAGATCTGGAGGGCTGAGAACCAGGAGCACTCAGGACAGGCAGAGACCAAAGTCCCAGCTCAAGCAGTCAGACAAGAAGGAAGTGGAATGAATTTCTTCATCCTCCCCCTTTTCATCTATATAGGCCCTTAGTGGATTTGATGATGGCGGGTGTGTGTGTGTGTGTGTGTGTGTGTGTGTGTGTGTGTGTGTGGAGGACAACGATTTTACTCAATGTACACATTTAAATGCTCATCTCCTCTGGAAATACCCTCACAGACACATTTAGGAATCCTGTATACTCTGGGCACCCCATGGCCCACTCAAGTTGACGCATAACATTAGCCATCAAATATATTTGATCAAATATATGTGAATATATTTGAAGACCTCTGGTTCACACTGTATAAAAGGAAAACATGATTTCCACCACCCTTCCTAACCCCCACTTCCTATCAGAGTAACTCTGCCTTCTCCATACCTCTTCTGAAACTTTTTCCAATTTCCCACTGTCTTATGAGAAACTCACACTCTTCAACAGAGTTTACAACCCCTTCAGATCCTGTCCCACATCCTTTTCCTGTATTCTCGTCTGTAATTTTTCCATCCTCTTACCTTGGTATACTTTTGGCATTAGTATATGAATGCCTTCCTCCCCATTCTCATCCCATTCAAGTCCCTGTTGAAAGCCACATTTCTAGAAGGGTCTTCCTGGACCATTCTAAAATAACACCCTTGTCTCTGTCAGCCTTGACCCCTCACCCTGCTTGATTTTCAATCACAGCACTTTACACTGCCTGTTATTATATTAAGTCCCTTTTTTTAAATGTCTTTTTCTCCACGAAGCTATAATTTCCATGAAGGCAGCAATTTAGTCTCACTGTTTCACTCTTGTAGACTTTTCACATTGTAGACACTCAATAAACATTTTAAATAAATGCATACATGAATAAGAAAGTATCATATTTCATTCTAGACCCCAAGCACAGTTTGATTTTGCAACAAATGTGTTTTGATTTGAATAAATTACCAAAGGGTGTGTTATTATTGATAAAAGCAAGGTCTAATCCCCTTATCTGAAGATATTTCAGCAAATACTGGGTGATTTTGTTTCTTTTTTTTTCTTTCATAGTTTATTGTCAAGTTGGTTTCCATATAACACCTTGTGCTCATCCCAACAAATGACCTCCTCCATGCCCATCACCCCCCTTCCCCCCTCCCCCACTCCAGGGAGATCTTGTTTCTAAAAGCAACAAAGTTATGACTAAGAACTTCAGATGATCAGATGCCCTTTAAATTCTTTGACTTTGTGATAATTTAAGATGGACATGTGCATTAAAAATAATCACCTTGTACAATCCATGAATTTCTATTTTTTCAAATAGTTTCCCCACAAAAACCACCTGGAGATGTCAAATCTAAACTAGAAAGAAGAACCATTGCATTTTTCCCCAAATTCATCATTCATTGCTTCCACACAACTTATTTTTAGAAGTTTCTTAGGTAGAAAGTGTCATTTTTTGCTTTTTACCAATGCCAGGTAATTTCTGTGTGTGGCAAACAGACTTGCAAAAGAAGTTAACTGTCCCCAAATGGCTTCAGGTCAGTCACCCTGCTGTCCCCTGGGGTGGGATGTAGTCATCACCTAGACATGTTATTTATTCTGAAATGTATTACTCAGAATTTTCTCGAAGGTGGAAAGGTGATGCATGTTATAATTGGTAAAGATGACTTTATAAGAGAAACACATGAAGACACACAAACACACACACACACACACACACTCACACACACACGGGGTGTTAGGGATTAGGAATATATCAATGTGGGAAGTTTACTAGATCAGTTCATCTGGGCCTGTTTCTTCCCATCACAACCTGCTTCTTCTTGGTTCTGTCCTGTTTTCTGATCTGCCCTTGTAGACTGGTTTCCTGGGCAGCTCTGTGATTGCCCTGAGCCATTTCTAAATAATCCTCTCATGCCATTTGAGTGGGATTGGCTTCCCATGATCAAATAAACAGAGTTTCTCAAGGAGCAAAAGACTTTAGAGCAAAATCAATATGGTATAAATAAAGTTATCTTAGTAGGAGACAAATGAGTAGAGGTGATCTTGCCGTGTTATAGCCCTTACAGCAGTTCCCACACCTGTGTTTTGGATGATGATTACTTCCAACAGAAATATTTGCCCAGAACACCTCCTTTGTCCATTGTATGAATGCTAGAGTCATTTTATGTCCAGAGCTTGGGTCAAAAACTTTCTTCTGACCTCCACACTTGGCACCTGTCATTACATGGAAAACACCGATTTGTATTACAAGCTGCGCTTGCACGGAAGGGCCCACAGAGTCTGCTTTAATGTGGTGGCATAGGATTTTCAGCGACTCTATGAGAGGAGAAGCTAAAACACCGACTAAAGGATGAGTTATTTCCAAGATTTGGGTATGGCTGTGGGACAAGGAGGCTTTAACTGATGTGCTAAAAACAGTTTTCTCTTTCACTTCTCCTTCTGGAATGTGCCCCTTTTATTTTGTCATTCTTGGCTTGGATCCCCACTTCTCAGGCCTCCTCTGTCGTTTCATTCTGCTCGAGTATTTCCTTTCCAATATTTTGGCTGAATGTTCAGCTTTGTTAGCAGAAATGCAAAGTGAGCGCTTTGAAGCATTACCCAATAAAATCCAATTTTAAACAGAGAGAGCTACAACTCCCCCCCATCCTCTGGGAAATGAGCCTCCAGTTTCTTTGTGCTTCAGGCAGAAACGCTGGAACCAGAATTATCACTCAGGCCAGAGTCTTGCCAAGACTGTCAGATAAGCCACCTGGTGAGGTCTGGGAAGCCACATTAAAAGGGGACTTCTTGGAGAAGCTGACACTGCCTTCTGAAATTGTTAAGCATCAGCGACTCTTACATAGTATGGCTAAATCATAAGTGGGGAGTACATCTGAAGGTCTGAACATATGTACTCTATGAAAGAACTCACATTTCCCTAAGTGGATGATAAAAGACATTTTGTGAGCAATGCAAACAACATTAAAGTCTTCAAAAAACTTTTCCTGTCATAAAAATGCCCATTTAATAAATAACGAGACTAATTTTTAAAGTATAAAGCCTTCAGATTAACAATACCAGTCGACACATAACTGATTTCTATAACTTTTTCTGAAAAGACAAATACTATGATACTCACTTCACAAATAAAGAAACAAAGATCCTAAAGGAAATATCTACAGTCAGCAACTTAGAATTTCAACTTGGGATACAACTATCTCTTGACATTGTGGCCATGTTGCTATTACATAAATAAGTTAGGAATGGGGTGGCTCTTTTCGTGCTCTCTTTTTATACTTGTAGTTGCCATAGATAAAGTAAGACTATTTTTTTTTTAAATGGAACATGATCTGTAAACTTCGGGAATAGGCAGTTTACAAATATTCTGTGTGCAATCATGCCAATGAATTCTAAAAAGATTTTTTTTCCATGTTTTTATCTATTTTTGAGAGAGAAAGAGACAGAGTGTGAGCAGGGTAGGGGGAAGGGAGAGAGGGAGACACATAATCTGAGGGCTTCAGGTTCTGAGCTGTCAGTACAGAGTCCAACACAAGACTGAACTCATGAACCAGGGCTCAAACTCATGGAACCGGGTCTCAAACTTGTGAACCCCAAGATCATGACTTGAGCCAAAGTCAGACACTTAACTGCCTGAGCCACGCAGACGTCCCATTCATCCCAATGAATTCTAATTCCTTTCTAGATCCTTGGCCTTAATTTCATTTCTGGGCCTTAGTTAGGGTGAAAAATGCACTTGATTTATTTTCATATTTAACTTAACCTTCCTGAAATATTATAACCAATTATGATCTTCCCTAATTCCTTTACTTCATCAGCTTTGATGTGAAACTAGGGTTCAATCCTTTCAAAGATGTTTCTAATTTTTAATTATCCACAAACCCACTCTCAACAAAGGTATGATATTCTGCCTAATTAATCATATCTACATACCCTCTTATCTCCCAGAAAGGTGGGAAACAAATGCAAGTTGTCTTTTTTAATTTAATTTTCATTTATTTATAAATAAAATAGAAGAGAGAGAGAGCAGGGGAGGGGCAGAGAAAGAGAGAGAGAGAAAGAATCCCAAGCAGGTTCCACATTATTAGTGCAGAGCCTCACTCTGGATTCGATCTCACAAACCATGAAATCATGACTTGAGCTGAAATCAAGAGTCAATCACTTAACTGACTGAGCCACCCAGGCTCCCCCAAATGCAAGTTGTCTTAAGTCACTTGAAGATTTTGGGTAGAATAAGGAAAGAAAACATATCTGGTTATGAAATAACAGAAGACAGAGAAGCATAATTTGTCAGTGGAATGAAATCAGGGCCACCATGAACCCAGATGGCACCTTTGTAAGAGTTAGAAACAGACCCTTCTCTGAGAAGACACAATGGAACTTGATCCCTTGCTGTCCCCTCCCCCCCCCCCCAAAGCCTTGACCAACTGAACAACTTACCCTGGGAGAAATAGCAGTAGACTTTACTGAAAATGAACACATTTTAAAGTAAAAAACAACTAGAATTTATATATACTTGCAAGTATTTATCAGTGCTTGCTATAGGACAGATAGTTGTCTAGGCTCTGGGGATGTGAATACAGCAAAAGTGAATGAAATGAATAAAGCAAATCTTTTCTTTCATGAAATGCATGTCTTCTTAAGGGAGATGGAAAATAAACTAATGAATATGTAATACTATAGTCCTGATCCATGCTATGAAGAACAATGAGGTCTAGGAGAGAGGAAGAGAAAGCAGACAGCCTAGAGATTTGGGATGTGCCATTTATTATCAAATTGCCTCTTTGAGAAAGTAACATTGGGTTGGAGACAAGACAATTCTCAGAGTCCCCAAGCTGGGGGCTTCTGCGTGCCAGGCAGAGGAAGCAAACCGTGAGGGCGCTGAGCTGGGAGCTCTGTGTGTGTGGGAAGAACTGCGAGGAAGCTATCAGGCAGGAGAAAAACGACAGAGCAAAATGGCCTTTTCCTGTAGGAAATGGGATGGAGAGGGCATTGGAGCTAAGTCGAAAAGGCAGTAGCGGTTAGAGCATTGGGTAAAGTTCTGAGTGAGAGGGCAGCCATGGAAGAATTTTGAAAAGAGGAATTCTGTGATATAACATGGCCATTAAAAGGATCACGACAGATCATGGGCTGATGGGTCGTGAGGGCAACGTGGAAGGCAAAATGGAGACCATGCAGTGATCCTGGGAGGAATGTCAGCAGCTTGGAGGGAGCAGCATTGGGGGAGGTTCTTGGAAGGATTATGTTGCTTTCTCTCGTCAGCGAAACCTCTTCAGATAGGCCAGTGATACGCTTGAGCTGGTTTGCACCAGCTCATAAAAGGCAATTCTTATTTTCAGGAATGTTACAAGCCTGTTGTTAAACAGAGCCATTATGAAAAAATTAAATTGTATAAACTTATAGTCAAAGATACTATATTAAAGACAAAGTTAATAAATATCAATAATGCATCATTTTCTAATTATGTCATTCATTTACTGTGATCTATATCTTCAGGGTTTTTTGTTTTTATCTATTGTATCCATATGGTAAAAATACCATATAATGGTATATGACTTGCATATCTCTTCCCAACTCTGTTTTGGGTGACATCAATAGTTTAAAATTAGTCATGATGGTAAAGACAATGTGATAATTTACATACAATGGAATATTAGCCTCTAAAAAGAAGGAAGTTCTGCCATTTGCAACAGTATGGATGAACCTGGAAAGTGTTACACTACGTGAAATAAGCTAGGCACAGAAGGACAAATGTTATATAATACCACTTACAGAAAGAATCAAATAGGGGCACCTGGGTGGCTTAGTCGGTTAAGCGTCCGACTTTCACTTAGGTCATGATCTCGCGGTTCGTGGGTTCGAGCCCCGCGTCGGGCTCTGTGCTGACTGCCAGCTCAGAGCCTGGAGTCTATTTCAGAGTCTGTGTCTCCCTCTCTCTCTGACCCTCCCCGGCTCACGCTGTCTCTCTCTCTCTCTCTCTCTCTCCTAGAAATAAAAAAAAAAAAAGAATCAAATAGTCATACTGATAAAAGTAGAGAATAAATAGTGATTTTCAGGGGCCAGGGGTTGGGGTGGGGAGGAGAAACAGAAAGGTATTAGTCAAAGGATACAGAGTTTCAGTTATATAACATTATTAAGTCCCAGAGAGCTATGTACTGCCCAGAACTACAGTCAACAATAGGGTATTATATACTTTCAAATTTGCTAAAAGGATAGAACTTATGGTAAGCATTCTTACTACGCAAAATAATAATAATATTAATAAATAATAATAAATAAAAAGGATGGAAGAAAAAATTTTCAGGTGATGGATATGTTTATGGAATAGATTCTGGTGATGATTTCATGAGTGTATATTTATCTCCAAATTCACTCAGTTGTGTATGCTAAAATCACAGTTTTTTATATGTCAATAAAGTGCTTTTAAAACTGGCCATCATGAGCATATTTACCCCATGTAAATCTGTGTCTATAAACACTAAATATCAAAGGTTGATACATTGTTTTGCCGATTGTTTAGACTCAAAGTTAATATTACAGATTTACCTTAAAAATGTGCCATGTCAGGTGCTGAAGTTAAATGAAGTTTCAGTTAATGAATATACTTTGTTCAAGAGTGAGAAATAGTTCAACAGCAAATCACAACTTAATTACAATATTTTGGGGGAAATTCGTGGTTTGGGTGTAACTCCATTTGTTAAATCATGGTTAAGTTTTAATTTTAGGTTGACTATAGATGTAAGAGCTTGACAAAAAGTATTTTGCAAGAATCCATTGCTTATATTTACGGAATTTACAAAAATTAGTAGTGTGTATTTCATTATTATTTGTAATTTTTTTTGCTACACATTCTTTTTTTTTTTTTAAGGTTTTTATTTATTTCTAGGAGAGAGAGAGAGAAAGAGAGAGAGACAGCATGAGCAGGGGAGGGTCAGAGAGAGAGGGAGTCACAGACTGAAACAGGCTCCAGGCTCTGAGCTGGCAGTCAGCACAGGGCCCGACGCGGGGCCCGAACCCACGAACCGCGAGATCATGACCTAAGCGCAAGTCAGACGCTTAACCGACTATTTTGCTACACATTCTTATGCCAGTAAGATTTACAATAAATGTGGGTACATTTACATGCACATTTTTGTTTTGAGAGCTGGTTATACCAATCTACCTCTGGATAAGGCTCCCTTATGTGGCATTTGGAGTTTGAAAATTAGCACACAAACACACATGGTCAATCAAAATTCAGAAAAATCTCAAAATGTGGGGCAAATGTTCACTGAAAGGTAAGTGCCAAGCACCCAAGGAACAACCCTGAGAAAGCATCCTCTTCAGCCAAATATGAGTGGAACATAAGCTCCCCTCATGTCTTCTACACAGATTGAGCTCAACATCACGTTTCTTAAATGGAAATACTTCTCAGTGTGAACCATGAAACATATTAACATAGCAACATCACACAACAATTTTTCACATGATTTGTTCACCAAGAAATGAGCCATAGATACTGCCTATTAAATTGTTATCATTTGGATTTTCTATGACATTTAGTAACACAGAACTAAGACATGCTTTAAGAGATATATTAATTTCATGATAAATCAGGCTGTGTTTTGTTTTAATCCAGTCTTGAATGAAGTAAATGTACTAGCTCACCTTTCCACTTGTCCCCTTCTATATTAGCATATCCACAAAGAATTCCCCGATGGGTGGAAGCATTTCTCTCTAGGAACTTTTTTATTTTAATGTTTATTTATTTTGAGAGAGAGAGAGAGAGAGAGAGAGCACACATGCAAGCCAGAGAGGGGCAGAGAGAGTGGGAGAGAGAGAATCCCAAGAAGGCTCCATATACTCTTGATATGGATTCATGAGATAAAGCTACCGGTATATCCTTCTAATGATGACATTTTAGATAGTTGACATTTGACAAATTAAAGCTTCTCTATCTTGTAACAAAACAGCAATTACTCCACTAACAAACTCAAAGGCATATTATTAACACTCATGATTGCATCCACTTAAGTTGCCCACTTACGACACATCACTTGAAGAGAAGCAACAATTAATGATCCATTATTGTGAACCACAGATCATGGCTGCCACCTTCCGTGGTTGGGGGAAAAATAATGACAGAAGGAATGGAAAGCAGATAATTTACATTGTATCCACTTGACACTAAACAATGTTGCCTTCAGCCCCTGTTTTTGGCAGTGCTGTGTGGGTTTTGTACCTTTCGCCAACATAGCCTCAAACCTGGATTCTTCATGTCAGGAGGAGGGACCTTCCCAGGATGCCAAACTTTCAGTGTTAAAACTGGGCAAGTCCCTGATAAACATCCTTGGTACAACTAGGATGACTGGTGACCCTACTCTAGGTGGAGACTCAAAAGGAAGCTGAAATACAGATCATATAAAAAAAGGGGACAATTTAGGATACAGGGGCTATAAGGTCATGACAGTAAATAAGATCACCCAACATTTGTGGAAAATGGAAAAAGAGAATTGGGAAAGAAAAAAGAGGAAAAAGAAAATGGTAAAAGAAATATATATGTATATATATGTATATATATATATACAAAGCAAGCTGCGGAAAAGAAGCTAACTTAATAAACCAGAAGGAATTAGAAGGATAGAAAGGGAGCCAGGAACAGATAAGCAAAATTTTAGCTAAGTTCTACCTTGTGAATGGCAACCCAAAAGATTCTCTGAGGTGTGTCTTTGTTTCCTGTCATTATCTGTTTCAAATCTTAGATGCAGTTTCTAAGAAATTTTCATTATGAAACCTCATTTACATTAAAAATATTCTTTAGAATATTGATACGAAAATTTTTATGTTAGAAAATCCACATATTATTCCCAACTTTTGGTGGGGGGAGTAGTGTTGAGATTATGTGCCCTCTGCTTGCTTTGTTCTATGTGTATATTTTAAAACTCTATGTGAAAAAAATTCCTTCAGAGTGGTGGTAGAAAAATACAATAATTATCATAAGTGGTTCATGTCAGTCGTAGAAAGCGGAAAAATAAATTTAAACACCAGTTATGTACTTGGTAAAGTCAAACAGCTCCTTCATATGTAGACTGACTAACTGGGGATTTAGGCAATGTTTATAAATTACTGGGTGTACTACCATAACTCCTACAAATTCTGCTTTCCTGGAAAAGGAGACCAGACTTAAAGCAATGTAATAAAGCCCTTGGGGAAATATAGAAATTATCATAGATGCTCTATATAATAATTTTAAAGCCATGCATCTTGGCATTTACCTTTTACTTTCATTTCAGGAGGTGACGAAAGACTGAGCAGGTGATGAAATAACTGAGTTATTAAAACACCTAATTTTTTTTCATACACATCAACAAGCATTTAAAAACAGTCAAAACTGGGAGTGGCTCAGTCAGTTGAATGTCTGACTCTGGATTTCAGCTCAGGTCATGATCCCAGGGTTGTGGGATTCAACCCCATGTCAAGCTCTATGGAGACTGCTTGGGATTCTCTCTCTCTCTCTTTCCCTCTACCACTCTTCACCATTTGCACTCTTGCTCTCGGTAAAATAAAAAATAAAATAATAAACAAACAACAAGCAAACAAACCAGAATTCTTAGATACTCACCATTGTTTTCTAAGCTCGTAATGAGAAGCCAATTTGCAATACAAAAAATCACCCCTTGGAAGGTAACCCTTCCAAAAACCTAATTTCTGTTTACTCAAATTATAGACATGAAAAATACCTGCAAGTGTTGAACACCAAAGAAGGCCAGGTACTGCATCTCATAGGTGAGATTCTTATGCCTTCACTGTCATTACCTAACCCACAGTTCTCACGTACCCTGCATAATGTACCTGTTTACCCTGCTAGAATATAAGCTTATATGGCAGGATCTGGTGTATCATTCACAGATTTTCCTAGTATGTGCCTGTAGATACTCAATAATTATTGTTGTATAAATGATAGCAGAGGAAACAAGCTAACAGCGCAGCATGATTGGTGGTCTGGCTTGGATCCCTTCTGCCTGAAAGTCCTGAGCAGTGAGTTTTGGGGGAACCAGCCAAGCAGGCATCCTAGTTTCTGAACAACAGGCTTTGAAAGGAAGCTGCTGATGCTGAGGTCTTTGCCTGGGTTCTCCCTGTACCCAGTAGCTCTCTGCAAGGTGCCCTCAGGGAGGTCAGAGCCTATGAGCTTCCTTCTGGTCTTTATTCACATCGTCCACCCCACCTGAGGAACTCAAGCAGCGTATTGGAGTTACCTCTTACCTTCCCTCTTCTGATTCTCTGCTTCCCACACATGTAATGTATGAGAAATTCCCAGCCTCCATCACCCATAAAACTCCCTTCTTTCCTCAGCACTAAAAATAATAAAAATAAAATAAAAATAAAAATAAAAAAATCTAGAACCTAGAAGGGACTTGAAACTCTGGCTACACAGGGTGGTATCTCCAACATATTAGGTCAAAGAAAGTTTTGGGTGGGGAAAGGGAGGGGTCAGAACTACCTGGATCCCCAGTCAAAATCAATCATCTCATTTCTGTGGAAAAAGAAACTCTTGAGTTATGATTAGTCAAAATCAATTTCAACCTGCTTATAAGCTGGACTCTGCTTATATACTGTCTCTTCTTTCACATCATTCCGCTCATATTTTCTGGTACTTATTCCTTAACCATGCTGCATAAAATTGCAAACCACCTCTTACCTCAATACTCGTTATCCTTCTCTCCTGATTCCTTAACATCATCTGAGGTATTTTATGTCAGGTGTGTTTTTGTGCATTTATGTTATTTATCATCTCCCCGATTTCACTAGACTATTAGCCCCATGAAACTAAGGAATTCTTCTGCTTTGTTACCTCAGGACAGAGAACAGTGCCTGATACATGAAAAATGTTCAGTAATTGTGTGTTGACTGAAGAAATGAGAAATTTAATTGACAATTGCATTCTCTTTGTAAGCTATTATGATGTACTTCTTCATTGACACTGTGATATAATGATTTACAGTATGGAACTATGACTAACAAGGCTAACTCTCACTTCCTCACTCCCACAGCACTTGCTCATGGATATTGTCCAACCATTCACATCCCTTGACCCTTTCCTCATCTCCAAACTAATACTCTATTATATTCTTACTTTCTTCCTTATTCAGCCTAGACCCCACTCCGTTTCAAGTCAAATTTCTGCTCCCCAGTTCATGAACCCTGCTGATCTTGACCTTCTAGCACACATGTTCTGTAGTTTCCCAAACCTATATCATTGAATCTATCCTAAATCCCTAAGTAACCAATCACAGGAAAAGATATGGCTGTGTGGATGCTCTTACAATGTTGTGGCTTTGAACTTCAGCTGAGGCTTCAATGCTGCTTAGCAAGATTTGTCACTGACTTCTGTGTTCTGCTTTTCACTCTTCTACAAGGACAAGAACAGATATTGACACATCAAACCTCCTATTTTCCCAGGTCCCTTCACTTTTCCTTAAGGAAAGGCCTAATCTCACATTTTGAAGAGAAAATGGAAGCTAACAGATGTGGATTTCCTTAACTTTCACCTACCCTCACTCACAAACTTCTCTCTCCCCATGCTCATGTTATGCATCCCCACATTGGGCAGCCTGGTTGTCTCCTCAGATACTGGCCAAATGACCCATATCAAGGTTGGGTCTCACAGGACTATGCAAAGACAGTAGTTTCTACACAGCACTGAGTAGAGAAGATTCTAACATAATTGTCAACATATAATGTCTTTATGACATGTTCTATGATTAGAGAAAATTCTAATATTCTTTATGTCTGAAACATCATCTTCAAAAAACCAATGTGGTAGACAATAATCTCCAAATTTGTCATTGTAATTTAATTTAGCAAATTATACTAAGACCTAAGACTATATTCTTATCCTTTGCTCCACTTCTAAAATTTGATCCCAAAATAATAATTACAGAAGTAGATAGATTCTAGCATGTACACATATATAAATAATATCAGAAAACTATAATCAACCTAAATATTTCTCCATAAGAAGGATTAAATAAGTTATAATAAATTTATACAGTGAGGTTTTTATACAACCATTAAATGGCATATTGAGAGGTTTTTATTTTCTTTTTATTAAAAAATGTATTTTGGGGCATCTGGGTGGCTCAGTCAGTTAAGCGTCCAACTTCAGTTCAGGTCATGGTTTGTAGGTTCGAGCCCTGCATCGGGCTCTGTGCTGACAACTAGCTCAGAGCCTGGAGGCTATTTCAGAGTCTGTGTCTCCCTCTCTCTCTGACCCTCCCCTGCTCATGCTGTCTCTTTCTCTCTCTCTCTCAGAAACAAATAAAACATTACAAAATATATTTTTTAAAATCTTTATTTTTGAGAGAGAGACAGACGGAGTGCAAGAAGGGAAGGAACAGAGAGAGGGGGAGACACAGAATCTGAAGTAGGCTCCAGGCTCTGAACTGTCAGCACAGAGCGAGTCGCGTGGGGCTTGAAATTACGAACCATGAGATCATGACCTGAGCTGAAGTCGGATGCTTAACTAACTGAGGCACCCAGGCACCCCGAGAGATTTTTAATAACATGAAAATGATCACAATGTAATATTTTTTGAAAAATAAATTATATAAAACAGTATATAGAATTTAACAATACTTTAAATATGAATATTCAAAAGAAAAAGTCCAAACTATTAAGTAAGCTTATCTCTTGGTGGTGAGATTATAGGGTATTTTCATTTTATTCTTTATATACAATCGTATTTCAACAATAATAATAAGTGGTATATTTTAAAAGTGTACTATGAAGCATACATATTTTGACTTTCTATTTTGGAAGATGTGTGTATATATATGTAATCTATGTGATTAACTATAAAGAACACTTTGGCTTCTTAATATCAGGTAAATTCTATATCAATCTAAAACTATGAGAACAAAATAAGGGTATTTTAAAGATGCTCTAAAATGAACTAAGAAAGATGACAAGGAGTTCAATATTCTGGCATTGCGACTCTGTTTATTTTCATAAAATGCAATTTTTAAATGTTCACCTTTCTCTGTTCACATAAAGACTGATAAATCTTGCTGAGTCCTGCCTGCATTGGTTTGATGATCAAAATAGGCATTTCCTCTTCCTCGTGACAGGAGGGGCTTTTTAAGCACACCTAACAGAAAAGCTTTTCCTCTTAATCTCCCCATTTTGACATAAGTGAATAATAACCATCCTGCCACCTCGAACCAGATCTCATTTGAATGGGTATTAAAATCTCTTCTGGAAATGTATTAATGTTCCAGCTCTAAGATACCTTAGGGAAAGTGTTACAGTGTAAAATCTGAAAACTCAGAAATCCACCCCTGGTTTGCATGTGGGAGGCAGACAAGACAATCATTTATTGTGGAGAAAAAAAGGTATGCTCTATTGGGCTGTTACAAAAGCTGTAATTTTATTTTGAAGTTCTCAAGTTTTGTTCTCCTGGTTTATGGTTTTTATGCTAAAATTATGGCTTTGTAATGGGTTGTGAGGCATACTTTATGCACTATCATAATTATAAGCTATTACAGTTCATTCTTTGTATCAGGATGGCTTTATGGACATTTAAATGAAGTTGCTGACAATGAAGCTACGGCTCTAATAGTACTACATTATGGCTACACCTGGTGGTATGCAGTCTCTGGGTTTTTCTATTATGAACCATTGTGGGGAGGAGGGTGGGATTTAAAATCTCAGCTGCTTGCCTCACACTGTGCTCCAGCACAACAGGTAGATTTATCAATCCATTTGTATTTAAATAACTTATATGCTTCTTGCCTCACCAAACTACAAAACCATCAAAGAGAAAAATCACCCTTGGTGATTTCAACTTCTTTTCTGCCAGGGAAGACACCTGAAAGTCTGAAAACATAAAACACAGTGACTCACTCATCCTTTTCCCTTGACGAGGAAGAGCAGCCTTGACATTTTGTGGCTTCCTTTCTCTAATTTGTTTATGTATCAGAAATGATCTGTTTGCATGTGCCAGGGCCATTTTTTGCAGCATTTATGATATTTATTTTGCTTTTGGTTTCTTATTTCTTATTTAAAAGCTGTTGAGGATAGGCATCTAATTCACAATCTCCTACAATGGAGCATTCGAGATGTTTTTCCATCTGCGGTGTTGGCTAAGTAGACTCTTGGATAAAGTGTAATTAATAATTGTAAGCATCTATGTGGCAGTAGAATCTTATTTTGGGTGATAAGATAGCCAAGGGCTCAATAGCTTTGTAAAGGAATTCCATTGAAGTTGACTTAGAATTGCATAACAATGTGAAAATGGAATTAAGTACTGAATGCCAAATTTCCACTTCAAATGACCTTCAAGAAAAAAAAACGAAGAAATCCAATTGAGTCAAAAAATGCATTAAGAAGACATTATGTGCTCCCACAAAGCAAAAATGTGAGACGAAGCATTTACTTAGGGCTCCTGTAGCCCCTTAATTCAGGTCCTATTATGCAAAGGAATTAGAGCCCATATGGTCTTCTATCAAATTGTTCCACACCACTGGGAAAGTATTTATTTCATCAATGTGAGCTAAGTATTTTTAAATCATTACTGAGAAAATGCAGCCTTCTAAAAAAACCATTATGTATTCTTTAAAAAGAAGTCAATGGCGTCATAAAAACATCTCGCCCATATTTGGTTGTAGAATCTGTTTGGCTTCCCATCTAAAGGACTCCCAGTTCTTGCATATTTTAACACATACATAAAGCTGTAAATAGGGGGGTTTGCAGTCTGTTTTCACTCAATGTTTTAGAATTCACTAATGAAGAGGAGAATGAGGAACTCCAAATAGACAAGCAGTCCTCAGTGGATGAAAAAATGAATCCTACCAGATTGATAATTGCCCACTAAGACTCAAATCTGAGACACCTGACCTAACTCTCTCCTGCAGCATAGAAAGTACCAGTGATGTAAGCTGTTTTTCACGGGGAATTATTGCATTGTAATTATCCACATCATAAAAATGAATCAGTTGCAAAATTCTGGACACTGAAACAATCATTTTGACTGATTTTGTGCTAGAGGAAGTATCTGGTTAATTGCTTGGCCATAAGCATTGATTTGGTGGTTGAGGTTATATTCATATAAAAGCTATCTTGAATCTCAAGAAAATTACTTATGTACATCTCTAAAAGAAGACTCAGCACTTCAAATCAAGTAAGCACAATATTTCTGGGCAGTTATTCTTGTTGATTATGTGGGTTCATGTGTGAAAAGTGAGGGATACAACCTGTGAATCAAATTATGTTCTAACCTCTACTTTAATTTACACACCACAGAAATAGGCTAATGCTGAGAAAGAAAGGGCAATTCGTTTGCATAGAGTTGCTTGGGTAGACTTCAGAACTCATACCCAGAGTAAGAATAATACTGTAGTTAGAAAAACAGAAGAGAGAAAAATATCAGGAGCAAAATCATTCCACTATCTACCATGGGAAATATTTATAAAGGCTGGTCCATTGTTCCCTATGCTTATAGAATTATATATGTGAATACGCTTATAGAACTATATAATATTAAGAAACTTGCACTCTGAAGTAGTGTTTCCCAACTTCTCTGATAAGAAACAACTGGGGAGCTTATTAAAGCAAATAAATAAGTGTATTTCTGGGTCGCTCCCTTGGATATTCTGGAAATCTGTTTATCTGTTGTGTTTTAATAAGTTCCCCTTTCTCTATGCTCCATGATTCTTACCATCTGAGAAGTTTGAGCAAAGTTATTCTGAAACTACCGATGAAAATGAAGGCCAATAGCTTACAAATATGTAAAGCACAATGGAAGATTCAATGATTAAATTTTTCTAAAAAGTAAGTAGTTGTAAGAAGTTTAATAGTTAAGATTCTATACTAGACACATCTATATAAGGACAAAATTCCATTAGCTAATATTTCAACTTATCTGCTGAAGAATATTTTAGCAATCTCAAATTTCAAATTAGTTAAAAGAACAAACCCAATTTATTTTTTCATTTGAAAGAGAAAATATCCAAATTATTCATTTAAGCAAGTAAATATATTAAAATATCTTATTACCGATTAATCGATATTACTTGAAGAAAATTTAAAATTGAGATAGATGTAGAGAATAAAGGAAAAGTCATCTCTAATCTAATTTCCTAAAATTAACTGCTATTAACATTTCATTAAATGTTTCTAGACATTCCTAGTCATCGAATCTTGATTATAATTAGTTTCTCAACAAATCTCAAGTCAACTTTGTATTTTTCTCATGTGATTAGAGTGTACAAAAAGGCATGTTGGCAACTAGCAAAGTAAATCAATGGGAAACAGAGAGGGAATTAATACTATTTTGGTTGTCCAGCTCTTCAATTCCTTTTCATACAACATATGTAAGAACATGTTTTTGTCATTCTTTTTTTTTTTTTTTTAATGTTTTTTTTATTTATTTCTAGGAGAGAGAGAGACAGCGTGAGCAGGGGAGGGTCAGAGAGAGAGGGAGTCACAGACTGAAACAGGCTCCAGGCTCTGAGCTGGCAGTCAGCACAGAGCCCGACGCGGGGCTTGAACCCACGAACCGCGAGATCATGACCCAAGCGAAAGTCGGACACTTAACCGACTAAGCCACCCAGGCGCCCCTGTCATTCTTTAAATCTGTTTCAACTACCAGCTAATCTTCATTCATTTTTACAGTGGTTGAAAAGAAATATAAAAGGATCACACTTGCTTTTTAAATTTATTTTCCTGATAATACCCTCCAACTAGGCTATTGTTCGGAATGAAGCAATCACAAAGTGGCCCCTTTCATCTCTGCCTTGATCAATGTGTTACTTCTAATTAGAGCAATCATTATCCATGAGGACCACAGAGAAATCAGAACACATCATTGTGTAAGGCATAGGCACACCAAAGCTCTTCCAAGGTCAGATACTTATTTTAATAAAACCAAATTATCAGTGGACCTTCTGAGAAACCTAAAATGTCTGTAAAATAAGCATTTTTCACCTTTTCAATGAGGAAAGATAACAATCTTTGCTAATTTTATTATGAAAAGCCCCGTTTAAAAGTTTTATTGAGGAATCATTGACAGATACGCTTATATATATTTAAAGTATACAACATGATGATTTGATATACATAACTATAAAGCAATGATTACCAAAATCAAAATAATTAACACATCCATCATCTCATATTGTTAGCACTATGTGTGTGCTGTTATATATATATGGCTATTGTAAATAATGCTGCAATGAACAAGGGTGTGTAGATACCTCTTCGAGAAGCTGGTTTCAATTTCTTCAGATATATAGCCAAGAGTGCGAATGCTGGATGGTATGATGGTCTCTTCCATGCCCCCCAACTTGTCGTGCAACACTAAGTTTGTCTGTTGCACTCCTTATAATAGAACAGAGTAGTCAAGCAGAATACATGGTCCCTTGGAGAAACAATTCAAGGGTACATGGAAGAGTCACCCAATAGTAACCTAAATATGTCATAATTTTGCTAGTCCTGAGTACTATTGATTATAGTAAGCAGTGTTTCTTATTTCAATCAGAAGTTTCACAGGTTCTTAAGCCTGGGACAACTTGCTTCTAAAGCAGTTTTTGGTTTGTTTGCATAGTTGCTTGTTTGTATATTTGTCACTCAGGAAACATATTATATGACTCTTCAAGGTCTTCCTTCTTTATTTTTTATACGTATTTTCCTGTTAGTCTTGCTGATTCATTTTCTGTCATGAATGATTTCTTTTCAGTCACTTGCATCTCTTGCCTATTGTCAACTCCTCTCTCTATTGCTCTTTTGGTGGAAGGAGGACTTAAAGATCTTTGGACATTGTATGTGTAACCTGCTGTGAACATTTCAAGAGAAAATGGCAGATCTCTGCAGCCTTTCTCTGTCCTATCCATTGACAATATTCCCCCAATGCCTTGAATTTTATCAAGTGTTCTATCTGGTAAATGTCTGTAAATTTACATAAATGTGTATAAAGTAAAGGTGAACAATTTAGTAAGAATGATGAAATCCTTATAATATCATTGGGATATGAATTCTAACAACAGTTTGGAGTTGCTTATGTTTTTTTTTTTTTTTTTTATGAAGCAATAATCTGTCATGTAGATGCTTCTAAACCCAGTAAGAATGTTCCCATGGGTGGGGACAGATAGAGCAACTGTCTGGAGATCCATCTTGTGGTTAGCTACTAAATTCTTATCTTTTCGAAGAGATGTTCTTAAACTTTCATGGGCCCACCAGCTGTTCTAAAGGCTGCTTGAGAATGCCAGTTCATTTCAGTAGGGTGAGCTCTGTTGGTGAGGAAAAATTTTCCTATACTCTTAAAAGATTCTTCTGGTTGATCTAAGAATTAAACTGACATGTAACATATTAATAGGAGTAAAACAAATTTAATTTTGTACATGTTGGGAACGTCACATATACAACAGGTAAAGTGAGATATGTATGCAATCCTGAGCTAAGAAATAGGATAGAATCCTGGGGCTTCAAAGGAGAGAAGGGGAATACACAGGGCAATAAGAAAGACCTTTGGTAATTAAAGGTTAGCCCTGCCATATGGATGGGTCACTCTGAAAATTTATCTCTAGTAATAATTCTTTTTTGGAGAAAGACCCATAATTTAGATCTCCTAGGTAGTTAAGGGAGGGTAAACATTTCTCTTGAGCCCACAGGGTCTCAATTGCCTTCAGCCCAAAATAGCCCACATACCAAAGTAGCACATTTTGGGGAAACTTGTTCTTCTGAACTCCTTTAGTTCCAAACATCATCATGGCTTACATGTCCCTGGTTGCTTTATTATCTTTGAATGGGCAAGCAAAATTCAGTACCTTGGGGGAAAGAACTGTACCCCCAAAATACATAAAATAGTATAGACACTAAGGGATAGGAGGGCTTTTCTGAATCAGAGATAGGTGTTTTGCCATAACTGACACGTTTATAAATAAGGAAGTATGTCCATAGAATCTAAATGGCTTAAAGTAAAAGAAGCTGTATTTTACACAAGAAGTAAAACAATAAAGTAATTATCTGAAAAATATGTACACATTGTTTTAAAATACACAAACCATATTTACATTTAATGATGTGACAATTGTGATTAATGTACCTTGGGGATTGGAGAACCATAATAAGGGCTCTACTTATTAGCTGGATGAATAATTTTCTTTTCTACTTCTTTTAAAATGTGGAAACATGATCAGAAGAAATATAATTAGAAATCAGAGTGTCCAAATTTTAATGAAGCCTTGAGCAGCTCAGGTTTCTTTCCTACTTAAAAGTATTTTTAAAAATGAAAGAGAAGAGAATTCAGAGATGACTTTCTGATATAATTAGCTTTTAACCTGTATTTCTGAAATCAGCTACAGTCTATGTAATACATTATGTAAGTGAATCAAGATAAATAATCTTTTTTTCTATACAAAAAAGGAGAGACGGACAAATTGCTTAGAAGTCTTGAAATGTGAATTATGCCAATTGGCCCTTTGGGAAATATCTGTTTTCGTTCAAACTGATCTCCTTGGGAAATAGTGAATCTCATTGCTTAATAAGCATAATGGGAATTTTAGATGGTACAGACGCTGTTGTCAAAGGGGATATGGACATACTGCAGAGCTTTTAAAGCTAAGATTTCTGACAGGTAATGAAGACCATGCTGGCTGGACGAAAAAAATCTCTGTGAAGCATTGTGCTTATCTTTTTTCTTAAGATATAGCTGAGTATTTGAAATCTATACATTTTAAGTTCTTCTGAAAGAATACAATGCTAATTGTGCAAATTATACCCTGACAAAGAATGTAAAAATCAATGAAAGTAAAGATGCAAACTCTGATCTCTAAAGCTGAAAACAGTAACTTTACTAATGGAAAATTTCGGAAGTTTTGGGATCTTGCTTTGTCAATGGACTCAAAATAGACCCAGGAGATGATTTCTGAAGTCTGAGTGAATAAAACTAAAAGACTTTGTAAAATACACTATGATCAGGAAAAAACCATCCCACCTGGATAAAGTAAGGGCTTTTATATACCTTTCTATTGTAAATACTAGTCCCAAAGCATGAATTTCGTATCCACTTTATATTCTCAAAATCAAATCCATTTTGGCTTGTACTGAAGTTGGAGCAAAGTGCAAAGGCAGTAGAAATGTCATCATGAGTTTCATACATTATAAATTTTACAGAAATAGGCTTCACCATCTCTCTTTCTTCACTTCTCCCTGCAGAAATTTAAAGGATGTTTTTGAGCGACAAGAGCCAGGATAAGTAGTTCTAGAGCCTCAGAGCATGCGATGCTCAGTAACAGAGGCATTTCTGATCATGTACCTGGGCTGTATTACTTATTTTCAAAACAGATGCTGACAACTCACCCACTTTAGGTCTATATGGTGAATAATCAATGCATGCAATTATGCTTTGCCATTTGCTATTGTCAAGTGTTACTGACACCTACCACTTTGAAAGCTCTGGCCTATCCATTATAAAGGTATCACTTAAGTAACTTTTTGCAAGACACAAATCTATGACATCCCTTTGCGTCACTGTTGAGTCAGAAACCTGATGATGAAACTGAGATCTCGAGTTATCTGGACTCCCACCATCACCTCCTTAACAATGATACCCACAGCATGTCCGGTTCTTGCCTTTCAGTTAATTCTCAGAATGCATTTCCCAGGGAACTTTGTTTGTTTATGTTTCTTTTATTATTCAGCTGTTCATGTTTAGGTTACAAAGTGGACTTGATTGTGCACTTTTATTTACTTCACTTAATTCTGTGTTTTTTGCGTGTCAATGGATGAGTACTAAATCATCATCAATATGACTATGTGTGTATTTAATGTGACTATGGCCACAGCTCCTCAGTATAGACCCTGGCAGGGTCAGGATTAGGAGACAAGTGAGCAGAGTCATGCAAGCACAGCAAAAGATCCTGAGTTTATCCATAATTTAGATGTTTTGTTCAATATAAGGTTTTTGCATTAATTTTAGATTTTTAAAATACTGAATTAAGGTATGATTTACCTTAATTGCTGATTTTTTGATGCCCTCTCACATTGTAAATCCCAGGCAAACTCCTTTCTTGCCTCATCTTGGTGCTAATCCTGGCCCCTCAGACTTCTGTCCCCTCCCTCCTCACTTTAGCACATTTAGAATGGTGTGAGCCCCCCTCACCCTCGAGCTGGCTTCCATCAGTTGATTATGAGAGCTCCCGGGGTCATTGCTACCCCTTCAGACTCCCCATCAGCAGTCACTCACAAATCCTCCTGTGCTATGAAATTGAGTGTAGTTTTAGCTCAATTTATGGGCTCAGCCTGAAGCAGTATCCACATCCATGCATACATTCCTGAACCTTACCGAGTTTCTTTCCAAGGAGAAGGGACTCCCACCTGGAGTCATAAATGTCTCCAGGACATTCATGAAAGAGAAGGGGGGAGGGTATCAGTGATCTTTGATCCCCCAAAACATCGAAGAGTTCATCCAATAGCAAATTACAAGTTACTGTCCCATGTCCTATGAAAAGCTGGATTCTGAATGTTAATGAAGGTAATAAAATATCTAAATTCCATCCTCAGAGAAGATTGGGCATTTGGAAGAAAACTGACACCATATTTACAGAATGCTTTCAATCACTCAGCATTGTCATAAGTCTGATGGTCATCATTTTGTATTTTCAACTCATTTGGCAAGTTAAAAACTTGAGGGACATAGAGATTTATTCATAGAGAATTTCTCGGGAGTTTGACACTTGATTTCGGCTCAGCTCATGACCTCACGGTTATGATCCCTGGATCATGGGGTCAAGCCATCAGTCTCTGTGCTGAGCATGGAGCTGCTCAAGATTCTCTCTCTCTCTCTCTCTGTTCTCTCTCTCACTCTCTCAAATTAAAAAAAAAAAAGAATTTCTGCATAAATTAGAATCAAAGCTTTAAAATGCATTTACAGTGAGTTTAACTTTTACATCTGAGATATTTTAGCCCTCTCCTCAGCCTCTGCAATTATAGTGCCTGACGTCCTCTCCAATTTTCAGTTTAGGAACAATAAAATGCATCACAATGCTTTCACATGGCATGGGTCACACTACCCTGTCTTGCCTGCAGATACCCATCTCCCCTCAGTCAAGCCGAAGATGTTCACAGTGGTCAGGTTATAGGGGGGCCTCCTCTCCTGGTAGGTTAGCACGGACAGTCCTACAATGCAGCCAAACCAACATGGCTGATCGCCTTTGTCACTAACCAGAAATGCACATTGCAAACACACATTGATTTTCTTGTCTTCTTGTTCTTCTTGGTTGATTTTCTTTTTTAGTGATCACACAAAATACATCGGTTTAACTTCAGCATTGCTCTTAAGAATCCTCATTGCTCTTGGCTAATGGTCTGCACTTAACAAAACACAACGGGGCTTGGAAATACCAAAGATAACCATGAGGAAATGTGTGAAAAGCAAACTGCCCCTCACTTGTCAGAAAGCAATCAACAGATTAAGGATGCAAAACATTAAAGATACTCTCAATATACCTTGTGAAATTCTAAGTATGAAACAACCTGCTTAAAACAGAGATTAGACCATGTTAATGTTCCAGGCAAATCTCTGGGCTCTCTCCCCAGTCACGTGTCTTAATAGTTAAAACTCACAGCCATTCATTCTCTTCCAAAACATTCATTGACCGCCTCGTCCATGCAATGCCCTGTCCAGCTGTTAGGGCTGTAAAGACAAACAAGACAATTCCAATTTATGGCTATGAAAGGGGGACTAATGTAAATAAATTAGTGCAATGCAGACAAAGACGTGCTGTAGCCGGCGTCTGTACAGCTGGAGAAAACAAAAGGGCTCGGGAAAAGTTGATTTCCAGGAATGTCTATCCCAAATCGGCCAATATTTTCTGAATTTGGTGGTCTTTTCTAATGCTCTGCCTGTGATATACTCCCTCTGTTTGTGCACATCTCAAAACTCTATACATCCTTCATAGCCAAACTGAAAAGCTTAGGAAGCATATCCTAACCTCCAATCAAGATTTACTATTCATTTATCTCAAATGCCACAACAATTAGAATTTATTCTAGTATAGCATATTTGCTAATGTATTTGAGTTTGGTTACATATTTTTAATAATTTTTTTTATAAATGTATTTATTTATTTTGAGAGAGCCCTATGCAAAGCTCAAACTCACAAAATACTAGATCATTACCTGACCTGAAGCCGAGTCAGACACTTAACTGACGGAGCCACCGAGGAGCACCAAGGTTATATGTTTTTTTTTTTTTAAAGATAGTTACCTCACAATTTTGTATATACAAAATACATTATAGGGGCGCCTGGGTGGCACAGTCGGTTAAGCGTCTGACTTCCGCTCAGGTCATGATCTCATGGTTCGTGGGTTCAAGCCCCACGTCAGGCTCTGTGCTGACAGCTAGCTCAGAGCCTGGAACCTGTTTCAGATTCTGTGTCTCCCTCTCTCTCTGACCCTACCCTGCTCACTCTCTGTCTCTCTCTCTCATAAATAAATTTAAAAAATTACAAAAATTTTTAAAAATACATTATAAGCATTATTAAAGTACTAACTAAAAATCAACAGAAAAAATTAGACAACACTTCTTAGATTGGAGAGAATTTTCAAATCATTACAGCAATGAACACAATTCGTGAAGACAAAATATCAGTTAGAACTCTCGTCCCATTTAACAAAAGCCCACATGGAAGTAGTTTAAGCTGAAAAAGGGGAATTTTTGTATCTATATTGAGATGCAAGAGCAAAGATGTGGCTGGACTTCAGAAATAACTAGAAGCAGAGAGCCGAATCCCATTAAGATTTCCTTCTACCTCTGCTATTCTCTGTGCCTCTCCTTCATTCTCCTCACCGCATGTGGCTGCCCCCATTTCTTTAATCAATATAGTGAAAAGCAGTGTGCCAACAGCTTTGGAACTTTGCATCTTTTGGCTTGGGTACCTGAAGAGAGACGACTCATTTTCTCTTGGTCCTGGGACAAAAGTCCAGCAAGAGAAATGTTAGCATATGTTGTAACACTCAGCTGTCCACAAAGCATAACACGGCCACTCCTCCCTCTTCAGCAGAAGTGGAAAGCTGTTTCCAAAATGAAGGAAATATTTTCACTATAAAAAGACAGATTGAATTGCATAAAAATACAAAACTTTCATAATCGGAAAAAAAAAGTTAAATAAAATTAAAGGCATAGCAAACTAGAAAAAGTATCAGAAACAATTATAGGAAGAGAATTTCCTTCCTTAATGTATAAATGCATAAGATAAATGTGGGTACCACATTTGAAATGGGCAGGAACCAGGATCTAAGAATGAGTAAAAGAACACATACAAAGAAATACAAGAGAATTTTTTTAGAAAATCTTCAGCTTCATTAATAGTCAATGAAATGTGAACATAAATAACCATCAATTGCAAAGGTTTTGCCTAGGGAATTGATTTATTTTTATTTACAATGCCTAGAATTCAAAAAATGTGCACTTTTATATACTTATTGTAGGCATATAAATTGATGAGATCTTTCTTAAGAATGATTAGGTAATATATATCAAAATCATTAAAAATTAACATATTATTGAACCCTGAATTTCATATAGAAGAATTGAGGAAAAAGATAATGGGAAGGTATTATATTTTCACAAGGATATATTTATTAAAGCTTTATCTTTGATAACAAAGAATTGTAAACAAAGATGTCCAACAATAGAGTTCTCTAAGCACACTTTTGTTTTTGAGGTAGAATATTATATATCACTAAAATTTGTATTTAATAAATATTAAATAACATAGAGAATGCCATTAAGAGAAAAAGCACAAAAATACAACATTTTTTATGCAATATGATTCTATTATAGATGCATATACTGCAAAGAAACATCAAAAGAAAATACAACTAAATTTGATACTATTTACTCTTGGAGTGGTAGAATTTGAAATTATTATTTTTTCCTCCTTTTTTGTATAATCTAAACTTTAAATGCTGTAAAGCTGCTTTCTTTTAAATTAGAAAAAAAGAAACATTTAAAGAAACTTCAAATTTTGAAACCTGAAAATGACTAACTTTAAGTCAATGAGGAAATAATGATTTATTTTTAAAATATCTATAAAATAACAAAAATGCAAACACATCTATTAAAATGTGTGACGTATAGCCAAAGCTGGGTAGAGATGTAAATAGGCAAACCAATATGCTTTCGTAAATAAAAAGTATGGATACATTTATAAATTTTTAACAGTTAAAATGACAGAAAGTACCGTTTAGGTATAAGGGGAGATCCATGGATGTCCCCCCATGCTACTTTTGTTTTAAATATTTTTTAAAAAATATTTATTTTTGAGAGGGAGACCATGAGCAGAGAGGGGGACAGAGAGAGAGACAGAGAGACAGACAGACAGACAGACAGACAGACAGACTGGAGGCAGGCTCCAGGCTCTGAGCTGTAAGCACAGAGCCGGATGTGGGGCTGGAACTCACAAGCCCTTGAGCCATGAGATCATGACCTGAGCTGAAGTCAGCCACTTAACCAACTGAGCCACCCAGGCGCCCCCACAAAATGCTACTTTTTAATTTTTCCAAAAAAGACAGTGGAGGGCATTCTTGGCACTTTTCATGAGGGATGGGTTACTGTTTCCTTACACTAGATATTTTTCATGTTTTATCCTGACAAATAGTACAAAAATCAATATAGTTCATATTCAATCTCATGTTTTAAGAACTTTTGAGCTCATAAGAGCACTAACATAATTATATAAAAGCCTATGCCTCTGATTTAAGTCAAGCTGATGCAATAAGCAAAACAGAGATAACAGATACTTAGAGATGATCACATTATGAGAAAACTCAACAAATAAACAGAAAATTCAGTATTTAATTATAGTTCAAGAAGGCAGGTAGATGGAGATACACACAGAATAATATAATCAATTAAAATTATACCTGTCAATAATTCTTCAATGAGGTCAAGGAATAAAATAAAATTAGTAATAATATATGTATAAAAGATGAAACTCAACTATCAAAAAGTAAAAATCCTTAGAATATCTAGGAAAATATATTAATGTGTGATTTGTTTCTGAAAACTAAAATAAAATGAAACTAATAAATATATGCCAATGTTCTTAGAAAATAGGATATATTTTATAATTCAAAAAAAGTAATGTATGCTTTTAATGAGGTTCCTAAAAGAATTTCAATAAGTATATAGGCAAAATCTTTCAAGAAAATCATATATAAGAAGAGTAATTTAGGAAGATGTGTCCATTTCCCCAGCAAGTGTTAAAGCTAGTATTAACACAATATAATGCTAGCATATGCAGAAGCAGAAAGGTCAACAGGTCAGAATTAGTCAGAAATCTAAATTATGTACTAACTCAGTATGTGACGAAGATGGTATAACACATCAGTAGGTAATTATATACATCAGTAGGTAATTACATACATAGCATAATTATGTTAGCTTTTCCCCTACCACCACATGCCAGAATAAATTTCAAATGGACTAAGTAACTAATTATGGAAAGTAAAAATATTTTTTGAAATCCTAAGGGTAATCACGTATGTGAATATTTATCAGTTTGGTGGATAGAGTAGAAACTTCTAAATGTAAATATTCCAGTAGCACAAGGCCAGGTTCAGTGACTGTAACAAATCACTTCCCCCAAAACAGAGGCTTTAAATAACCAAAGGTGTTTTCTTGGTGTGACGGCCATAGTGAGTTTATTTCAGGCTCTGTTCCTCACACCCTCTCTCTAGATCCCAGGCCAGTGGATCCACTTTTACCTATGATATTCCAATCACTGGGACAGAGGAAAATGAAGAAAAGTTCTGAAGGTCCTCTTGATGGCAGTTAAGCCCTCTGTCCACAAAGTGACATCTATAACTTTTGCTCACACGTCACTGAACAGAACCAGTCACCCAGCCCCATCCAAACCCCAAGTGAGGTGCAATCCTCTCATTCACCTGGAGGGAAAGATCCAGAAATATTAGTAACTACCACAAATGTTTCATGTTTCAAAGGAGAAAAAAATCAATATATTTGATATTATAAAACTTTAAACATTTCTCTGCCTAAAAATCTAATCAGCATTAAAAGCTAAATAATAAACTGGGAAATATTTGTAGTGAAAATGTCAAAGGCTTTCAATCCTTTTGAGTAAGAAGGTAACCTACATCCATAACAAAAACAATTATTACCTCAAAATATGAAAAAGGGCACAGGATGGGAACAAGTAATTTAAAGTTACAGATATACAAATGGATAGTAAATAAGTTTTAAAAATTAAATTCATCCCTATTCAAAGGCATGCATACCAAAGCAATAATAAATACTTTCTGCTACAAACTAACTCAAAAACCATGCTGATTCCAGGGCAAGGTTGCAGTTCAAGTGGACATTTCCACACAGTAGATACAAAGTACTTGTATAAGTCAGCTTTCTGCCTGCTGCAGTTTAGGATTATTTAACAAAAGCTTAAATGGTTAATTTAGGACCTAATAAATACATTTCAAGGTGTTTTTCTTTCTCCCAGCCAAATCATGGAAAGCACAAAATGTCAATTATAATACGATTTATAGTAACAACTTACCATAAAAAAAAGTGAAGTTAATTATTCAAACCTGATATATACAATGAAATATTAGATAAGCATGAAAAATAAGTCTTGATAGGGGCACCTGGGTGGCTCAGGTCTTGATCTTACAGTTCCTGAGTTCAAGCCCTGGCTCTGGCTTTGTACTCAAAGGGTGTAGCCTGCTTCCGATTCTCTGTCTCCATCTCTTTCTCCCTCTCCCCTGCTTGCACTCTCAAATAAACTTTAAAAAATCATAAGGCCTGGGGTGCCTGGGTGGCTTAGTCAGTTAAGCGTCCGACTTTCACTTAGGTCATGATCTCACGGTTCATGGGTTCGAGCCCCGCGTCGGGCTCTGTGCTGACTGCCAGCTCAGAGCCTAGAGCCTGTTTCGGAGTCTGTCACTCCCTCTCTCTCTGACCCTCTCCTGCTCACGGTGTCTCTCTCTCTCTCCTAGAAATAAATAAAACATTAAAAAAAATTTTTTAAAAATCATAAGGCTTGCTTTCAGGGGGAGATGCCTTTGTGAAAATACCAGGAGATAATAAGAGAGCATCATCTTAATTACTTCCAAGGAAATTCAGATATATGACTAAAATGGAGAGAAAATCGACCAAAGTGTTAATAATAATTGTTTCACACTGGTGTGATTGTGTTTGCTGTTTTTCTCTTTCCTTCACCTTTTGTGCATTTATATGTTTTTAAAACAAAATTATTTAGAGAAGAAAACAATGCTTACTCATAAGCCAGATAGTGGTCTCCATCACGGTAGTTTACAGAGTACAGCATATTTAAAAATATATGTAAATGCATAGCAAAAGAGAATTTCCAGAGAGAATTTCCAGATTTTAGTACTTTCAAAATAAGTGGTGCATGTTTCTGAAATTTCCTACCAGCGGCATCCCATATACAAATGATACACAAATTCCTCTGCGGTGAGACATTAACTGTATTTTATTTTATAATCAACTTGTAGCTTTCCTGGGTACATGTAATAGTCAAGTTTATCTCTCTTCATCCTAGATCTAAGTGTTTCACAAAAAGATTTTCTCTGAGAAGTAATTTCCATAGAGCTTATTCATTATTTATGTCAATGAAAACTCTGTTCATTTCATAGTATTAGATTTTAGAATGTGATTGTGAGCAAAACTAGGAGGGTTGGCTCAATTCAAATACCTTCTGGACTAGCACACTTGAGCAATAGTAAATAAAGAGTTCTAATTTGTGACTCTTTGAATGAACTGGGTAGTAGTAAATATGTGAATGTTTAAATGAGAGTCTAACTTTTTTTTGAGGTTCTAAAACACTATTGTTGCCTAGTTCACCATTTTGTACAATTTTTAAGTCAGTAAATGGAAAATTTTATTGAAAGGATTTTTTAGTTTTTCAAATATATATGCATAGTTTAAAAAAACTAATAGGAAATAATAAGAAAGAAAAATAACATATAGCAAAGGACTTTGCATTTAAAATATTTACATTAAATGTTAAGGACTTGCCTTCTGTCCACAACATATCTTTGAGATGATTGATTAAAAGATGACTTTTCATTAAAACACAAACCATCTTCATGCTTAGGTTATTTTTTAATGGAAAAAGGAAGTAAAAACTGACATTAGAAATTTAATACTAACTTTTCAAAAAGCAACATCATAATCAGAGGGCTTATATTTCTGATCAAGAATCCAGTGTCCAACTTGTCATTAAAATGGACACCGAAACAATATTTAAGAATGAAAAACATTTTTGTCAGTCCCAAAGAAAGCAGGTCACAGGGTCAAATTTTTTCAAAATGTATTTCTTGAGATAGAAACTCTGCCGCATACCCTAGTTACAAGGAAAACTGTCATATAATCAAATGAATGAGAAATCATGAACCAACCAGAGTCAAACTGTTGCTTTATTTTTAAAATATTTTTTTACATTTATTTATTTTTGAGAGACAGGGTGAGACAGAGCATGAACAGGGAAGGGTCAGAGAGAGGAGACATAGAATCCGGAGCAGGTTCCAGGCTCCAAGCTACTTTTCAGCACAGAGCCTGATGTGGGGCTCAAACCCACCAACTGTGAGATCATGACCTGAGCCGAAGTCAGACACTTCGCCACCCAGGCGCCCCATCAAATTGTTTCTTTATTGTAGGACTTCTGAGAGAGTCTTCTATGTTATTGTGCAGGGAGGATTTCCAAAAAGGAATGAGACTTAGCGGACCTAACCATTGAACTTCCTGTTGCCTATAGTATCTCACGGGCAATTTCTGTGGTAAATACTGCTCTGTCAAAGCCTCGAACTTCCATCTGTTCTGGCTTCAGACAACAATTGTCATCTTTGACAGCAATATTTCCTTCTTAGCAAGGAGAAATTTCAGCTTGAGAGATGGCAGAAAGAGGCTGGAAGAAAACCAGGCAATTGTGCTGAAGCGTAGAACACAGCTTCCTTAAAACTACAAGATGTGAAGTTGGCATATTCTATTCACTTAATAAGTAGAAAATGAAATTTGAGCCTTTTAGTATGAATATGTGCCACTTAAGTGAGATATTAAAAGCTCTCAACAGACAGTAGAGTGATCACAGAATTTCATGAAAGTAAGTTTGGCACGAGTATTACCCTTCAGCAGTATTCCTGGTTTTCGCCTGAAATCTGCCTTTGAATGGGACATGAGCCATTCTGCTGAAGTGTTAAGGAGCTGGTGGCTTGATGACAGGTGAGCCTTTAAGGAAGGCTCAGGGTTTTGAAAGTGCTTGGGGGTGATGTGCCATAATGGTTGGAAGACAGGGAGCAATCACTGCTAAAAAGACAGAAAGAGGACAGACGCGCTCTCATAAACTTCTCTCTCTTGGCAGAAAGTACTATTTCATCAGGCAGGGTGTTAAGTCACAAAGAAGAGGCTCAACTCAACTGAATGGTCATTTCAGGGGCACCATGTACTATGTCCAAATCAGGACGTTTAGTCCTGTAGAAGGCCAGGATCAATAAGCTCGTCCCCACCCTCAAAGAACAGTTAGACTCCCAGCTTATGATTTTACACCAAAGTGAATTCCCCTACTATGTACTGGATTATATGTTATTAAAAGAGGTGGAAGAGTTCACTTCTGGCTGGAAAAATCAGAAAAGACTCCACACTGGAGGAGACAAAGAGTGGACTTCTTGTTCTGTTATAAAATAATGAACTTCTGCACATAGTGCTCTTTTCTGTAATCTGCCACCACTAGGATGGGAGCTCTGCCAATGGTGTAAAGCAAGTGTGTCCCTCTTTGTATCTTCCCCTGCTGCCAGCATAATCATAGCTATTAACAGAGGGCCAATAATGTTTGATCAATTGAATCAAATTGAATATTGACTATCACTAGAATAAAGTACCTTTCTTTGGCTTTGGTTGTACTATCTTTTTTAATTTGCAACTCAAATTTATTAAGAAAAATTACTGGCAGCGGGTGCTAAACAGCCCATAATCCATAGCCTTTCCCTTAACTGGTCGTTCCCATAACCACTACCATCTGAAGCATCTCAGGAATTCATTACTCCAAGACATATTTTCCTCCTCCTTGAAGGCCATTCCTACTGAATTCATGCAGCTCTCTTTGAGATATCACAGAGAGTTTAGATGCACTTATTATATTAGGGGTGATGTCAAACCCCATTCCCCCTCTTCAAAGGACACCAATATCTGAAGACACTTGTAGATGGTTTGGCAACAGCCAGACCATTGAGGCTGCCCTTGTCCTTACCCATAGCTGTGTCCTCAATCAGGACTTCATGAGAGGTAGAAATTCAGGTGCCCCTTCTCCATTCACTCTCCATTTGATCAAGGAACATCTGTTTTCCATCCAAATTCACCTAGCATGAAATCTTTACCAAGATTATATTGGTCTCCAAAAGTAAAACAAGAAGACGTAAGTTGAGTGGGGAAGAAAGTATTATCTAAGGGAATGCTAGAATTTAAATGTGGAGGCTTGAAATTAAAGGTGCAGTAAATATAGACCTATAGTAAATTGCTTATGATGTAATAAAATAGAATTATGGATGTGGCAATAAAGAGAGGCAATATAATACCGTATATTTAAGGAGTAGCTATCAGCAAAGGAATAGATTAAATTGCCATCTTGTTTTCTGCTGATAGCTTCTGGAATGGTTATTATTACACAGGAATGCAAAACAAGAATCAACACTACTGAAGGTTTCCATTTCTTGATTGCCAGCTAATCACTCTTCTTTCCTGGATGACCTCACAGTTTGTCACAGTGGGCACACAGCAGCTAGTTAAGGGGGTAAGCGAGGTTTATTAGAATATGCATAGTAATATCACGGTCCTGTTATATTAAGAATAAAATAGGAAAATGTAAGAAGCAAAGAAACCCAATGTGCTGTATGGAACAGTTACTTGCTTTATTTGCAAAATCAAGTTAGAGAGCTAAAAATTGCTATTGGATATACTAAATAAAGTAACATTTTATGAAAGAGAAAAATGTAATAATTAAGAGCATCCACTACTGAAAGTTTCTTTTTGTATTAGTTTCCTGTGGCTGGTGTAACAAATACAAGAAAGTGTGTGGCTTAAGATCATAGAGGTGGGCCTGGGTGGCTCTATTGGTTAAGCATCTGACTTCAGCTCAGGTCATGATCTCGTGGTCCATGAGTTCAAGCTCCGCGTCAGGCTCTGTGCGGACAGCTCAGAGCCTGGAGCCTGCTTTGGATTCTGTGTCTCCCTCTCTCTCTGTCCCTCCCCTGCTCACTCTCTCTCTCTCTCTCTTTCTCAAAAATAAACATGAAAAAAAAACCGACCATAGAAATCCATTTCTCACAGTTCTGGAGCCCAGAAGTCCAAAATCAAGTTGTTAATGGGGTTCAGGCTCCAGGAAAGATTCAATTCCTTGCCTCTTCCAGCTTCTGGTGCGTCCCGGCATTCCTTGGTTTCAAGCTATATCATTCCAATCTCTGCCTTTCTCCATTGACACTTGCTCTTGGTTGATAGCAACCCAACCTTATGGCTTTTAATACCACCTAAGCCTAATCTTTGGTGATGACTCCAAAATTTCTATCTTTAGACCACATCTCTCCCACAAAACCCAGATCGTTATAGGTGATTTCTTAGTTGACATCTCCACTCATATTGGTAACAAGCATCATGGAGTAATCATGCTCCAAATCAGGCATCCGCTCTTTTCTTTATCTTGGTGAATGGCAATTTCAGCTCAAAAGCCTGGCATCATTCTTGACTCTCTTCTCATTTCCAATTGATCAGAAAATCCTGCCAGCTATACTTTCAATTTTTATTTAGAATTTGGCCACTTTTTGCCATATACCAACACTTGTAATCTATATCAAACCGTCACTGCCAGTCACCTGGGTTATCCCAGTGCCTCTGGTTAGTCACCTGATATTGTAGCAACTTCAGTAGCAGAGTTCAGCTTTTTCTCTTGCCCCTCTCCTCCTTTCAGTCTGTTCATAGTACAGAAAACAGGGTGAGCTTTAGGAACCCAGTGCCATGTGTGTCTCCTGCTCTCACACAGCTACTGTACTCTCAATGCTTCTGACATTTCTGATCATCAAATGGGTGAGGGTTTTCCACATCAAGCAATTCTTTGTGATATCTGCTGGGTGTCCTACAGTTTATCTCAATTCTGAAACTACTTACCTGGAGATAGTGTCAGAGTTCACAGGATAAAGGCTCAGTCCCATGAGATTGCCTTGCCACCTCAGTTACCAATAGCTAGTAGGTCCCTGGATTACCCACAACTGCTGAATAACTCAGCTGTGAATCAGAGGTTTCCATCACTTCCTCCTCCTTGGATGTGATTATTTGCTAGAGCAGCTCACAGAACTCAGGGAAATAATTATATTTGTCAGCTTATTAAAGGATACAGGTGAACAATCAGATGAAGAGATACACAAGGCAATGTTTAGGAGGGTCCCAAGCACAGAAGCATCTATTTCCATGGAGCTGGGGTATATTACCCTCTCAGGAATTGGACGTTTTCAACAACCCCGGAAGCTCTCTGAACCCCATCCTTCTGGAGGCTTCATTACATAAGCATGATTGATGGACTCCTTGGCCACTGACAGCTGGATCCATCTCTGGGCCCTCTCCCCTCCCTGGAGATCACGGGGTGGAATCAAAAGTCCCAACCCTCAAATCGAAGGGTTAATTCTCTGCACAACCAACCCCATTCTTGGGTGGGGCCCCCAAAGTCACATTATCAGTATGACAAAAGACAACTTTGTTGTTCTTATCACTCAGGAAATTCCAATGGTTTTAGGAGCTCTGCATCAAAAAGAGGGATGAAGACCAACATATATGTCTTATTATAAACCACAGTGGCACACAAGGAGGTCCTCTTAAAATATGTCCTTTCCCTACTCTACTCAAAGCTCTCTTGTAGTTTCTGATCTCACTCAGAATAAAATCCAGGTCCTATTATGACTGATAAACCCTCTGCAATTTGCTCTAATCCACCCCTATCACTGCTCTCCACATATCTTCTATCAGTCCAGACCTGGCTCACCTTCTTTCATCCTCACTGCTCCTCAACATTAACACCAGGCAGCTCCTACCTTAGAACATTTTGTTCCCTCTGACTGGAATGCTCTTCCTTCAATATCTTAGGGCAGTTTCCTCTGTCTCTGAGGTTCTCACTTAGAAGTTGCCCTCTTTGTGAGATCTTTCCTGGCCTCCTACCCTAACATGTCAATGCCTTTCTTCCCATTCATGATCAGCTCCCCTTCTAGCATGTGAGCTCCAAAAATCAGAGTTCTGTCTATTTTTTTAGTGCTGTATCCCCAGTGCCAACTACAGTGTCTGACTCATAGGAGGCTAAGCATCTTATAAATAAATAATTAAATAGTGGATGAATTAGTAAATGAAAGAATGAGTTCTTCAGTAGAGTCATAAACATGACATGTACAATCAGTTGAAGTAGGAAAAAAAGAACCTAAATATATATGAGGAAGTAATTTTATTACATTTCTGAATGGTATTACTGTAAATGCATTATTGGAATACATTCACCAATACAGGGTAAGTTAATTTGGAACGATATATTCCTTTTATGGGAATGAGATTCAATGTTATTATTTTCATGTTTTTTTTTTTCCATCATCAAGCAAGATGGATTCCCTGGTACAATGTAGCTTTGTTTTTCTTAAATTCCTTTTGGGAAGAAGGGGCAAACTCATACTTCCCACTCATCATCCAGCACAGGCTCTACTTAGAGGGAGCAGACGTGGAAACAATAGACAAGAGTAGAACTGCTTTTCCTTAGGATATGTGCCTATAAAAAGGGCCTCCATTTATACCATGTTATATCCACACTGACTTTAACTGGGATAACCCCCTGCTTTATGGAAAGCTAGTGACCACCCAGTTCTCTTTTGTCATGACTAAACACAGATTTCATCTGGAAAAACACATATATACTCCAGAGTAGTACCAAATATGCTTGTTAACTGAATTAAGATGTTGTAGGCATAGATTTAGAGGGAAGGGTCTTTGGATGAAGGTGGTGATTTGAAGACACATTGGGAAGCAGGTTATTAAGTATCCTTGGAACCTAAAAAAAAAAATCAATCAATCAATCAGTCAATCAGTCAGTCAATCAAGGGGACCTAGAGCCAAGCCGGGCCTTTTTCAAATACAGATGGTTTCTGGTCTCCATCCTTTAATATTATGATTCTGTACAAATGGGATGGGGGCTAGGAAAAATGTGGAAACCATTGTTTACCTTAGGTATCATTGCAAACAGCACAGCAGTCAGTCTTGGCCTTGACTAAGTACTGCCTTTTTGCCTAAAATGATCATGTTTTTTTGACCGAATAGCAGGTAACTTTGTGATTAAAACCACTTCTCTTCGAAGTCTAGACAGAATTATGTGACACAAACCACAAACTCCCACTTGGCCCCCTTGTGCCCACCACTATTCCCCCATTGAAGGCAACCTGTTACGAGTGCAGGATGTAGCCATCTCTGGTTTCCATCTATGTCCATGTGGTCACAAAACAAAACCACCTGTCTTAGTCTGAACTTGTTGATGCAGGGATCTACCCAACAGAGACAGAAACACACCTGTGGTGATGTAACTCTGCTACCTAAATCTGTACTGAGATTTCAAGTGAGTTTTTCTCTGCTTACCTTAGACAACTGTACCATAAATTTAGAATCATGTTGGAAGAGAATTTTCCATGCATAGATGTGATTTACGTTATAATTGTCCAGTTTCAATTTCAAAGCCCTTGGGGTAAAAAATTAAGATGTATATCTTAGCTCGGACTGCTATAACAATATCACAGACTTGGTGGCTTATACAACAAACACTTAATTCTCATAGTTCTGGAGTCTGGGAAGTGTAAGTCAAGACATTGACAGAGCTGGTGACTTTGATGACACGTTTCCTGGCTTGTAGACAGCTGTCTTCTCTTCTATCTTCACACGGATGGGTGAAAGAGAAGAAAGAGAGTCGCTGACCTTGGCAAAAAAGGGCAATGGGAAGGGCCAAAGGGAGGGGAAGAACAGAGAAGGAAGAGGAACAGAGGAAAGATCCAGGTAGGAGTTCCTCCTCTTGAAACCGGGGGACCCGAGCATACAGATGACTGAGGCCAGAAATTGACTGCATGGAGAGCCCCAAAGACTTGAAATGTCTCATTGACAAGCCCACACCCACAATAAAAAGAAATATGCATGTGTCCCTTGGTGTGTGTCCCTCTACTCTATCAAGGACTCTGAGGTTCCGTTTTGTCAAATCTGAAGCCCTGAGGAAGAGGAGAGAGGGAATGGTGAATGCTTAAATGTCTACTTCCTTAGGAGGAACTGGAATGGAGCCCATCAATAACTGTCTTGTCTCTATCAGATTGCACTTTCCTGGTACTTCCTTAGCTCTCTGTATGCCTCACTGCATTGCAAGGGTTTGGTATTCAGCAGCAGCCCTTCCTAAGAGAAAAAGAGGAGTGTAGTAGAGTTGAGCTAATGACAACATTTGTAATGCTTGTTTGGTGCCAGAATGAAAGAGAATTGCCCCCAAAATGACAAAACAGAATTCACCTACTTATCACATAAGCACATAATAAAAACACTTATCATTATCTTAAACTCAGGGACATTCAGCTTTATATAAAAGACAACTATATACCAAAGGAACAATTTTGAAGTGAGCAGGGAGTTTTACAACAATTTCTAATTCCTCTTTATTCACATGTAATAATATTAACTTATTTCTGGGGAATTATTGAGTTTTCAGGTCACCATTCATGCATTGTAACATTCCATTCACAGAGAAATTCTCTAAGGTAAGCAGAGAAGCAATATTAACCCACATTTGGAGATGAAGGACATCAGAAATAATTTGATAAAGTAAGAACACATATGTATAATAATATATATTATAATACACATATATAAATCAATTATATATAGTTCTCTATATAGAGAATATATATTCTCTGTTACATTGTTCTCTCTATGTGTGCATAGACTAGAGAATCAATCACACCCCTGAATTTGTCACAGACAAGGTTTAGGGAACTTGAATAAGCTAGGCAAAGTGTGTGATCTCTCAGTTCACTTTTTCATGTACAAAACCAGAAATGCTACCTCCTATACAGAATTTTATAAGACCTAAATGAAATATTACCAAAGAGGTATTTCATAGTAACTTTCTTCCCAATATTTAAAATTCTTTCTCAGAAAGAAAGTGGGTGGACCAAGGTCCAAAATTCAGAATTTCTAATTCCCATTCTGGTGTGTATTCTCTCCTACCAGCCTGCTTCTGCAACTGAGCGGTGCTTACGTTTGAGCCAATGACAGATCTTCCTCCTAAATAGTTTTAGGCTGAACATTTTAAGTTACTTACATCTTGATTGTATACAAGACACATTTTCTCTTCCTAAGGGTTTTCACTATGTGCTTGAAGAGATTGACAAATTGAAAAAAACTGCTGATAATGACTATGGAAGCCCTAAAGTCAAGCAGTTTCTGAACTTAAGTCTGGGCTATTGTAATTGTGGGTCAGCTTGATATCTGGGTTCTTCTATCATGTGAGCTTACCATAGCACTATGGAGTACTCACTTAGCAGTCTGAGAGAAACTGAAAGCCCACTCACCTGCTCACCATTGTCTGAGAAAAGAAAAATAAATAAATAAATAAATAAATAAATAAATGAATAAGTAAATAAATAAATAAAGTCACTTAAGAGCAAAATTTTTCCTAACATTGGCTTCAAAATAAGTGTCCAGTAAGAATCTGTAGATAAAGGTTAACATGATCTCGTACCATGGTCATACAGTGCTCAACTCGGGTTTCTCAGAGAAAAGGGACATGATCTCTGCAAGAATATCTCATATCATCAGTCGAAAAGCCAGAAACATTGCCAAAGGATGCCAAAGTACTTTAGTTCTAACCTTCTCAGCTTTTGCAAGCTGACATTGTAATTGGTTATTTAATAAAGAAAATCAGGAAATTGCAAAATAATAACACTTAATTTTATAATTAATAAGTTATAATTTATCATATTTATGGTAATACAAATTATAGATGTGTATTTGTTTACAGTTCTTTCAAAATAGTATCAAAGTAATTTTTTTAAATTACAATTTGTCAATTAGAATTCTTCTAAGGAAACACATGAATCATACAGGTGCCTGTGTTATTTGAGATTTTCAGCTTTAGATATTTCTTTTCTTTTTTTTTCTTCTGTTCTCTTTTCTTTTGTTCTCTCTCTCTCTTTTTTCCTCTTCTCTTTTCTTTTTCTTCTCTTTTTTCTGTCCTTTTCTCTTTTTTTTCCTTTCCATTTCTTTTCCTTATTTTCTTTCTTATCTTTCCTTCCTTCCTTCCTTTCTTCCTTCCTTCCTTCCTTCCAAGTGTAGAGAGAACTTGAAGCATTTGCAGATCAATCTGGCATAACCAAGTTTGGAAAAAACTTACAACCTACCCTCAGTAAGGAGTCCCTCAATGGTGAGACCTAGTTACAAGTATTCAGCACTCCATGAAATCCAGTTAATGCTTTATTCAAGGGAAATGAGGAGTATTGGTCAATCAACTAATAAGTCAAGTAGTGATCAGCTAAGAAAGACTCTACTGTATGTCCTGTATCTATTTAAAAAAATTAAGAGTATACAGCTGAAAATACTCCAATTACCTCTACTAATATCACCAGATAAAGCCAGAATTGAATCCTCCAATGAGGCTTTAAGCACTGATATTTCGCATTGCCACTTGTGAGGAGATGCTCACGTTTAATATATTTAGTGCATATTCTCTGTTAGGGGAGGAACACATTTCTCTAGAGATGGGATGCAGGCGTGTTTTGGGGCCAGACCAAACAGTTTCTCAAAACAAAACAAAATAAAACAAACAAAAGTTCTTTGAATCTGCTTGTGCGCTTTGGGAAGTACTAGAATATGACCTCCGAATTCTGGGCAATAAAAAAAAGAAGAAATGCTTTCATTTTGAAAAATTTAAGTATATGTATGTCTCATTTTGACCTCAGTCACCTCTCTGAATGATTTGTTTAGAGTCTAAAAAGTCTGCTTTTGAATCAAAAGTGCTTCATTTCAAAGAGGTATGGTCTTACCAGACACGGCTCAAATCATGTTTAGGTCACTCACTGTGTGATTCACATTCAGACTGTGGAAATTGGCTTTCCACCATGCTGTCAGTTATGCTTGACATGGTACTAAATATTTGGAATGTGTTGGCCACCTGAGAGGTAATATACAGTCCAACTTTGGGTTCCAAACCCAAGGCATACATATGAAGACCTATTTCTGTGCATGTGACACATGCTGATAAACTTTTAACACTGGGTTTGGGATCTGTTCTGACTATTACCACATTTATTTTGGGGGGCCTTTTGTCTGAATCATTTATATTCTTCTTAAAAAAATACACAGGAATTATGTGACTAATGCTTCTCATGCATCTCTTTTGCTTCTGCAGGAGGGATTTTTGAAACTGTGGAAAACGAACCTGTTAATGTCGAAGAACTAGCATTCAAGTTCGCAGTCACCAGCATTAACAGAAATCGAACCCTGATGCCTAACACCACATTAACCTATGACATCCAGAGAATTAACCTTTTTGATAGTTTTGAAGCCTCACGGAGAGGTAACTCTTTTCACATTTTTAAAAGCTTTTTCGGGTGATGTGTCTGCTCAACAAGTCACCTTTTTGCTACCTGCCCTTTTTCAGAGTGGACATCTTTGTGTAAATGGGTTGTAGGAAATCTCGGTCCTTGATGTCACTGTCCAGTGCAATCTGAACGATCCTAATGGATGTTGCCTAGCTCTGTTTTCTGGGCCATTCTGATTAGCTCACCCTTCAGTGCCCTCTACTCTATGATTAACTGGTTCAGCTGTGAATGGAAAACGTCAAGCTTGATCTGTTTTTCCTTCCTGAGGCTGAGATACCACCATGAAATTGTACAGTGCAGTCAAATAAAACTTCATGGAAGGTCATAGCCACTGAGCATGTGGAAATGTCCACAACACACATAACTCACACCCTGAATTTTAACAGATTGTAAACCACTGAGTTTACCTAGCATTTTCTCAACTTAAAAAAAAGAAAAACGAAAAACAAAAAACCTCCTTTCCATAAAGTTATAAAAATATAAAAAATTAAATCAACGAGACAATCTCTGTATTTTTTTCCCCTGATTCTCTTTTTCTTCTGAGAAGGCAAGTTCCTAAAAAGTAATCCAATTTATTTATTTTTATTTATTTTATTTTTTACTTTTTAATGTTTTAGTTATTTCTGAGAGACAGAGAGAGAGAGAAAAAGAGCGTGAGCAGGGGAGGGTCAGAGAGAGAGGGAGACACAGAATCTGAAGCAGACTCCAGGCTCTGAGCTAGCCGTCAGCACAGAGCCCTATGCAGAGCTTGAAACCACGAACCGTGAGATCATGACCTGAGCCAAAGTCGGATGCTCAACCGACTGAGCCATCCAGGCGCCCCAAAAGTAATCTAATTTATACACAGGCTGTAAGGTTTCTGTCCTGGAAAGAGCCATTGGGATCGTGGGGCTTGTTTAGACGTTTCCCCAAACACTCCTGAGATGACCCTGAAGCACAGTCACATTCAATACACTTGCAAGTTGGCCTCTAACCAGGGAGCTGTTGAGACTCCATGCAGGTTTCTGTGTGGACCCCAAAGCTGCTCCTCACCCCCATAGAAGGAGAGGCTCTTTCCCTCATAGAGGAATGCTTTGCCAATGAAAAGCACACAAATAAATGGAATACAATGAACACCATGTTTATGCTGATTTCCAAGTAACTAACACTGGTTGTTTCCACATAGAATTAACTTAGCATCATGAAATGTATGCACCTTACACACTCTGCTGCAGGATTTCTAGCATTCTTTAGAAACAAAAGGCTCAATGTTTTCCTAGCAGCAAAGATGAAAAGCAAATAGTAAAATGATTCTTCTTCTGGTCTCTGGCATGACCTTAGTATAAGAATATTTTCTTTTTAAAGATGGATGGAATTTCAGATGCTGCGTAGGTCAGAGTTGTCTATGAACAAATAATAAAGTTTTCTATTTATACAGCTCTTCAAAGTCATCTTCACATAAATTATTTCTATGGGTTAGATCTCTCTCCTTCTCTGCCTCTGTCTGTCTCTGTCTTTGTCTCTGTCTTTTGATCTCTGTATCTGTCTCTGTGTGTGTGTCTCTCTGTCTGTCTCTGTCTTGCCTCTGTCACACACACACACACACACAAACATTGCTGAGCAAATACCTTAGAAAGGCAAACACATTTAACAACAATACTTCAACCCACAAAAAACTGAAAGCTTTTTTGTGGTCTCAAGTATCTGTCATACTTGTAAATTAAACACCCCCAAAGCTTCTTAAAACTGGTAATTTGCTGGCAAACAGAATTCAAAAAATTGATTTTCTGTCAAGTCATATTAGCATCCCGGAGCTAAATATTAGCAGGAATCTCAATCCATTGCCCATGTTAGACAAAACAACAGCTCACATATTCTCATGCTCTCATTTTATCCTACCAGTGAAAACATATCCAGGAAATGAGCTGCTGTAGACAATGGCAGTTTATACTTACAGCACTTAATGCAGAAAATTATATGTCTTCATATCTCATGTAGCAGTTCAGTGCCAAACAGCACAATATGAGAAAGTTTTTCCTTGTGAATGACTGTCAGCATTTGCAATACCATAGATATTTACAATATGGCTTTCAAAATTTTATTTATTAGTTTTACTCTCTAAATCAAGTCAGATAATTTTGACAAAGCCATATAATTTTTCTACCTATTATTATTTATAGGGTGACATTACTATAAAAATTAACACAGTTGCATTTATAAATGTTGTTATTATTTACTTCAAATATTTAATTGTTATCTCTTGACACTTCCAAATTTCTTTAAATTAGTAATAAAATAATGAAATGCTTGTAAACTTGTATATAATTCCAGCATAAATTTATATCAGCATAAAGTGAGGAGACTCTATTTTACATGGTTGTATAGGATAATTGGTCCCAATCTTTCTGGAAGGGAATTTGCCTAATATGTATCAAGTAACTTAAAAAATATCAGTGCCATTTAATTATAGTGGAGAATCTACTCTAAAAAAGTAATGTAAAATTCAGAGAAAAACAGAAAAAAACCCAAGATAAGTCCTATAATAATAATTATAATAACAAAAGTTAGGAGCAGCTTAAATGTTCATATCATCAGAATAGTTAAATAAATGATGACATATATACCCATGGAATGGGCTATTCTACAGACACAGAAAATATACTTTTGAAGACTTCATAATGACTTGGAGAAAAGGGTGTGTTTTTAGCATTAAATTCAGTGTTAAAGAAAACATGTATCAACCTACATCTGTATAATGATTCAATTTTTTTATAAACTGGAATGACAAAATATGAATAGGTATTATTCCAAGATGATGGAATTACAGGGCCTTTTCCTTCTCTCTTATGCTTTAAAATACTCTAAATGCTCTCAATGAGTACATAAAATCTTGTAATGAGAAAAATAAATAAATGTTATAGGTTAATTTTTAAGTACATGTTGAGTTGATTTTGTTAGGCTACATGCTGGCTGATGTGAAAGTAGGGAGAACCCTGTTCTTGAGCTTGGTCCCTGGCCTCTGGTAGAGTTCCACCCATATCTGGTGGCCCTGACTCATTTCATTGTCTATAGTATTAGTGGATTGGACCAAATGGCTTCTGAGATCTCTTTAAGCTCTGCTGTGCTAATATTCTATAATTAATTAGGCATCAGTATCACTTAATATTCTTTAGCAGTTTTTCAATAGCCTGGGATTCCTTTCTGAGTTTTGGGAACATGGGAACTAAAGTGCTTTGCAGCCACCCAGAGAATCTTCTGAATTCTGTGACCACAGTAATATCCTCATTGTCACCCTGTCATAGGACAGTACATCATTCATGTGACATTCCCTTGGCAAACGGCTTATAGAGCAGCTCTGTGCACCCCCAGGTTACCCCACACCAAGCAAAGGATTTAGACCCCGTCTGATAAAAAGTAACAGTGTGAGAGCAGCCACTTAGTTTTGATTGCACAGAGATGGCCCTGTGATGTGTTGCTAATCAGTTCCACATTCAAATAGCTCAGTATCTTAGTATCTCAGGGATACTGGAAGTTGGATTAAGCATAATCTCTCAACAGACAGATGGAGAGTGGAGAATTTCCAGTAGTGAAAATAAAAAGAGAGATCATGAAAAGAAAGATGGAATTTACAGCCCTCTCTTTCTCTCCCCCATTCCCTGCCTTCCCTCTCAACCCCGCCTCGTCTGTGGCCACCAGCCTGCGACCAGCTGGCTCTTGGTGTGGCTGCTCTCTTTGGCCCTTCCCACAGTTCCTCCGTCAGTGCTGTGCAGTCAATTTGCAATGCTCTCGAAGTTCCACACATACAGACACGCTGGAAACACCCATCGGTGGACAACAGAGACTTGTTTTACATCAACCTGTACCCGGATTATGCAGCTATCAGCAGGGCCGTCCTGGATCTGGTCCTCTACTACAACTGGAAGACCGTGACCGTGGTGTATGAAGACAGCACAGGTATGGGACTCACACAAGAACCTCACCTGGCCATGTGTGGTCTGAACAAAGGGAGTCAGAGTGTTCTAGAGGCATTAACTCATCAGACAGAGTGCATGAAAGTGCTCGTTTATATGAAGTGAATGGAGTATTCTAATTTAGGAATGCCATGTGTCTCCACATCTATCTAATAATTCCTTTGGATCCTTTCTGATGATCCTTCCATCATCATATTTTGGAGGATGTCTTAAAAGATACATCTTATTGATATTAAAGATGTAATTTCATTTCTCCAACTCTATTAAGACTGTGACCATGACTCCCGTCCTTAATTACTGCAGAGGAAGTTGGAAAATTACTAGGAAGTATGCTTTCAACTTGTAAGTAACTGTGTAAATGTTCCATGTTAGAAAAGTCTCTAAAGGAGGTTAATGAAGAATCCAGTTAGAGGCTGTATCAATAAAGCTGACTGTTTCATGGGAAAGGGACTAAGAACCCCAACAACAAACCCTTAATAAAGTTTGCATTATTCCACCTGCTTATTTTAGGACGCAGAACAGAAAGGTGATATTTAGAGGCTCCATTTCTCTAGACACTTTCTCTGATCTGCCTTTATTTCAAGCTGCTTTGGCTGGCACCTTTGCCCTCTGTCTTCTGGTCACAGTTTCAAGTTTGTTGGGGCCGAGGCTCCCTTTTATTCAGTTAAATTCTGCTGGCGACTCTCCATTGTCAAGTCGTTCTAGTTAAAAGCTGTTCACCATCTCGTCCCTTTCAGCTCCATTAACCCAGCACCATCTTCCCTCCACTCCCTATACCTCATGTCAGCCAGGATGAAGAGTCCATCATTCCTTGCCTCACCCCAACTTCATCTGAATCTTCTTTTCTTTGCTTTTTTCTTTGTTTTTATTGAAGTATAGTTGACACACAATAATACATTAGTTTCAGGTGTACAGCATAGTGATTCCACAAGTTTATACATCACGCTATGCTCACAAGTATACCTACCATCTGTCACCATACAACACCATTACAGTGTTATTGACTATAGTCCTTATGCCGTGTTTTTATCCTGTGACTTACTCCTGTGACAAGTCTGCTCTTCCAAGTACCCTTCGCCCATTTTTCCCATCTCCCTACTCACCCCCCACCCCCCGGCAGTCATCAGATTGTTCTCCGTATTTATGGATCAGTCTGCTTTTTGGGTTTGCTCATTTGTTCATTTGTTTTTGGTGTTTTGTTTTGTTAGATTCCACATATAAATGAAATCATATGGTATTTGTCTGTTCTGTCTGACTTATTTCACTTAGCATAATAACCTGTAGGTCCATCCATGTTGTTGCAAATCCTGTTGTTTTTATGGCTGTGTAATATTCCATTATATATATACATACACATCTTTATCCCATTCATCTATTAATAGACACTTGGGCTGTTTCCATATCTTAGCTATCGTAAATAATGCTGTGATAAACATAAGCATGCATACATTTTTTGAATTATTTTATTTTCTTTATGTAAATACTCAGTAATGGCATAACTGGACCATACATTTTTATTTTTAATTTCCTGAAGAAACTTCATACTGTTTTCTATGGTGACTGCATCATTTATATTTATATTCCCATCGACTGTATGAGGATTCCTTCTTTCCCACATTCTCACCAACATTTACTATTTTTTTTTGTCTTTTTGATACTAGCAATTCTTAAAGGTGTAAGGTAATGTCCCACTGTGGTTTGGATTCGCATTCCCCCAATGATGAGTGATGTTGAGCATCTTTTCATGTATCTGTTGGTCATCTGTATCTCTTCACTGGAAAACTATCTATTTCCATCCTGTGCCTTTTTTTTTAATTGGATTACTTGTGTATGTGAGTGTGGTGTTGACATGTATAAGTTCTTTACATATTTTGGCATTGACCCCTCATCAGATATTTCATTTACAAATGTCCTCTCCCATTCAGTAGGTTGCCTGTCTGTTTGGGTGATGATTTCCTTTGCTGTGCAAAAGGTTTTTATTTGGGGGTAGTTCCCATAGTTTATTTTTGCTTTTGTTTCTCTTGCCTGAGGAGACATAATAAGTCTGACTCTTTTTTTCTGAAGCTGGTCTCTCACTATGGTGATCCTCCACACTCCCCTAAGATGGTGAAGTCCTTCATTCCACATGTTCTCACTCAAATATCACTTCCTCTTGAAAGCCCACTGAGGCCACCATAGGGCTCAATAGCACTTGATAAATATAAGCATTATGTTACATGTTTCAATTACTCGTTTGCATATGTAGGAGAATAGGAATTTCTAAACATTAGAAGTTTATCTTATTTATTTTTACAATCTGCCACCTAACACAATTATGGTTTATAGGAAACTAGTTAGTTATTACATGTACAAGGAATCATGCTATTTATTTTCTGCATATTTTTTCTCCAAGATTTAAAATTAGCTCCTTTCTTGATCTACACATTTGGTAACAAGGTTAAGAAAATCATTCGTGAAAATTAATAAAGCAAAGCACTTACAAAGTTTTTAATAGTATTTCATTTTTCGCTGTCCTTTTCACCAAGCACTAGCACTTACTACCTCTCAGAGGATGAATAGTAAGCCTCCTCTATTTTGCACTAAACTCTGGTTCCATTTTAAGCTGTCAGATAAAAGTGACTATTACAGTTGGAAATATGCATTTATGTATTTTCTTATACCTCATCTCATTTTTGAAAGAAGTGAAGGTAGGTGATTGGATATATAACTTATAAATATTATATTCAAAACAGTCCTACAGAGAAGCATAAGCCACAGGCAGTCATATTCTTAAAGCTTCACCTGCTTGCTAGAAAGAAAGAAACATAACTATCAAATAAATTCCAAAAACATATTTTAAAGCCTTGAGATAGAACATTATAATGTCCAGGGGAGGGAAAGTTTTAACTTCTAGGACCTTTGGCTGGTCAAGCAGTGAAACTGACATAACACATATTAACAGGAGAAAAGCAAAATTTAATAAGATGTATCCCACCTATAAGCATGGGAGAGACCCAGGAAAACAAAGTAACTTTCTGAAATGTATCATCCTATCATCCTAAATACCACCTTCTGCCGAAGACAGAAGATATTGGGGGTGGGGAATCAGTTATGGGAGATTATCAAAAAAGGCACAGTGAACGAGGGTAAGATTATAATCATATTTAAGTCCGTGCCTTCTCTATTGAGAAGAATTTCTAGAGATTGAGTCATCCCTCTCTTTCTGGTACAGTGAGTGAGACACCCTTACAGAAAGATTTCCTTCATATATGTAAATGTCTTTTACAAAAGGGTAACATCTACCCAGATTTCAGAGCTTCATCTGTGTCTGTTGTTTCTTAAATAAATGTCTTAAAATAATCCCCATGCCAAAGGGATAAATTTTGCCTGGCAAATTCTGCTCCCCTTCAACTATAAATGTAAGTATAGTCAGATCTTCCATATTACATACCTTTGTAAATAGAGAATGGCATGAGCTAATAAAGTCATACTATTTCTCATTAGGTAGTATACACGATAGTACAAATTTTTCTCACGATTTCTACCATCTCCAGCAAAGCAGGGCCATCTAAAAGGAAGACAAATTGATGAATGACATTAAAACCTTTGGATTTAGGAGCTCAACTAAAGGCAGGAGCACAATATTATAGATTTCAAATTGTATCTAGACAAAATATCATTTGTAAAAGGATAACACAGAAGCTGATGTTCTAACCAACCTTCTGATTTCACGTAGGCACCCATAAGTGATGAGCATTTTGCACAGGAGGAAACTCAGTCATTTCTATCATTTTTTACAAGAAACTAAAATCTGGTTTTCATCCTTATTAAGTTCACCTGAGCCCAGCAGCTCACTAAATACTTGAGAAAGTTGAAAATCCCAAATGAATTTGTATGTTGCCCATTAAGTTAGAAATGATTCATGTTAAAATGATTTTACCCACAAAGAAATTAAAAATGTAAATGAATAATCAATTAAGCCATTAAATTGAACCCAGAGAGTAAACAGGTCAACTGAGATCAATAAAAGCAGACATCTTTTGCCTCCGAGTGGGCTTAATACTGCTTGACTCTGGGTTTTGGTTGCAGTAATTATCAAGACATAAAAAGGAGAAAACTTAGTAAACCTGAAGGAAAAGAAAGGACTTAGGTGTGCTCAGCACCCGCCCTCACACCAGAATTAAGTACCCATTAAAGAACACTTTACTGGGATTTGTTTAGGAGTTTGTTAAATAGCCTGAAGCCAGCACAGATGTCTGGGGGACCAAATGGCCCATGACTCCCACTGAAGTCAAGGGGAGCACTGTGCTTGTCTCTGAGGACAAAATTCAATTCACTAAACACTAGCAGGCAGAATTCTGTCTTCTGGAAGTGAAAATGTAGAAGGACCCTAGAGAACTGTTGAGGGAGTGAAGTTTTGTTTCGCTTCATCTCTCTCTTCCCCTCTTTGTTGCCTGGATGTTCCTCCCATCAGTCACCTACCTACTTCTCTCTGATTCCCACATTCAGAGGTGACCCGAGGCAATGAGAAATTGCTGCTCATTGGTCATCCCCTCTGCTTCATTAGACCCCTGGTGGAAGCCTGGCTTCCATCCCTCACACACACATCAAAGAGCTGAGAAGCTGAGCACCAAATGCAGTGTGGAGGATATTCAGCAGTTTCTGCTTTTTCAAGGCCAATATCAGCGAAATGTAGCCACAACTATTTCTGTAGAATGGAGGCCAGCAAACTTTTTTCTCTAAATGGCCAGATAGTATATAGCTTAAGCTTTGTGAGTCACAAGGTCATGACTATTTCACTCTGACAAGGTAGCAAGAAAACAGCTATAAACAACATGTAAATGAATGAGTAAGGTGTGTTCCAATAAATCTTTATTGGACAAATAAGGAGGCCAATGTGGTGGGACCAGCATGAGAGAGGAGGAAGAGTGGGAAGTAGGTCAGAGAAGAGCACCTTGTGGATCAGGGAGGATTTTAGAGACCACAGGAAGAGCTTCTGCTCTTCATGAAATGGGAAAACCATTGGAGAGTTTCTAGCTGAGGAGTAACATCAGATATACATCATAAAAAGATCATGCTAGTTCTTGTACTGATAATACAATACAGGGAAGCAAGGACAAAAACAGTTAGCTTCTAGAGAAATGAAGGCAATTGAGGAAGATAAGTAATAGAAGAATAAGAAATTGTCAGTTTCCAGAAATAATTTTGAATGTGGAGCTAGCACAATGCCCTAAAGGGAGTGAAGGCTGCCTGAGAGAGAAATAGAGGAGTCAAGGGTGACTCTAATCTTTTTCGCCTGAGCCGATGGAAGGCATTAACATCACCTAAGATGGGGAAGGTTATAGATGGAGCTACTTTGGAGGAAAAGGACAATATCAGGAGTTTTTTCAGTCATGAACATGTTAACTTTGAATCTGTAATGTCTACTGCATTCAAATGAAGGGGATGAATAAGCAGCTAATATATGAATCTGGAGTTCAGAAATGTAGTGTGAGCTGGAGGTACAAATTTGAGAGTCCTCCACACATAGATGGGGCTAGATAAGGTTATCAAGGAAATGAGTTCCAGCCAGATGCCTCTCGCCCTGGGTTCACAACACATAGTCCTCAAGAGTTTTTTTTTTTTAATCCATCGTTGCCTTAAGCCATTTTTCTTAACACATCAGAGCCATGAGATTTCTAAAATGCGGCCAACAATAAAAAGCTATTAACTATCACTTGAAACATTGCCTCAAAGCTTTCCAATGAATTTGAAATAAGGTAGACATACATAATAATGTCAGTGATTGAAAGAAACAATAAATTCAAAGAGAAAACACCAAGCAAGTGACAACCACAAATATCATAATAACTACATTCTTGAGTTCTGATTCTGTGGCACATGCTCTTTAAATATTTCATACGATTAACTCATTTAATATGCTCAATCACTCTATAGATAAGTGAAATAACAGCCCATATGGCTGTATTTAAACAGTGACTTGTATTTATTACATTTTTACATTTTCTTTCATCATCGCATAGAAAACAGAAAGAATATGTTGTCCAGAACCAAGAATCTTGACAGAGGCATGAAATTTGGACTTAACATTTTGCCATAAATGACCAAGCCAAAATGAAAGATGGTCAATATGCAATCAATGCCAAATAAAATAATAAATCTTTTTTCCCTTTCGGCAATCACAACTTGCCCCACTGGGTTATTATGGCCATTTGTGCCAGCCAGAAAACTTCTGCTACATGCCTTTCCACAATTCCACCTGAAATAGCTGGGGAATAAAAATCTTTGGCACTCAGTACCAACAAGGTAAAGTTACAGCTCTTTTTTTTCTCTGTCCTCACCCTTTTCTACCCTTCCTATCTACCCACTCCAGTCCTCTGCCCAGAACTCTATTCAAATTTTCAGATTTCTGTTTGGAAGCCAATCTTTAGATATTGCATGAAGGTATATTATTTTTAGCTACCATTGATATCAGCAAGAATTCAAGACTAAAATACTCTGGTTGAGATAAGTGCAGCACAGTTCATCACAGTTCATCAAATATTTTGACTAGATTCTTCTTCGAGGTCCTTTGATCAAGGGACACAATTTTTCTTTTGGGAAGTCTCTAAGCCTTTTTTTTCTTTTCTTTTTCTTTTTTTTTTTTTTTGATGCATGTTTGAAAAATCATATGTATGAAGATCTGCACTTAAAGGTGCTGTATTTCCCCCAAGTAATTCACTCACCCAATTCCATTTCTCAGTTCTGATTTGTCCTTCCCTCTGGAGGGTACATAGATCCCCTTAAGAATCCTATTCGATTTGGGTATATTAATATACCAACAAGTTTGTGAAATGCCATTTTATATGTTTCTAAGAACAAATGAAGAGGAAATTAACATTTAAAATGTACGATCTTCTCTTTGGGTCCCAATGGTTTATTATATTCATTTTTATGGCATCAACCCCACTGATGTAGTTTAATCAACAGGGAATTGGATTAAGACTCAAGAAAACCTAGATACTTTTCTTTTGAACTAATACTTATTAAATATAACTAAAGCTATCCAGAAAGGAACAGGGCTTCAGTGGGAGGTGGAGAATTTTTCAAATAGAGAGGCATTCAGCTGTGTAGAGGGGATTCGTGCATCAAGTAGAGGTTTGACCTTTAAGGTCCTTTCCAATTCCTGGCATCTGTGACTTATTTTCAGGACTGATCTAAACAATTAACCTCACTGTGTGTCTCACTTTCTTTACTGTAGAGTAGTACTGATACCTTTTCACTCAAAGGTGTATTTTGAGGTTTATTAAGATATTTATAAGGCATGTAGCATCCTCCATAAAAGGAGTAATGCAAATAGCAAAGTTTATTATTATTTAAGGAGAAGGCATGGGAAATTTTAAACACTCACTGTAAATAGCAGGTTCTTTTTTCTTTCTTCTCCATATGCTCTACCTGCTCCCGGAGTCATTCCCTGTGCATGCAAATCAGCATTTTTCTGCATCATATCTGAGTTCACAGAGTGGATAGGTGGCCAAAACTAGTGTTTAGGATTGGCCATTTGGACATTTTTGAAAGTTATCTCCATATGCAGAGCCCAGCTCGAACTCATGTGAAATAAATAGGTTCCTTGCTCTAAAGTGCTTTTGAAACCAAAGGTGCAGTTTCTTACTGCCTTTCTCAGTGGTAGAGTGGAGGAAGAGTCTCTTTTGGTGCTATTTTATATCTCCACATGTAATCTTTTTATTTAAAAAGGTGTGAACTTCGAAAAAAGATGTAAGAAAGTACAATGAAGTCCTGTATGCCCTTCATCTAGGTTAGCCGTTGTTATCATTTGACTACATTTGCTTTAATGCTCTGTGATTCTCTCAATATAAAAACAATTACAACAATCATAATAGTAAGTAGTAGTGTTGTTGAACAATTTGGAAGTGGCTGACATCATGGCCTTTTTACCCCTAAATACATTAGTATGTATTTCCTAAGAACTATGGCCTTCCTTGTTACAACCACACTACAATTATTAAATGCAAGAGACTTAACACGAATATAATGCTAGTATATACAAATAGGATAATATAGTATAGGGTAATAGATTTAAAGCAAAATGCTTGGCAGAGGTGACTGAGGCTAGGGAAGTAAGTGTTTGCTGGCCAGAAGGGCTCACAGGCAGGTTGTTCTAAACCCAGGAGGCCTTGCCAGTGACCAGAGGGCACCATGGTTTCCCCTGCAGAGCATGGCTTTGCCCAAGGCACAGACAGAACCCCCTGGGAGTGCTCTTGCCCGATGGTGTTGTGGGCCCTACAGCTTTTTTTACTTGGATGGAAGGGACTCAGAACCAACTTACCCAACTCCCCACTGTCATGGAAGTCACCTGTGCCCACATACACCACCTCATACCCTCTCCTCATAGGAAAAGGCTGATCAAGTTTGCTGGGTCTGCCTAATCACTCTCTCTCTTCTCTCTCTCTCTCTCTCTGTTTCTCTCTATGTTATATGGTGCTGTGTGTGCGTGTATACATAGTGTATACACGCACACACTATATTACACACACACACACGCACGCACACACACACACATTTTACAGTTTCTCTAACTGATACAATAATTGCCCTTACAGGATTTTTTTGAATTAGGGATCACTCATTGATTTAGTTATCACCTAATTTTACCCTTCTTTGGTCTCCTTTGTTTTAGCCTTCCTTTACCTTTCATGACCTTGACATTTTTAAAGAGTCCAAGTCAGTTTTATTCCAGAATGTCCCTCAGTTGGGTTTGGTCATCTTAACTGCATTTTACTTTTCAAGTCCCTCCATCATGGTAGGCTACGAAGACTACCACCATCACCAGATTTGTGAGCACCCTAACCATTCTCTGCAGTTGGAGTTCCATCCTGGGCGTGCTGGGTCACTTTGTCAAGGCTAGCTGCCAAACACGGAAGACCATTAGCAAAGTTAAGAATTGTTCCTAAATCAATTTCCTTTTCCTAAAGTAATTATTTGTTTAGAAAATAATTTTTAACTATTCTTTACAATGAACTGTAGGTGATTGATGGATTACTGCAAAATGCAAATAAAAGGAAACTCTCTAATTTTTTTCCCATGAACTAAAAAAAAAGACTCTTAAACTGTAAATTCTACAATGTTTGCTAATGAAGGCAGGCAGAAAGGCTTTTTTTTTTTTTAACCAAACAATAGCTTTGGCAAGAGAAATGTAAACCTCCCTTGTCGACCCTCATTCTTTGATGCTCATTCTTCTTCTGACAACTTAGTCTGTAATCTTTAAATCTGTTGATCTTCTTCCTTCCTGGGGCCAATTCACCTGCCAGCAGACAAACTGAGAAAATTAGGGGCTCAGTAGCCAGTTTTTCCAAAAGATAAATTTAGACCAATTAGAAACTGGTCTTTTGTACTGAGTTCTTCTCCTTTCTCCTCTACTGGTATTAAAATAACTTTCTTTTAGGAAAGAGTTGTGAAAATGCATGGTCACCTTTTTTGAGAAGGAAAAAGCAAAATGTCTATTAATTGCCTCATTTGTCAATTAAATGTTTGAATGCTTTATTCTGTTCCATAGTTTTATCTATTTATTTATACAGTTATTTATTTACATAGTTAGTTAGTTAGTTAGTTAGTTAGTTAGTCAGTCAGTCAGTCATTCAGTCAGTTAGTTGATCTGAAATCTAAAAGAGAGACCACTGATTTGGTATAAAAATTTTTTTTTAATTAAAAAAAGAGCTTGAGATTGAGAGTCTGAAGTTAGACGTGACTTTCAGTCCTGGATCTGTCACTTCAGCCTTAACAAGACCTTAGGATCCTGAGTAGGCATCTCCAACAGCTTCCATCAGCCTCAGCTCATGATTTATAAAAACTGAGTAGTAAATGATGTTCCATCTAAGTCATAAGAGCTGATGGGATGAAATCTTTCTGTGGGTTTTTGTTTTTTGGGTTTTTTTTTTTTTTTTTTTTTTTGCTTTTGCTTTTCATACCACTTTATTCTAACCTGAAGACCTCAATATAAAACTAAAGACTGGTGAACTATTTTCCTTGTTATTTCTTAATTACAATACATTTACAAGTTCTGCTAGCAATTCAACACTTAAACAGATGAAATCATCTCTGACACATGGTAGATTTCATGTCAAGAAAATACCTGAAACAATTATTGCAAAATTCTGAGCTGATCAAAATAAAATGAGCATTGGAAAATGAGACTACAAGATTGTTACTAGTATTTTGAAATACTTGCATTGCAAATTACCAGTACATTGCTTATTACCATTCTAGCCCTGTAAGAACAACTGAATCCCCTTCCTTAAAGCAAGATGTGTTCATGTCTCACCCATTGCACTTAACATGGAGTTTGGCATATAAGGAGCATCCAGGAAAAGTTTTTTGATAGAAATGAATGGATGAAGTGAGAAAACATATTCAATTTTAAAGTACCATTAACATGGGTAAATCATCATGATAGGAAGATGCACTTCAGGATCAACATTCCATTCAGCAAAAGAACAAAAGAGTGGTTTGTTGCAACACATGTAATGTTCTTTTTAAATGGTTTTCCCATTCTACTTAAAGGCCACATTGGTCTCTCTGCATGCTCGAGAATAAGAAAAAAGAAAAAAAAATGCAGTTGCAAAGCAGGAGAGCAATATAAAAACTGCAAAAGAGACTCAAGTACCCAGGAATAAAGAAGAAAAGAGAATGGGTCCTTATTTCTGTTTTCCTCATCTCATCAAATAATCCAAAGCTGTATCTGTTCCCTCAGCACCAGTAATTTGTGTTTGTGAGGCTGGACCATGAAATAGAAAGATGGAGTGCTGGATTCACAGGCAACAACTTGAACTCATAGCGCCTCCTATCTATGTTACCCTGAAAAAGTTCATTGCTCTAAGCTTCAGTTTCCTTATTGGAAATAATGAAAATAATAATGCTCACTTCACAGGGCTGAGGATTAACAAATATGGAAGCCCATGTGCTCAGCAGTTTTCTTCCATTTGGAGTAGTCATGAGTGGCTCAGGATGAGTGATTCTGGAAGTGAAGAGAGTTAGTGGCTCATTCCTAGCACTTGAGAGCCTTCAGCCACATGGATTGACTTGAAAAAAAAAAAAACAAGAGCCTGGAAAGACTACCATTCTAAAAATTTCAATTATTATGTACAAAAAATTCTTTTAATACTGAGCAGTAAATCTTGTTATGGTTCTACAGATCCTAACTGCTATCATCCCCCAACTGTTTATACCCATTTGACTCCAAAGAACAGCTTAGTTGCAAAGTTACTGTACTTCAGAATCCAACCCATCCAAGGCAGTAGAGGGCCTTTTAACATCTGAGCCACAAAAATGTGGTTTGGGTGGAGAGGGTGGATAACTAAATAAATAAAATAAGAAAATGAAAGAAACCTATCAAGCCCAGAGGTTGCATGCCATGACAGTGCATACCAAAATTTCCATCTGAATACTGATAACACTTAATATTTCTTATTGATTACTTGAAGTTGACAAATCCTAAAGGCACAGAACTATGTAATGAAAAAAAAAGTCAATTTTCCAATGTGATGAGAGCCCTTGAGTGAGAGCCAACGTTATGCAGTGTAGCAATTACACGGTAATGTTAAGGGAAATAAGATGGAGGCTTTATATAGCTGTTTGCTTTGCCCCAGTAAAGTATGTCTTTTAAAAACTGGTGCAGCTCAGTAGATTTGTACTTACAGTGAATCAAACTTTCTCCATCAAGTTAGTTGGCTGTATACACTTTCCTGCAATTATCAATGGTGGATTTTAATGGAATTTTGTTATTATCATAATCTCTAAAAACTCTATGGTATTTCTTTTTTGAATCAAGAAAGGATTTTCCAATTCAATGTCCAACCATATTAGAAAGAGGATGTGATGGGTCATTTATAAATGGTTTATATGGTAGGGGCTGGAAAATTATGCAGAAAGCCCAGCTAATTAGCTGGTAAACAGTATGCCATCCATAAATACCTGATGAAAGGCTGACAGATTTACAGCCCCACGAAATTCTAGTATTCTTTTGTTATTTGTTTTTTTTTAAGCAAGCAAGCATTATCCATTTCATTGCACACCTTTGGAAACTTGAAGCAACTTTTGTTGACAAAAGCTTTATGGTTACAGACAGGATTTATTAAAGATTTGTGGTGTTGGCCAAAAACTGGAGAAGACAGTTGCATTCCAACTAGATTCAAAATTTGCTTGGGTGGGAAAATTGTGTTTCCAAACTACACATGCCCGCAAAAGGAAAATACAGTATAATCCACCCCAGAAAAGGGAATGACAAAGAGAAGTCAATAGTATAGCTTTTAGGAAGGTGGCCTCTTGATACATTTTGGGCATGATAGGAGTTTGACTGTAAATGGCCATAAACAAGCCGTCTTTAGACTGTTCTGTCTGTTGCATGATGGGATTGTCATTTTCTAGGCCTCATTCGTCTGCAAGAGCTCATCAAAGCTCCCTCCAGATATAACATTAAAATCAAAATCCGCCAGTTGCCCTCTGGGAATAAGGATGCCAAGCCTTTACTCAAGGAGATGAAGAAGGGCAAGGAGTTCTATGTGATATTTGATTGCTCACATGGAACGGCTGCCGAAATCCTTAAGCAGGTAAGAGGGTGCAGGGAGGAGGTGAGGTGGGGGGAATATGCTCATGTCTCTTTCTCAAAAATGCCATCCGGTTTCACTTAGTGCGACGTGATAAGTTTAGGCTGAGGACTGCAGCTTTCAGACCCTTTTAAGGAGTCACAGGGCTCGGGGAGTTTAATGAAGCCACTTGTATGTAGTTGTAGATGGGGGCAGGGTGTGTCTTATGCACGTCGATACTGTCAGCAGGGATTGATAGGAGAAGGATGTCATTTCAAGGTGATCAAGTATCTTGTCTTTCAAGTCTCTTGAAAACACTGAGTAGATTTTATTCACGCAATGCCTGACTCATCCTAAAGACAGCTTCCTCATGGCAAGACCTCTTTTGTCAAACATGCAAGATTCCAAGTGTTGGTGAAAAGAGGGCACAGGGACAATCAGAGAAAAGATGCTTCTCTCTTCTAACTTGTCATAGACAATGAGCTGCCATGCATTAATCTTTACAAATAACGTGATTAGAGACTTGACAAATTGTGAAACCGTATGTAAGTGAAAGTTACTAGTAGTGTTAGGAATATGATAGCAGTAGGAAATCATTTCTGAGTACTTCGGGGTATAGCACCGGTCTTAGGCCCATGAAAGAAAATTCAGGATTAAAAAAAGATAAAGCATAGACTAGCGGTCCTTCACCCAGAGTGATTTTGTACTCTCGGGGGATTTGGGTAATGTCTGGAGACATTCTGGTTGTCATATTGGGGACAGAGGCACTCTACTGGCAACTAGTAATTAGAAGCCAAGGATGTTGCTAGATGTCCTATAACGCATAGGACATCCCCCACAACAAAGATCTATGTACCCTACAATGCCAATAGTACCCTACAATGCTGAGTTTGAGAAACTCTCGCATAGGCAAAGACAATGGGAAAGGTTAGCCAGATGTTTAAAACAGAAGCATTAATAAAAGATCAAGGGATGAATTTGGAGGAACATGGGGAAAAAATAGCCAGGTTATATAGCCTTAATGGGTGTCTCTTCGTATTTAATCTAAGTGGTTATTGTAGCATAAGGCAATGTTCTTATCTGAAATGACAGAAGTTGTTATTGTACTCTCTAGTTTAAAAGGTTTGGGATACGTTATGTGGTTGACTGGCAAGAGGCACTAATCTCTTAAGTAGACCAACCCCTCCGTACAAATGCAGAACTGCGGATTTCCGAATCACTTGGGAGAGCAGCCTATCCACCTGACTCTCCAGTGCTGGATCTCATACTCAAAGCCACTGAGTTCAGAGTTGAGTTTTTAATTTGACCTGAAAGTAGATAATCAGGAAAGCTGACTACATGTTTCTATTATCTCCTGGATGATTACACCAAAAACCTGTATCGAGTCATAGAACATATTTAAAGTTGCAGTTGAAAACAATCTTAGACATCATCAAGGCCAATTCTTTCACTTTAGAGGAAGTCAAATGACTTTCCCACAGTTACAGAGGCAGGATCTGGAACTCAGCCTCTTCTGTTCCATCCTGCACCTTCTCCTCTATGAAATATTGCTTCTCCAGTTAGGGGAAGAATATGTGTTACCTACGTCTAGGCTACAGTTGTATTAACAAAGCTTTAGATATTACAATTGTCTCCCAGTAAAGAAAGTAAGTATATTGTAGTGATGTCAAAAGCTAACTTCAAAGGTAAATAAATACAATCAGCAGCGCTTTATCTTAAGTCTTCATTTGAGAATTTCAATGCAATTCATTAAAGTGTGTAATGGGGTGTGAACCAGAACTGAGAAAAACACCCAGATTTTATGTGTAGCCCTCAAAATACAAAAAAGCATCCCCTCCAGGAGTCTGTTAGAGACTGGGGACTTCTGTTACATTTAAGAGAATGATTTGCTGATGAGGCTTCTCTGGGTGAGAGGCCCCTTCAGCTCACATAACTGGCTACATCTCTCCCAAAGCACAGGCTTGGAATTTCCAGGCCTGGGAACGAGTTCCTCCTCTATTTCAATATACATGGATTTGATCTCCTGTTGATGCAAGTGACTCTTTCTTGGTAGCATAGAGATTACATCATTCAAAGATCAATTTTTTTAAACAACACACCACAAAAACCTTCTAAGTGAAGGCCTCCCAAGAAATGTCTGCTGAAGTAAGAGGGAGTGGGATTAGTTCAGCTTTGCTCTAGATGTTGACATAAACCCTTTCTTTCCATCCTGGGCCCTATTGTGTTTTATCTTGTATTTACTGTCTTCATCATGTGACTGATAAGACTGCTGTGAGGCTTTGGGGGAATCTACTGAAGTGCATGTTCATCCACTTTTTGCTGTAGATTAATGAGCTCCAAATGTTTGGAACTGGGGAGAGCCTTTTTAGAAGTTCTCACATCAAATCCCTACCTTACCGCGAGTGAAAATGCATTCACTCTTTGTGAAATCACAGCAGAGGATCCAGGTTGGTTTAACAGGGTTAACCTGGACCTCTGAGAAGCTGTGTGGTTAGAAAGTGATACTGAGGACCTTGGGACTTGCTATTCTGGTTAAAATGAGGCCCAAGTGCTCTGTGTGGTCCAGTTTGACTTGCTCCATTAGCTTTGGACAACGACCTGTAGAAACAAAGACAGGGATCTTCCCCGTCTGCCCAGTGTATCTCTAGGGAAGCTGGAGAGTGAAGGAGTTTAAGGTCCTAATTCCAGCCACTATTCAACCAATCTCTTCCTATCTCCTCTACTGAGGTGCCATGATGATGCCTGACAGCCTGTATCCTGTCTCATGCAGCAGCAAACAACCGTTGGGGTAAATTTGACATTCTCAGTTAAGAGTTGAGGGAACTGAAGCTCAGGTAGGTTAAGTGTCCCCAACAAGGTCACTCTGTGAGTAACCAGGCTGACACATGGTTTCCAGGCCACCTGTTTTCAGAGCCTGTGTGCCTACTTTACCATGGAAGGCCCCTATTCAGAATGGGCAAGCCATTCCATTCAGAATGTCTGAAAGAAACACAACCACTTGCTGCTGGTCTCTTTTAGATAAAGTTAATTAATAACTATTAATATAATAGTTCCCACTTTTTTGATGACTAAAATCATTGCTGATAGAATTTTCTCTGCCAGGTCAACTTGGCTTTCTTCTCAACCACATTTTCCATTATTTCCTTGCATTTCCCTGCACCTTCATCATATTTTACTACTTCATAATGATTCTTCAGAAAAAAAAAAGAAATCAAATGCACTTTAAAGAAGATATGACATTTATCTAAAAGTAAAAATTGGGGGGAAAAGTCTATAGTTATTCTTGGGCATGCTAATCACTCTGGTAAGGTAATTATTTCTATTCATATTAAACAAGTGCTATATGATGAGAATCTGAAAAGTTATTTCCTAAGAATTAGTTAGAAATTCAAATGTCAAGACTTGATTAGGTTACAGAGGAACGGGTTTTCATATGAACGAACTGTCTTCGTGAATTTCTGTAGTGTGAGAGTGTCCCAGCAACCAGCAGCACACACACAAGACCCATCTCGTCACTCAGTGTCCTCTTCTCTCCCGTCCATTCACCACCTCCCAGTGGGCGTCCTGCTGCTTGGCAAGGATGCTACCATCCCCCAGCCTGTCTCCCGTGTGGACACCCCAAATTCTCAACAATGCCCCCAGTTCCCAATCTCTTCCCACTGACTCTCCACTGCCTACCCTACCTGCACCCTTGTTCATTCCTACTGAATGTGATTCTACCAAGGGAGTGGCTGATGGGAGATGAATTTAAAGATGAGGAATGAGGTAAGAAGACTCTGAACTGGAACTCCCAACATGCCCAGCACCATGCTGGATGATAGGCAACTATCTCTTTTAATCTACACAATAACTTTTGGTATAATTGGTATTATCCTTCTTTTGCACATGGAAACTGAAGCTCAGAGATAGTAATGATTTCATCTACCACGTACCGAGCATGCTTATAATGCAAATACCTGGGTATTGACTCATTTTTTGTCCATATTCCCTACAATACTATAACCTCCTAGAGGATAGAAACCTCCTTTGTCTTGTTCTCCCAAATCCCCAGCATGTACTACATTACTTGACACACAGCGGGTGCTCATTACTGCTCTGTCGAATGAATACAGGAAATGGAGGAATGAATGATCCAAGAACTGTACTAGAAGCTCTTGATAAAAGCAATCTCCAAAATCACGTCCCTTCCACCTCACTCAGTGTGCTATCCTCTCAACTCCGCCAAGCACATTTGAACACATCACTCCTTAATGCCTCAGTTTCCCCAAAGGAAGCTTTTATTCAGTGTCTGAAGCCCTATATTATTAAGAACTATAAGGCATTTCAGCCTAGGATTCCACTTCCTGAAATAAATTTGCCTCTTTGGATAGAGCTGCATAGTCACTTTCAAATCCTGTAATAGGATTGAGAAAGCAAGTCACAATTTCAACCACAGTAGCTGGAATCCTAATGGGTCCCTGATGGAAAGGGAGAGGATGCTATGATGCTCAGTCCAGCAGGGAAGCTGCATCAGGGCTGGGCCAATTCCCTGAGCTGGACAGCGGCCAGTGGGTGAGCATAAACATGCTGTTTCTAACTCAGAAAACCTGCTTTCTTGTTTACATGAACAAGTGCATCAGAGGAGAGACTTTTCTTCCCCTTCAAAACACTTAGAGCAATGAGTATTAAGCTATAATTGAGCCATTAGTCTCCATAAAACACTTTAGAACCAAAATATTTTGTGGAATTGTATCACATTTTCTCCTGTCAACATTATGTGCTCTGGTTTTTATTTTTTTCCTTTCTGTCAATTAACATGAAAACAAGGCCAGGGAGAAAATGCAGTTTTTAATCCCTGGCTTCCTTCTACTCGGAAGTGGAGCGGCAATGCTGATTAATTAAATAATTTTGTGCATTGATTCTTTCCTCACAGATCTCATAGATGTTGTATCTATGACCTATGAGCAGGACAAACAGAAGTGGTTAGAAAGAGTTCATTTCATGTTTCCATAGGATCGAAGCAGAATCGGTTTTCATCTCTCAACACAGAAACCTGCCAGTCTAGCAGTACATCTGTAATGTGCCAAGAGGTTGCAAACCTGTTTGGAATCTGCACCCGCTAAGTCAGATACACAACGCCATTATGTCTTATTGTAATCATAAAGACCTTAGGAGCTACTCTTATAGGCTTTCTTGTATGCCAGGCATTGTGCTAAGCAGATGAAATGCATCAATCATTTTTCTGAGAAAATTCTGTATACAAGAAATGGCCAGAGCTCAGAGAGATTCTGTAACTTGCCCAATGTCACAGAGCCAGCAGTGGCTAGACTGGGATTCGAAACTTACCTCAGGATTTAAAAAGGGAGAAGAGGGGCGCCTGGGTGGCTTAGTCGGTTAAGCGTCCGACTTTCGCTTAGGTCGTGATCTCGCGGTTCGTGGGTTCGAGCCCCGCGTCGGGCTCTGTGCTGACTGCCAGCTCAGAGCCTGGAGCCTGTTTCAGTCTGTGACTCCCTCTCTCTCTGACCCTCCCCTGCTCATGCTGTCTCTCTCTCTCTCTCCTAGAAATAAAATTAAAAATAAATAAATAAATAAATAAAAAGGGAGAAGAAAACATCCCATTTTGATACTGTTATGTACACCCAGATGCCTACTGATTCCCCTCGCAACAGAACATGGAACATTTTCATTTCTATCTCAAATAGAACATTTGTTTAGCTTTATGCTCCTTTAATTCAGTTGTTTCTCAAGCATCCAGTCATTTGTCCAGTTTACATAAGTCCTCAAGAAATGCTGATTATATTGAAGCCAAGGAGAGAATGTGCTAGGGGCACAGTAGAGAAATTCACTCTTTAATTGAACACCTATTTGTTGAGTACTTATTGAAGGTGAGAAAGATACAACAGTGAAAACAACAAGGACAACGTAAATGTCTGCCCCCTTAACCAAAAGAGACCTTGAAATGAAAGTCACAGAGTATAGCTATCCAATGCCCATGGACTGGTGAAAGACTAGAAAACTCATTTCTATCTATGACTAGAGTCTTAGACGGAGGGTCAGTAGATTCAGTTGCAAATTCTGCTCTTGCCCTAATAGAATAAAATAATTGCCATTCATTGGGCACTCACTATGTACCAGACTATGCTATGCATTTGACTGGAATGATATCTTTTTATCCTCTCAAAATATCCCATGTTAAAGATGAGAAAAATGAAGTTCCAGGTCATACACCCAATGGCAAGCCTGGAATTTCAAACCAGAGTTTAATATGCCTATGACCTGAGTTTCTTAGACCATTTAGATACGCTACTTTGGAAAGTCTGTTGGCTCTTGTTCAACCCAGTCACTTCATCTGTTAAATAAGATTGTTGGATTCTAGTCTTGCCAAGGTTCTCTCCAGCAATGAACCTCCATGTATACAAGTGATCAAGAATCCTCTTCCCAGTGTTTAGACATAAATAATTTGTGCATTCTCTTGTACATAGTATGATTTCAAGGAAATGGGGACATAATTAAGCTGTTTATTTTTTTTAATTCCTAAAGTCATTTGTTAGTCTTTGAGACTAACAATGGGAATTTCATTACTTTGGCTGAATCCTGGCAATGTAATAATGATGACTCTCAATTTATACTAACTGATGATAATTTGTAGCATATTATATAATTATTTTGGAAGCACATTCTCATCTTAATTATTTCTCTCAGGTTGATATTAAAATCTATTTACATTTCCTGAGCATAGAATTAGTTTTGTTTGTTAGGAGCAGTTCATAGATATGAGTATTGTTATTGAATATACACAAGAATTAATTGATCTCTATGGATAACTAACAACTTAGTGAGGGGATTTGCGATTTGTCCATATTTTTAGTGTACAGGATGCCCATTTGCATATTTACAAAAACTTCCAAAGAGTAGATTTGGAAAAGGATATAGATTTGTTTCAATCTGAATTGGGAGGTAATAAAAATAACATGTATGCTTCAGAAATACTCTAATGCTTAACTACAGCTACATCAGAATGTGGCTGTAGAGGTGATAAGAGAAATTATCCTTGTAATAGAGGTGGGCATAATTTAGAAGGAATCATGTAAATAATTTGAAGATGTGTACATCAATGCATGTGTTAAGCCTTTAGCAGGGTTAGTGAACCTCAGCTTTACTCAAAATTTTTGGTATGTTCATCCCTCTCAATATGCCTTTTTCAGGGGAAAGGATCCATAGCTTCTATAAGATTTCCTAAAGAAAGCTAAAGACTGAAGTAGGTTGAAAAAAATCACTTCACTATGTTAACCACCTCATCTTCTGTAACCCTTCAGAAATGCAAGATGTTATGGAAAGAATCCTTCCACCCTACCTCCCCCATGACTACTAGCCAAATCCTTTCTGTCATAAGGGTGACCCTGTAGGAAGTAAATCCCACCATTATTTGGCTAGCATGTATTAGATGTTTTGTATGTGTTCAAGACTTTGCCAAGGTAGAGGGAGAATAAAATACAATGAAAAATTCCAGTGTGTTGAATGAGGTTATTTAGCAGAGGATCTCATGATTCATTATTTGCTATATCTATAAAATTTAGGAATGTCTCATACATATCTCACATTGTTTTGAGAGATTAAATATAACAATGCCTGTAAGGCATCAAGCCCACCACTGGTGCATGGAATATCCTACATGTGAGAGATTACCGTCATCAGCATCATGAGTGGTATCATGCCTAGGCAAAACTGTACGTGATACAGTGCTACCCACTGCTAACTCTGTCACTGCATCACCTCCTACATTATATCACAACAGTGGTCCCCAAACCTCCTCTCAGCCTGACTTCCCAAGTATCCCTATCATATATCTTGTATCATGTTTATCTTTCCTGATGTCATTAAATCTCCATACCTAACTTAACAGACTACATCTTCCTCCTCTTCTTCTCCAGCCAACCATGTTCTCCTCCAGCTCTTGTCTTCGTGACTAAAAATACTATCCAATTACTCAACACAGAAACCTAAGATTCACTTGACTCTACCATTCCCTTCCTATTTATGAATTACCAAATTTTGTAGCATCTGCCTCCTGAATGTGTTTCAGATTCAACCTCCTTTCTCCATCTCTATCATCATCTTCCTGCTATATTAGAACAACTGGTCTCTCAGTCACAAGCGCTAATCTTTTTCTCCATCCAGAGTCCATGTAGCTTCAAAAACTGTACATTCCAAATAAAATATGTGACCTTTCTCTTCTAGCTGGAAACTCCTGAGTGTCCTACCCCACTCCTACATTGCCTGAAATACAAAGTACACATTGTTTAGCGTGTCATGCAAAGCTCTCCACACCTTGTACGCACTGCCATTATAACATCTAGTATGCAAATATATTATAATGTCTATTACACAATTTTAACAACAACAACAACAACTGTTACAGGGGGCCTGGGTGGCTCAGTAAGGTAAGCATCCAACTCTTGATTTTGGCTCAGGTCATGATCTGACCACACAGTTCATGAGTTTGAGTCCTACATCAGGCTGACAGCGCAGTGCCCGCTTGGGATTTCTCTCTTTCCCTCTCTCTCTGTCCCTCCCCTGCTCATGCACACTGTGTGTGCTCTCTCTCTCTCTCTCTCTCAAAATAAATAAATAAACTTTTTTTAAAGTTACAATTTTTTGCAAACTGCCCTTTCTTAATGAAAGTTTACTTCACTAAGGAGATTAAAGCTCTTTCCAAACATTACTGAAGGGATTTAAAATTAGGATCTAATTAATTCTAAAATCTAAGAGATGTTGTAATAAAATAGCAGTGTAGATCTGAAATCCCAAGAGAAGGAAGAAGGGTGAGTGAAGGTCCTCATGATACCTGCAATATCATCCAAAGTGCATCCTTGTACAGCTGGGTCCAGCTCTCTGGACAGGAGGGTTCCTCAAAAATAGATGGGCAGCTTATCAAGTTCTCTTGGCTTGGTGGATTCATACCTTATTATAAAGCTTCAACTCCTGTGGTTCTAATTCTGCTCTCACCAATCATATGCTTTTATTCAGGTTCACAAAGTTCAAGAGGACTTTGTGCAAATTATTGACTTTCCTGCTTCATACATCTCCTATTATCAATTAATAAATTAACATAGCACAAAGAGCCCAGGATTGATACCTAACCCGGGTTTAAATGCTATAACTATGCTCTATCTTTCAAATCTATAAATTGAGGATGACTTTCTTCTCAATAGTATATTAAAAAAACAAAAACAAAAACAAACCAAAAAACCTATTACAACAGTGGGTATGTTGTAACATTGAGAAAACAGTTGCAATGACCATTATTGTTAAAGCTTAAAAATATGTTTGGCTAATATAAATAAGTGATTCTCTGTTCTGGCTGAATGTAAATATTACCTGGACAGCTTTAACAGATACCAATGCCGTGAACATATCCCAGACCAAATAAATCAGAATATTTAGAGACTGGGTACAGGTATTGGTGTTTTTAAAAACCTCTTTGGAGATGACAGTACATTGAGAAATAATCATATAAATAATTATTTTCTAAGCCTGGTAGTTATTAAATACATTGACAAAATCAAAAGCCAAAAAAGCTGAAGAACAGAACCCAGACTCACGATGACTTCACTAGTCTATGGATCACTCATGAGACCAGCAAGACCACCAATTATTGGCTGCATGCCCATCTCTCCCTCAAAAGGTTATCTTCAGGGTAATTGGAGGTATAGTTTTTATTACCACCATTACGACAGAAGCTTATTGCAAGATGATTACAGTGTGTTCAACATATTTACTCTCTGTTTACTTTCCAGATTTGTTCAGTACTTTGTTGATTTGTCCAGTACTTTGCTGTTCAAACTTTTCTTCCATTGTGTTCTTATTTTTTTTTTTACACCTCATTTTCCCACCAGTTTTCCCTGGATGTTACAGACAGTTTGTTCTTTAGGTTCATGTAATCCTCCAAAATCTTGACTCTCTCCTATTTTTCAGCTTGCCTATTTCATTCTACCAGGGGAAATCTTTTTTCCTGCTCTATTGTGAGCGTCAGTATCCCTTAAATAGCATAATCTCTTCTGTTGTGCACCTGAGTGATACAATCTGGCTCTTCTGGTAGGATTATCTAAAGCTAAACTAAACTTCATTGGTTTCACTCCATTTATTAATATCTGTTAGCATCAGCTTCCTTTCCTGTCTTAACCATACTTCTAGAGAGAAAAGCTTATAAAAAAATTAAGACTGAAAGATATTCCCAAACAGCATGACTATTTCATTCACCAACACCTTGTGGAATATCATTTGCTTTTCTTTCACTTCTCTTGGGGGCAGGAGGAAGGTGGCCTGGGTTTGTAAATGGTATATAGCACCATCTTCCAACAGATGGAAAAGCCCTAGGCTCTCTTTGTGGATGTCTGGTATCTGTGCACAGACACAGAGTTAACATGTGTACACGAACGGAAGGACACAGAAAAATTTAAAAAGTTTTCAACTGCAGGGGTGCCTGTGTAGCTCAGTCGGTGAAAGGCCTGACTTGGTTTCAGCTCAGGTCACGATCTTGTGGTTCATGAGTTCGAGCCCCACATTGGGTTTTGTGCTGACAACGTGGAGTCTGCTTGGGATTATCTCTCTCCCTTTCTCTCTGCCCCTCCCCCACTTGCACTGTGTCTCTGTCTCTCTCAAAATAAATTAATTTTAAAAATGTGGGGGGGGGGGCGACGCCTGGGTGGCTCAGTCAGTTGAGTGTCCAACTCTGACTCAGGTCATGATCTCATGATCAGTGAGTTTGAGCCCCGCATTGGGCTCTGTGCTGACAACTCAAAGTCTGGAGCCTACTTTGGACTCTGTCTCCCCCTCTCTCTGCCCCTCCCCTGGTCACTTTCTGTTCTCTCTGTCTCTCAAAAATGAATAAATGTTAAAAGAAATTATAAAAAATGTTTATTTCAAAATAAAACATAGAAGTAAATAAAAATAATGTTTTCAACTTCAGACATTTCTCCCCTTGATACATGCACTTGCTTTTATTATACCAAAGTTGTTCAGTCTCAGGTGCCATAATCACAGAAAGATGAACAAATGAGGTGTATTATTTTCCTGTGGGTGCTGTAACAAAGTTTTACAAACGTAGTGGCTTGAATTCATGAATTTATTCACTTAGAGTTCTGGAGGTCACAAGTCTAAAGTCAAGGTGTTGACAAGGCTGCATTCCTTTCGAAGGCTTTGTGGGGGAATCCAATTGCTTGTCTTTTCTAGCTGCTAAAGGCTGTCCTCAGTTTTTGGCTTGTGGTCCCACATCTATTGCCTTTTTCCACCTGCTTTCATTTCCACGTCACCTTGTCTGCCTTCTGATCTTCTGCTTCCATCTTATAAGAACCCTTGTGATTATACTGGGCCCACCTGAATAAGACAGAGTAATCCCCCAGAGTCATCCCTCCAACTTAAAATCCTTAACTTAATCGCATCAGCAAAGTGCTTTTATTCTACATATAGTAACATATTAATAGATTTTAGAAATTAGGATATGGACATTTTAATGGGGCCATTATTTAGTCTAGCCCAAAGGAGTTCCATATGTCAGAGGGGATCCAATGCTATGTTCTGTGCATTCCATTGTTACCTTTGTAGATATAGATTATGATCATTTAATTTGGCATGAGGATATCTTTTTAATAAAACAATAAAGACTGATCTCAAGGCCTACTTATACCTAAATTGTTCTACTGAAGGCCAACATTAAAAAGTGTGTTGTTGAAGAAGCAACTTCTCAAAAGACAGTGTAGATGCGGCCTAAAGTACCACACTTGGTAGGTGAGAAAGAGCTATACCCTAGCTCTCAAACTTTTTTCTAAAAATTACTGCTCTGAAACTTGATATCAGTCAACCACTTTCCTGAAGATTATTTTTATGCTGAAATAACTTACTTCCATGTTGAGGTAAAACCATTATTTTACCCACATTGCATGTCATACATTTGAAAGTTGCTCACTTGAAATATTGACTAAAAACCATGTCTGATGGTTGAGAATTTATTCTGATATTGAGAAGGCTATAAAAGGAGCAATACACTTTAGGTTAGTCAATATAAACTTCTAAAACACCTATTTTTCAATAGAAGGATGCAGTAATAAAAACCCTTATAAATATTACAAGAATACCTCAAAATCGCTTAGGAGTGCTCCAGGTTTCATTTTAAGTTTCCGCTACTATGCTAGCAGTGTTATGCCAATTATTTGTGACATATGGCTTGCCCTTAGCAATGGATGCTGAGAATTTGTAGAGAATTTTTTGTTACTGCCTCTATAGCACTTCATTGCCTTCTGAAAAATGATCAGGCTGAAATATGGTGCAGACTTCTTGAGATACCAGAACATGTTATCAGAAGACTTTTACCCAGAGACTTTCCAGGTATCTCATAAGCCAACTCTGTCACTAAACACAGGAGTTAGAGCCCACAAACTGTCTCGGTCATCTTCATCTAGACTTGAATAAAGGCTCTTAAGACAAACTAAAATGTGATCTTTGTGCTGCTTGGGCTATATGTGATAACCCATCTAAATCTAAGAGATAGTCTTTGCTTAGAATAGACCAAGGAAAGTCAATGCTACTGTGAACAAGGTCGTATGTGTTCTGTTGTAGAAACTCCAGAGAGTGGATTGGAGGGGATGGGACCACCACTGTAATGAGCAGTAACTGTTCCAGGGTATATTGATAACAGTGGGACCATTAGAATTGTCCTTCTGAGAGTAAACTGTCAATGGGTTCTCTTCTATCTTCTGATGACTCATTTTAACTATAAAAGGGAAAAAATATCAATTATTTTCCAGACACTGAAACAACAGAATAGTATGTGGCATTTCCATAATATAATCCAGAGAAACTCTTCAAATAGGTATCAGCCACCCTTCCTCTTGCTGTTTTAAGAATTATGTTTTCTAGACAGCATGGAATACCAAACATATTCAGAGTATCAAGACTTTAAGTCTTTTGGTGTTGTTCTCTGTATTAGTCGGGGTTTTCCAGAGAAACAGAACCGACAGGAGATAGAGTATGAAGCTATTTATTGAGGAATTGATTCACATGACTCTGGAGGCTGAGGAGGCCTACAGACTGCCATCCTCAAGCTGGAGACCCAGGGGAGCCATGGTGTAATTCCTGTTTGAGTCTGAACGCCTGAGAACCAGAAGGCCGATGGTGACAATCTTAGTTCAAGGCCAAGATAAAACCAAAATTCCAGCTCAGGCAGTCAGGCAAGAAGTAAAAGGACACATTCCTTCCTCTGATGCAGTTCTGTTCTATTCAGGTTCTCAGTGGATGGGATGATGCCCATCACATTGTGGGGAGGGGATCATCTGCTTTACTGAGTCACCATTTCAATAGCTTATCTCATCTGGAAACACCCTCACAGACACACCAAAGATAGTGTTTAATCTGGATGCCTGTAGGCCCAGTCAAGTTGACACATAAAATTAACCATCACAGTCTCTTTTGAGCTCTTGTAATTGATCCTGCAGGCAGATAGAGTATGATTAACTACGAATAGCATTTTTAGAGGCCTTTTTGTTACTCTAACCCAATCCAGCTACATCAGATCTGAACAGTTCATCCCTCTCCATGAGAAAAAATTCTGTTAGCTTCTCCCAACCATGATTATTTATTATGTACTATAGTTTTATTACACAAGGAATTAAATCAGCCTAGAAAGTACATTTGAAACAAAGCGATAAATACTTTTTTAAAGGGGAGAAGAGTTGGAACAAAGGGGAATATTAGATAAGAAAACCCAAGCTGAATGACATTGGCACACATAGAATATATACTTTGCATTCCTACTAGTTGCTAATGGAGAACCCACAATTTTCACCCTAAACTCCCCAGCAGTCAAAGCAAAGTCTTTAAAAAAGAGCACTTCCATGTCTTATAATACTCATGAAACAGAAAATTGTGTCTATTCAGAAGAAAAACAGTTACTGTGGCCCTGATAACCATGGTAATCACCTATCCAGGGTGATGTCTATGGAGGGTGACATATATCAGGATCTTCCCTACCTCCTTGACCCAAACCAGCACATGGCTCTCCCCAGAGCACAAGAGAGCAGGAAATACAATCCTGACGTTTGCCTTTCAAGATGGGAAATTGGCAATGGCATCAATGATGTCTAAAGTATGGGTCTTCTAAAATCGAGAAAAGTAGTAGATTCTCAATATTATCCCTATTGATAGATATGCAATGTTATTGAAAGGGCTGGATTTTTTACTTTCTATCAATCTAAGTCAATGATATGATGTCAAGGATTATTGCATAATCATAATTCTGTTAAGAAACAAACCATTATTAAAAGAATATATTAGTGGAAGAATGAAGGGTAATATGAACAGTATCGACAACCACATTCATTACATATTAATGTGTGTGATGTGGTGTGTTTTGTGCTGATTTAAAAAAATGATTTAAAAATCATTAAAAAAAAAACGATTTAAAGATAGCCAGAACTAGTTTCTAGCAATACCGTCTTGGTAAAGTATACACTGCCTAGGTCAGCACCACCCAGCTAGTCGGGCAGACAAGTACACTATCAAAATTCAAAGAAGGTAGTGTTTCTTAGGAAAAAGTCAGTTTTGCAAAGATTAGAAAGCTCCCTGTATCGTGATTATACTTTTTTATTTGAAAAACTGACATTTATCTTGATGTGACATTTTCTTAATCCCTTAATGACTTTTAGTGGAAATACCAATGTGCAGAGAGAAAATCATCATGTGAATGCAAAACTTTTATTTATAAAGTCTAATACTATTAGACAACAAAGCTGCTGGCCCTAACCAGTCTACAGACTCTTACATGGACAATTGTTTAAAAAGCACCACTTTTGGTGCTACTGGCTTTATTCTTATCTACAAGCTTCTCATTCACCTGTGTCTTAGTGAGTTTACAAAGGTAACAAGTGAATAATCCATGACTATACTTGTTCCTTCATTTCCATTTCTAGGAAATTCAAGGGAAGAACCAGGAAGAACTGACCAGGCACTAGGTAGGAAAGTCAAGAATGGAGATTTTTCTAGTGTGCCAAATAGAAAGTTTACCTGGAGGACCCAAGGGTTCTCTCTGCAATAAAAATAGATCTGTGAGCTCAATATTCACTGCGTCTTCATAACATTTTCCTAACATTAAGTAAGAGGCATATCAAATGAATATTTGCCTCCAGGAATTAAAAAACTAAGAAGAAGAAGAAGAATTAGTTGAATTCTAAAAAAAAAAAAACCTATGGCCTAATTGGTGACCAAATATCTCCAAAAATCACATATTATTGTTTTTTTTAATTAACTTATTTATTTTATTTTGAGAGACAGAGAGAGAATGAGCAAGGGGAAGAGACAGAGAGAGGGAGATAGAGAATCCCAAGCAGAGTCCAACGTGGGGCTTGAACTCAGAAAGCATGAGATCATAAACTAAGCTGAAATCAAAAGTCAGATGCTTAACCAAGGAGCTACCCAGGAGCCCCTCCAAAATTACATTTTAAAAGAAAAGTCAGCCCAAGTGAAAAGCTGAAAACGCAGGTGCCTTTTTGTTGCTTTTTCAGTTTCAGAAGCAATATTTTAAACCTCAGTGTCCAGCTCTATATCTTGACATAAAACTTGCCCAGTCCTCTTTCAAGAGGTAGTCTTGGAGGCAATTACACTATCTAACAACCAAAGTGAAAAATTGGATTCTTGACTGACCCTGGCAGGTTAGCTCTTTATGCTCCAATGATATAAGAGACCAGCTAACAAGACCTCACCATGCATGACTTTAAACATTATTGATGGCCCTACAGCAATTCTACCCTTTTTAAAATTCTTTTGTGAGCCTGGTCTTGTTATCACCATAGGAGTGACTTACGGACTGTGGGGCTCAGGATTCAGAGAGAGTTTCCTGTCATTTGTCTTATCTTCATGACATTACAATTTCACCAAATGTTCCTCTGGTCTCCACATTTGCAGAAGAGGGCAAAAAAAAAAAAAAAAAAAAGTGTCTCATTGTTGTGTTCTGTGCTGTCATCAAATACTCTCTTCATTCTTTATACCTTTTCATGTAAAATCATTCCAGTTTACATATCTTAGGCACTTTCTAGGACCTCTATAACATGTGTTGCCTTTCCTGAGATCTTCGCAATCTATCTCTTCAATTGCAGTTATGAAAGTCTGTTCTTTGGTGTGAACGGACGTGTTTTCCATATATTGGTGATTCTCAATCACTGCTGTGAAATACAGAAACCCAGACTCTGCTCTGAGGAATTCCAATTCAGGACGTCTTTGTAATGGAGTCTAATAATATCTGATTTTAAAACTTCCAGAGGGGATTCTCATTTGCATTCAGAGTTTATCAGAGTTGTGGGGAGAACTGACTTGGAAATTTGATTTCTTAGTCTTCTGCATTCATTTCTATACAAATACCAAGAAACAGAACCCAAATAGTCCTTTGCTGACCTGCCCCCAAGGAAGGTGATGCCCTTGACTTAGGAGATTTAGAAACTGTTGCTTATCTCCAAATCATTTGCACCTATTTCTTCTCAGTGGACACAATTTCCAGGAATCCAAAAGTAAGATCACAATTTAATAAACTACCTCTACCCAGAAACTTGTCCTTTCTGTTCACCTCCTTTCCCCCTTCCCTACCAGGTAAAAACTATACACACAGGATGTCTGGAGCCATCAAGATCCCAAGTAGGTAACTGGGGATCAGAATTAAGAGGTAGTGTGACATTTGTAAAAGAACAGTCCCATACTTCTATCAATAAACCAATCCTTTTTTCCCCTACTCATACTGTGGGGTAAGATGGGAAAGCAGTAGGGAGAGAGGCTTCAGAGATATGCATATGTATAAACCCTCATTTAAATATATCTACATACTAGTATTGCAATTCAACATTTAATGAGTTCTACTCTGAGGCATTATGGTAAGTATTAAAGCTAAGGAGATCAATAAAATATCTATCTAAGCATGGTGTTACTCAGAAACGTAGGCAATAAGGAAAGTAAGACACTGCGATACTAAGAACAATTCCAAATATTAACTTTGGTGAGCATAAACTATTTTTAAATTTGATCATTAGACCTACCACTTCAATGAAGATCGAACATAGTCTAACGAAAGAACATTGGATGGAGGTTAATGGCCTGGGTCCTCATCAGCCCACATCAGCTCCACATCAGCCACTGATCTGTCTTGGGTTTCTGATCTGCTGAATCTGTGGATTTCCAAAGCTCCTTCCAGTTCTATGTCCTCAATCTATTGCAATGGCCTTACTAATGATCCACTTCTTACTATAATTATGTTTTTGATTCTTTCCCCGTATTTCTCTTTTGCAGATTCTGTTCATGGGCATGATGACTGAGTACTATCACTACTTTTTCACAACTCTGGTAAGCACGTCAGTAGAAACGTATTCCGTGCTATAGGAAGCATTTCTGGTTATTTCAATGTCAGCCCCTCCAGTGTCAGAGGCAGGATATTGTCATGGAGATTTGTATTACTTTCCTAAGAAACCTATAAATCCAGAAATGCTGAACAGCAAGTATTTCTTTTTTAAACTAGCATCTATGTATATGCATCTGGAAAGGGATTTAAGTGATACTTCCATTAAACAGAAACTGTCAAAGCATATGCATAAAGAAGAATCATCTACATTTTCTATATACATTAGAAGGCACACTAAAGTGTATCTTGGCTTTTTTGATCTATGTGATTTACCTGCCTGAGTCCAGTAGATAGCTGGGTTAGCCAGGGGTCACCTACCAGGTGTTTTGAAGACCGTCAAGAAAAGGAGCATTGGATGTGCTTTGCACAGAGAATATTTTTCAGCATAAAAAAATGACACGGAGCCTAAGAAATTAAGAAACAACACCTGAAATTTTGAGAGTATCAAATCAAAAGAGAATGATTTAGGGCATTTAACACATGTGAATGATGTGATATCTCTCATTCAGTTTCAAAACTCAGTGCCACCGCCACACACACAGCACCCCACCAACACACACACACACACACACACACACACGCACACACACACACACAGTCTCCACTTTCTTACATGAAAAGAAAACATAAAAACAACCCTCTTTGTTACTCCATTAAGGTATGTCCACTGAAATCTACCCAGATTGTGGGAAATGTATTAAGAGTACCATTTTCCCAAATAAAACTTGCAAGGTAGGCTGATGAGTAAAAGAAATGAAAGAATTTGGAACAAGACCAGGCAGCTGTCCTTGAATACATACTACTGATAGAAGCAGTACATTCCACTCCTCACTCGAGTATCTCTGAGAGCAGGAAGAGATACAGAGGACATCATGAGACCAATGTTCTGGGGCAAGTGCCAAAATTATCACTGCTCCAGAACTTGGGGTGAGGGAGTAGGATGCAGGGCAGAAGATCTTGAACTAAAGTTTCCATGATCTTCCCTCCCTCAAGGACATCCTAATCAGGTGTTCTGTCAGAACAGTCAAGGGAAACCTTGAGAGCTGGAAATCATCTTACTCAGGTGACAAGTAGAGCTGTCTCCCCATCAGCATGAATACCTGGGTTCTACTCAAGGTGGCATGGCAACCTGTCACAGAAATTTCTATCATTCCTGGCTGTGTACCCTCCTAAGGGCAGGTTTTGTTGAAATTTGGGAAAGAATATGAACAAAAAATCCTTAAAAGGCTGGTCTTCACGGAGACCTTTCCAGAACGAGACTTACCCTCATAGTCTTGCTTTTTTCATCCTTCACTGACAAGCAGATGTTGCAAATCGGACCCTGGTCTTTCCATATTCCATATTGCATAGAAACCTCAATTTTTAAGCCCACCTAATTTTGCACCTGTGTATCGTATTCATTTTAGCATACTGCATTATGTACTGTGGAATCCGTGAGGGATTCCATATGCTTTCTGGAATATCCTGTCTGACCTCTTGTAGTTTGAGTAATTTTCCTTCCATTCATTGAGTGGAAATCATTCTTTCTATGTCCTATTCTTTAAATTTGCTTCTTTAAGCATTTTTCTTTGGTTTTATCTGCATTCTGCCATGCTTTGCTTTTTTATATTCTTACCATTCTTGCCCATGAGTATTAATAAAACTTAAAGAAGAAAGAAAGTTACATAGTTCAAAGGGAAAAAATATATATAACACTTTAGAAGGCAATGCTCTTTTTCTGATACTGAGCCAGGAGCACAGAGCTGCCCTCTTAAAGTTCTACAGCCTAATCCAACATTATCTTGGGAAAGGGTAGCAGTGTAGAGGAAGATTACTCAAAAGAACAAATCTGTATGCATCTTCTGCAAATATAAATCATGAGGTATTTCTGAAGCTACTTCTTTTCCTTAGGAACTGTGCTCATCACTGATAATGTACTACCTTGCATTGCACTTCCATAAAGCATATACACTGTTAGGAAACTTCCATGGAAGCTTTTCTCTCTTTTTCTTCCCCTGTTAAATGTTATTTTGAAAGTTTGTTTTTTTCTTAAACATGAGACATTTTTGATGACATATTTTAGAGTCAACCTTTCCTCATAGGAAAAAAGTTGAAATTATCACATAGATCTGTTTTAAATATGAATCAATATAAACCTCTGGTTCACGCTCAGTAATAGAAAACACAAGTGGGTTAAATGTTTTTTTCTGGAAACATTGTCTGAAAGGGAACCAGTTCTACGGTTAGGGTACTCACACAACTCTATGTTCCAGTTTATTCTCTGAAGAGAACTCTTCGCTTCTTATTTGATGCTTGTGTCCAGTGAATTCTTCATGCCCTCAATGGTTGGGACATGAGTGATTTTCAATGAGCCAGGAAATGATCATTTTTCCTTCTGGAAATGATCTTCCTGTCAAATGCATATGCAAGTTCCAAATTTCACCATCTTTATAAGATCTGAGGCAGCAAGATGTAACGGAGAAGGGAGGTACTGACAAGTGGGTTACTCTTTTTTAAAAAAAAATTTTTTTTAGTTTACTTATTTTTGAGACAGAGAGAGACAAAGTATGAGTGGGGGAGGGGCAGAGAGAGAGGGAGACACAGAATCCGAAACAGGCTCCAGGCTCTGAGCCGTCAGCACACAGCATGATGCGGGGCTCGAACCCAGAACGCTGAGATCTTACCTGAACCGAAGTCGGATGCTTAACCGACTGAACCACCCAGGTGTCCCCAAGAGGGTCATTCTGGAAGCGGTCACAACACCGCTCAGAATTTCAGTGCCCTCATCTATAAAATAAAAGTATTGGAATAAGTGGACACAAAGATCTCTTCCTACTCCTCAAACATTATATCCTGGACAGAATTTTCCAACTTCTCAGAATACCTAAGGAGATACTAATTATTGACAGCCAAATTCCTCTTCTTGATTTGTCCAAACTCTAACAGTGTTGCAAAAAATAGAGGAAAATGAAAACTGGTTACTTGCCTTAGAGCTTCTCAGGCGGCAGCAGGCAAAGGATGAACAATGGGAAATGTTCTTTCGTGAAGCGACGTGAGGATGGCTGCCATTTTATTTTATTTTTTTTTGTCTTTTTTTTTTAAATAGTTTATTGTCAAATTAGTTTCCACATAACGCTCAGTGCTCATCCCCAAAGTGCCCTCCTCCATGTCCCTCCCCCCCTCCCTCCCACATCCATCAGTCCTCAGTTTTTGTCAGCATTCAAGAGTCTCTCATGGTTTGCCTCTCTCCCTTTCCCCCACCATTTCCGCCCTTCTTCTCCCCCTTGTTCCTCCGTCAAGTTCCTCCTAATCCTCCTATACGTGCAAACATATGATATTTGTCCTTCTCTGCCTGACTTATTTCGCTCAGCATAACACCCTCAAGGTCCATCCATGTTGCTACACATGGCCAGATTTCATTGTTTCTCATTGCCATGTAGTATTCCATGGTATAGATAAACCACATCTTCTTGATCCATTCGTCCGTTGATGGACACTTAGGCTCTTTCCATGTTTTAGCTATTGTGGAGAGTGCTGCTATGAACATTGGGGTACACGTGCTCCTATGCCTCAGCATTTCTGTATCCCTTGGGTAAATTCCTAGCAGTGTTATTACTGAGTCATAGGGGGATGGCTGCCATTTTAGTTTTAATCTATCTGTTGCTTCTGCGATCGTTATCCTCTTTTGTATAGAGAGTGTTGAAAATGTTAACCCTTTCTATCTACTTTTATCATTTTTAATGCTGCGCAGGACTTATTTGCTTTAGATCTGGAACTCTATAGGTACAGTGGTGTAAACATGACTGGGTTTCGGCTGCTTAATATTGACAACCCTCGCGTGTCCTCCATCATTGAGAAGTGGTCCATGGAGAGACTGCAGGCCCCCCCGAGGCCAGAGACTGGCCTTTTGGATGGCATGATGACAGTAAGTAGTCTTAAAATAAAATCACTTGAGGTGATGTTTGAATTCCTCGGGGGTTGGGTTAGAATCTCGTATGCCTTTTTTGGTGTGAGTAAACTTTGGTGTGCCTTGACTTGAATGAAAGAAGAAGGAGTAAACTTTTTGGGTATTTTGAATGCTTTCACACAGCTACTATCAAAAACTGCTATTTTCAGCTTTCTGGCTGTACATGCCTCAGATAAAGTTAATAAGAGTAGCCACCGCTCTCGGCCAAAGCAGAAACCAAAACAAGGGTAAGTGGAGAGAGTTTTGCCCCCCGGGAATGTGGGAAGGAGGGAGAGAAAAGAAACAAGCTACCGACAAAAATTAGACAGAACCAGTTTGCGGTCCTCATTTCTGCCACATCTCAGCAAGTGGTGACACACATGGAAAAGTGCCAGATTTACATACAGTTGGTGTGTGCACATTCGTCCTGCCTGGATGTGTACAGCAACACCTTTGCAGACATTGACAGTGATTCACACCAGCCATATGTTGCTCTTGAAGCAGATGCCAGGCCCACCTCCTGACAAGGGAGAGGTACTCTGCTGAACAGATAAATGGCAAACTGCCTCATCAGAGAGCTTCTTGCTAACATCATTTGTCTTCTGTTGTCAAAGGCACCTACCCTAGCTTTATTTCTCTAATGAAGTTCCCTCTGTGATGAAGAAAATAGCAGGAAATAAAAAAAAATAGAAAGAAAGCTTTCTATGTAGGAACAGTGTCATCTAAAGGGAAAGATACTGGGAATGCAGGCAGGTAATAGCATTTGAAATTGGCATAGTATTTCATTCTCTCTTCCCATCATCAGGAGAAGCACTCTTGCTTTTAAGATGCAATTTACTGATAACTGAAAGGTATCATCTTGCAGAGAAATGAACTTGGGATTTCTTTTCTTTTTCTACCATTTTTATGAGAAATAAATGAATAGAAAAATTAATAAATGAATGAATTAAGTGGTTCTGGATGATTCCATGTTCAAGTTCCCTGTCTATTTTTCAAACCTGAAATAACTCTTAAAATATACAAAGTGATCTGAGAGATAATGATGGAAAGCATTTTGGTACAAATGAGCCTTGGGTGATTTAAAGCATTGCTTTGAATAAGAACAAGTAGAGAACATCTGGGAAATACTAGGCTTTCTGAAAGGGAAGGGGCAAGCTAAAGAGAGAGAAAGAGTCAGAGACAGAGAGAGACAGAGAGGTATGCTAATACACTGGTTTTTCTCATCTTCCTCTTGGAGTTGGAATTCCAGTGAGTTCAAATCTGGCTCAACACCATCTGCCCCTCCTTCCTGACTCCCAGTGAGATTTCTATCAGAGGATAAGATCTGAAATAATTATTACCTCTGCTTGGTATACACCACTAAGAAAGTTACAGCTTGGAGTTATGTTAACACAGATTATGGATTCATGCCAAAGAGTAAATATTCATCACAAGGATGTCTTAATTTATCCAAAGAAATAAAAGCATCTGTTGTATTCAATTATACTGAGCTGACAGAACAGTTTGTACATATTGACTGAGATGAGGAAAATCATTAATAAGGAGAATTGAGCCTTACAGCTCATACTGACTCAGGCCAGGCGTGGGGTACTATTTCCGTAGCACAGCTCTTAGTGACCTGGGCAAACGACAGTCCCATGGGCAAGAGCCATGTCAGAGCCAAGTCTCAATGGATGGAGGAGGTCCTGTTTTGCCTAAAATTTACAACTGTCATCTCCCCTAAGAAAGAGACCTCGAGGCTCTGTTCTTGCTCTTCTCGTTATTATTATAAACTGTAAAAAGGAAAATGAGTATTTATCAGAACAGAAGAGAAGGACTCACAGGGCACTAAAAGCGGGGAGAGTAGATATATCAGGTCATGTCTACACTACTCAAAAATGTGGTAGAACACAGCACCCACTAGAAGGTGGATCCCATAGTCATGCAGAAATGTGGTCCCCCAGTTTTATGGAGACGTAACTGTACACATTGTAGAAGGTGCACAGCATAACAGGTTGACATATATATCATAAAATGATTATTGCAGTAAGCTTAGTTAGTATCCATCATCTCACGTAGAGACCATAGAAGGAAAAAAATATAGTTTTGAAATTGATCCCATGAAGCATGATATTGACCTTTATTTGCCCAAAGAGCCCACTTACCAGTTCACTGCTTCCTTTTTGCTTCTAGTAAAGGGGACCAGTTTGGCGATGTAGAAACTGAGTCACAGCAAATTTAAAGAGCAGCTTTAAAGGCACTCAGTGGACTAATCTGAGTCAAGAGAGCACGCCCCATGTCCCCAAGCTGGAGCCCAGATCTAACAAATCTTTGTTCTCATGTCGCTTCTGTACTTGGACTCTTTTCTTCTCGACCTTACTGATGAAACGCCCCCTGGTTTCAGTCCCACAGGGTCTGTATTCCTCAGATCTCGTGCTTCATTCCTTCTTGTATCTGTATCGTTAGTGGCTCTCCCTACCTAAAACCCTTCCTGATTCCGTTTTGCTCAAATGCCACTTCATCAGATAGTCTTGCTACGAGCCCCCTATCTAAATAATGGCCCCCCATTGTCTCTCCCCTAGCCTGTTTTCCCTCGCTCTGTAGCCCTGTGACTTAATACGCTATATTTGGATTTGTTCTATGTCTTCCCATACAAGAATATAAGCTCCATGAAGACAGAGACTTTGTTGTTTTGTAATCTGCCTCATCCCCAGCAGTAGGAAAGGCCTGGCACAAAGCAGGCCTTCAATAAATATGTATTTAATAAGGGAACTAATACCAAATAAATAGGAACTGAGCTGCCACTAAGACCAAGATGTGAAACGCAAAATATTCGTGTAGTCCTGAAAAAATTCCATAGAAGTCTGAAGAGAGTTCCTATAAGTAAGAAATAGGCCTGAGTTGTCCAGATAGAGATTATTCTAAAGTATTAATATGTTAAAAATTAACCTTGACTAACCACTATTAATATTTAAGTTATGCCATTACTCTCATAGTATTGCATTCTCTGAAATCATATGCATTATACCACTACTCCCCGAGGTGAATTTCCTTGTTGCCCTATATAGTTATATTTTTGTGTGCACTACATACATATACAGATGCCCTGCAAATATATAATATAGAAAAATTTTAAATATGTTTAAAATTACTCATTTGTTTTTACCTCCCACCTACTTGTCTAATTTCCTCTTTAATGTCTTTTGAAGTTTATTTTGAGAGAGCAAGAATGGGGAAGGGACAGAGAGAGCAAAGGGAGAAAGAATCCCAAGCAGAATCCCAATCTGTCACAACAGAGCCCGTTGCAAGGCTCAAACTCACAAACCTTGAAATCATGAACTGGGCTAAAACAAGTGTCAGAGACTTATCCAACTGAGCCACCCAGGTTCCCCTTAAATACTTTTAACTATTAAAAATGTCTTAGAATGTCATACACTAAGATATCATCAAGTAATATTTTTATATGTATCAAAATACATCCAAATCTGAAAAACATGTCCAAGTTAAAAAATGTTGACTCCAGACTTAAGAGCCTTAGATGTAATTAAAGGAAAAAAAGTTGACTTTAAACATACAGTTAAGATTGAGCTAATTAACAAAACTGTTACTGAGTCAATAGAGTTCAAAAATAGTGAAACTCGTTATTTAAAACATCTTGAGATTAAAAAACGAAAGTGTTTTTATCAACCGAAGTGTTAATTAACTCAATAGAGGTTGGAGTGATTTTATAGAATCTACTTCTTTTCTTTTCACTACGTTTAAATTTCTCTTAGCGCTTGGGCTGATTTGATCTATTGGCTTTTAGATAGATGGATATTGGAGTGGCCCATTTTTGGATGTAGATTCCTCTCTGATTGTGAACCCAAACTGTGTATGATTCAATCCTGCATAGGAATCATAGAAACTACAAAATATTCATCTGTCATTGGCCTTTCCAGTTCTTCAAATGCATTCACAATATAAAGTTAGGTCAGCAGCCTGTGTTACATGTGAGTATTTCCTATCATGACCCAAAAGGGAAGCATTTTTCAGTGTCCACCTAAGTGTCCACTACTGCTCCAGTGGTGAAAGACAATGGGCTGTGGGATTCAGTGGGAAAGCAAGACCTTTCCAGATAAGCAAAGCCCAGATTAAGTACTGGCTATGTCTCCTGAATAACTGAATGACCTGACTAGGTTATTTAGCCTCTAGGAGCCTGCTTGCTCATCTGTAAATCTGTACAATAATACTGTGCAGTGTTGCTCTACAGATTAAATTAGATAATGTATACAAAGCCTCCAGGACATAAAATTTAATTTACTTGATGGTCCCTGCTGTCAAGCCAGTTTGCAGTCCATCAAAGAACAAAAGGCATTCTGAAATTCAGAGGCAGAATCCTTTTTGTTTACAGGAGACAAATCTCTTGGCTTGTACACATAGCCCAAGATGGCTCCTTCTCTGGTACCTGCATGACCTTCTTTGAGCAGTGGAATCTCCTGTGAATGTTTTCCAACTCCACATATGGCCCTCTTTGTCCAATTCCTCACTGTCTCTCTGTTTCTTGACATTACAATATGTTAACCTCTGTGTCGGGTCTCACTCGATCTGCTGGAGTTGGTATCTTAATCACTAAATTTCTAGACTGTGAGTACGTGATTTTATCTTTGCTACGTCTACAGCCCATTTCCAAACCCTGGTTTGCTTGCGGCTCACCCTTCCCGGCATCATTCTCAGCTCAAGATGTTCCCTGTTCTCTCCCACTACTTTGGCTCCTCAACAGCATCTACCTCCCCACCACAAGGGAAACTAGCTAATTCATATTAAGAGACAAATTCTACTAGCTGTATGCTCTGGGTAAGATATTTTAATAGGAAAACCGAATGAGAGAGTAAATGTAGGAAATGAAGGGAAAGGGTGTTATTCGGGAGAACTTCTCTTTTAGAAGAGAAGATATTAGATATTCACTAACCATACCACATTAGTGAATATTTCTAAATTTGCAGAGAAGATGGGAAATCTATACTTTTTGCCCATTTGCTTCACAAAGACTAAGTCTTCCTTCAGCACCCAATCTTGTCCAGCTATTTCCAACAATGTTATATACCAGGAAGGGAGCAAAATGCAAAGGACTCTGTAAAATCACATCCTGTTGCTAATCCTCATTAATAAGGTATAGCATCTCACTGGATTGTGTTGGGGTCCCCAAAATCCTTGGTGTGCAGGATTTTTTATTGGGAGTCAGTCACATAGGCACAGAGCAGCCACATTGCTGACCTCAGTTAGTCTTCAGTAGTTCCTGAGGGCAAAGTGGTAACAGCATGGCCCAGAGCCCCAGATGAACAAAACTAAGCATTCACCATACATACATCACACTGTTAATGTCAACTGTCTAGCATTGCCCAGGACCCCAGAGATACAGAATCATTATGATCAGCCAAGGTTTGGGATGTTATCTCCCAGAAACCAGTCAAAGGTCAGTCTTTTCTTTGAATATGTAGAGTGTGAGCAGCTCAGATGTGCTGAGTTAACCCTAAATTGCATGTTGTTGTGATAACTAAAACATTGTGTGAGACTGCTTTTCATAGGCTTGTTTCATGATCCATGTAGTGGTTAGAAGATTTTCTTAGGGTCCCTGAGTAACGGGGTTTCATTCAGGCTTTCGATATAAATAAAATGTGCACATAAGCACATTTAGAAAAACAAAATCTGAAACACAGGCCAATTTCTTCTACATTTACTTAAAATGACTTGAGGGTCACTGTTCTGTAACTGGCCTCCAGCATAGAACTAAAGAAGGAAGAAAATTCAGGGATAGTTTATTAGGGCTGTAAAATAGGTAGAGGGCATGTCTTCTCCATCTAAGAAAACAGTGCACTTCAAGAGGAAGCATGGTTTTAGAATAAATGGTTTTCCTCTTTGAATGTGAAAAACACTGATCAGGCCCATGGTTTTGAACCATGTTATTTCTCAGCCCAGTGTAGAGGAAGAAAGTCAGAATCCTTTCTAAGCCCACCTTGTGAAAAAATTAGATCATTGGAACATCACTCCTCACACTTCTGTATCAAATCATTGAATTGGTCAATTAGTGAATACACGTACAAATTTATAATAAGTATATTCCACTAAAAAGGTCCAGGTCCCCATAACACAGCAGCTTCATGGTTTTCAGAACATGAGCTCTGAAATCTAAGTTTACAACTTGAGTTGAAATTCTCGCTTGCCTAAGAAGTTGGGTAGTTATTAAAGTTATTTCCTAAAGTCACTTCTCCAAGTCTACATTTCCCTGTCTGTATAACAGAGACAATACCTATTTCAAAGGTATCATTTCAATAATTTAAGGAGATGGCATGTGGAAAATGCTTATAGTGCCTGGTGTGTAGTAAGTTGTCAATGAATATTCACCATAATTGAGCTATTATTGTACTTATTAAATCATCAGACAAATACTTGCTTTAGAAGCGCTTCAGTTTTGTGGTTATGAAGACAAACTCTAGTACCAAACTCCTGGTTTTGAATCTTGGTTTTCCCTCCACTAGTTTGGGGACACTGTACCTGATCATCTCTTTAACCACAAAGGAATAATGGTTATGGGGAAGATTTCATGTTAGAGCAGTACCTGACCTATAATAAGAACTTGATAAAAGGCAGCTATTATTACTGATTGAATTTCAAAAAGTTTCATTCTGCCAATAGATTACTCTCCTTCAATTACACCAAACTGACATAGCAGAATGGTGAAGCACATGTATGTTTGATTCAAACAGTCATAGGTTCAAACTCTGGCCACACAGCTGATTAGCAGAGTGGTCTTGGACTAGTCTAATTCTCCTGAGCCTGTTTTCTCATCTATAGCATTGATTATACCAAGTTTTAACTGAAAAGATCAAAACATTCTTAGGCTTTAACAATCACTACCACCGCTCTAACTTCTATGTGTCAATATATGAGTGAAACAGTTTATCTTAGAAGGACATCTTACAACCTTGGTGTTATACAGTTCTCACAAAAATGTATCTCATTTTAAGGCAAGAAATATCATTAATTCCTACAGCAAATGTTTATTAAAGAACTTTTATGTTCCAGTAACTGTGCTAGCCACTAAAGAATGAAGTCAAGGACTGCCTGGGTGGCTCAGTAGGTTAAGCATCAGACTCTTGATTTTGGCTCAGGTCATGATCTAGCAGTTTGTGAGATGGAGCCTTACATCAATCAGGCTCTGTGATAACAGTGAAGAGCCTGCTTGGGATTCTCCCTCTCTGTCCCTTCCCCACCTGTGAGCACACGTATACATACTCTCTCTCAAAATAAATAAACATTAAATATATATTATATATAAATATTAAATTAAATTTATATGTGTGTATATATATATAGAGAGAGAGAGAGAAAGAGAGAGAATGAAGTTGAACCATTTCTGCATTTACAAAACCCACATTCTTATTGAGAAACAGATGTCACTATAAATACATATGGAAATTACCATGATAGAATACGGATATGGATTCAATATTGGAATATTTGGATATTGGAATATTGAAACAGGCTCAGGAGAATTACACTAGTCCAAGACCACTCTGCTAATCAGCTGCGTGGTCAGAGTTTGAACCTATGACTGTTTGAATCAAACATCCATGTTCTTCACCATTCTGCTATGTCAGTTTGGTGTAATTGAAGGAGAGTAATCTATTGGCAGAATGAAACTTTTTGAAATTCAATCACTAATAATAGCTGCCTTTTATCAAGTTCTTATTTTAGGACAGGTATTGCTCTAACATGAAATCTTCCCCATAACCATTATTCCTATAAATACATATGGAAATTACCATGATAGAATACGGATACGGATATTGCACAGGATATGGATTTAAAGTGGGGGTAGTCTCTGGACTCATAGATGGATAAAGTGCATCTTTACCCTCTCTTTCCACGTCCATTAAGACATGCTCAGTAAATGCCTAGTAAATGTTGAATCAACAGATTTCTGAAAAAAAAACACATGAGGATTTTTTATCTATGACCTGAATTCTAGGTTTAACTCTACCAACTGTTGGCTATATGTATGATTCTACACACATCAATATCCTGTCTAAAGGTCAGTTTTCCTCCGTCAGTAGTTTTATCTATCTGTTCTGTTGATTTGGGGAGCTTGTTGAGAATTTCAAATAAATTTGTGATGAAAATTCTCAACTAAAATCTGAAGGTATTATACATTTTTATCCTTAAAGAAAACAACCTGACAATATTTTTATAAAATACTAGCAGTTTTGTGTGAAATTTTGCAAGTGAGAGAAATTTCACGCAGAAGGGAAGAATGAGATGCCCAACCCCCAAGAGTAATGACTACTTACACTTTCTATCAAAAAAGCAAATGCTGATCAAAGCAGGTGTATTCTGAACTAGTTACACAGGTCTGTTTTTCAGAAGGTCTCCTACAACCTACTTTTGGATTTGATTACACATCTCAGATCTTCTTGACTCTAGTAAATCAAAGTAAATAGCACAATTATCCCTATTTGGAAATTACCTATTAGATTTACTTGAAGCTGTTTCTTCCTACCAAATAAAAATAAGTAAATAAACATATAAATGGACATAAGTCCTAAGAAAGAAAATCTGATATTAAAATGTTGAGGCTGACCAGCATCTAACTCAATGTAGTTGATCTTAATACCATGCTTAACACAGAAGGTGCTCCAAAAATATTTGTTCCCTGAATCAAGTCTTTTGTGGCTGATGTGAGTAAAGTGGGTTGTTTTCTTTTGTTTTGTTTTTTTAAGAACTCAAAACAAAGCATAGCTATGACTCCAATTTACTGTGGAGTAGGAGGTATTATTTTAGAGAAAAATAGCTACTGGTGAGTGAAGACTGTTCAGCTGGAGAATGAATGGTTGTTGAGATCACACAAATAGGACATAAGGAAGCAGGCAGAATGATTTTGCAGGTAAAGGAAGGTAAACAAACGTGGAATTGAAGATGTGTTTTCCTTCACAGACTGAAGCGGCTCTGATGTATGATGCTGTGTACATGGTGGCCATTGCCTCCCACCGAGCTTCCCAGCTGACTGTCAGTTCCTTACAGTGTCACCGGCACAAGCCATGGCGCCTTGGACCCAGATTTATGAACCTAATCAAAGAGGCAAGTGCTACTTGTTCACAGCCCAGTTTTTGCCTAGGCATAGTGCTGTTTGACTTGTTTATTTAGTGTGGGCTTCCCACATGGCTCTGTTGGCATGATATCTATAAAGGAGGAGAAACCATCATCATCCAATCAGAAGGGATTTCACTATAAATGTTTGTCTAAAAGGACTACCAGAACTTTTCTAGCATGATGTTGAGAAGCTCAAAGAACTTTTCTAGCATGATGTTGATTACTAGATCATAATACTCTCTTTCATTTCAACTTTGGTCTCATATGCTGCTGGCTCTCCTCCACATATGTGAATAAGAACTCATAGGTGCTTATTCCAGGCCACATTGAGTCAAAGAGATGGTTTGCTCATTGCTGAGAGACACTAGGGATAGTTCCCACCTTATCATCCCATAATTCCAGTGTTTTCCTAAGTATCAGGTTGTGCAAGACTGAACAGAAGGTTCTGTTTGTCCTAATGAAATAACAACTATTTTGCCATTTGTCAGCAAACCAGAAAAGTCCAGTCCTATTCAAAACTTACCAAGTGCACTAAAAGATTTTCAAGAACTTGCCTGAGTTCTTCATGATTGCCCTGGGATCCTGGACTACCCCTACATTTTCCTTTTCTCTGGTGCAATTTGACTTCTCCTCATCAAACCCTCTTCTAAGATTCTGAGATTTCTCTTCTAGGTATGTGTCCTTGGATTATTTTTGACATCAATATATGCCCCAGGGTGTGTCTGGACTTGACAAGATGAAATAAGGTCTGAGTACACACTTTACTCTGTGATGCTGCTCTAATATTTTCTCTATGGGATGCAGAAATTTACCTTTCAAGTGAAGGGTATCCTTATTGCCTTTGTATTGGAGATGGTTGAGGTGAGACAAAGTCATAAACGAAATGAATGGGCAGGAACATAGTACAAGAGAAGAATGCCCAGCCAAGAGCAAGGGAGAAATCCTACTTTGGGCTCCATCTCTGCTTGTCTCTACAAACCCTCTCCTGGGCTGTTCAATCTACTTCCTTATTAACAGCTGACTGATCCAGAAGGATGAGAACAAAAGAGGCAGTATGCATGAGATTTAACACTACTCAGGCTCCATAGCAAGGCTGAGTCTAGGGTGTGGCAAAGCAGCACCTTAAGCTTCCTTAAATTTTATGCCTTGGGAAAACTCTCTTACCTCACCCTAATCCTAGTGTGGCTGCTTGGGTTTAAGTCCCAGCTCTACAATTTGTGAGCTATACAATAAAGTTAAGAGTTACTTAAGGAAGTTAAGAGTTACTTAAACTCTTGTGTCTCAATATTCTCTTCTGTACAATGGGAATAGCACCTTCTCTCTCATAGCATTATCGTGAGGATAAAAAGTAAAGTTGTGAAGAACAGCACAAAAACATAGTAAGAATCTGAGATATTAGCTCTTCTCTTACCATTGGGATAGACTGTTACTAATAGCCTCATTCAGTTTACTGAGTATGATGCCAGGAATTTAAACCTGGCAACAACAACATCAACAAAGAAATCACAAATATGCATGAAATGAAATACTCTTTCTGACAGCTACAGAAATCTGACATACTATCTCATGGAATAACATCACCCAGCCTCTGCTCTCCCTGCAGCGATCATGGCTAGGTCAGGATCACCATCCTGATCACCTTGATCTTTAACAAGAAAACAGCTGGTTTCCTTTCATCTCCTACCAGTGCAGGGAAACACATGAGGCCACATGAAAGCTCAGGATCAAACACTCAGAGCACCCCAAGCATCTTTTTGCTTGTATCAGAAGATAAAATTACCGAGCTGCAGTTAGGCGTGTTTAAAGAAATAATGAACTCCAAGATGAGGGACCACAATGAAAGCAAGAAAGCATCCTATGATCTTTTTACTCCAAAGAGCAAATTCCCCATTCTCAGGCTCCACAGTTGGGGGTTGAAGAGAGAGGTGCATCATGGATTAAGAACTTTTATCACCATCATGCTCATCTTTGTTGTCCCCTGAGTCACAATGCCATATGCCACCCTTGGCAGGGTACCTGCAGAGAAGGGATGAGGGGTGACCAGGAGCAGTGTCCCAGCCTGTTGAAAGATTGCATGGAAGGAATTCTGAGACAGGTCAAAACATGCAAAAATGATAGAATATAGATGTTTCTTTCAAAGAGTGCATAATGCAACAAAATTTTGTAGGCTTCGGGTTTTATTAAGAAACATGAAATAAGGCATGTGGCCCTAAAACTTCCCTGGGTCCTTTCTTTTAGTAACTATCACTCTCTAAAGAATTTCCAAACTATAATCAGAAATCATGTAAAGGAGCAAGTCAGCAGATTGTATTTATGGGGTGAAGAACAAATTTGTCACAGGAGGCAAACTTTCCAAGCAGAGAGGTGATTGTGTGTGCACTAATCCCTGATAACTTCACACATCATTTAGAATCAGTAAGCCTTCCAGACAAGTTATTCAGGCTAACCACCCTTCGGTGTTTCAGGCTGACTAGAAAGAGGAAGAATTAAGGGACATTTTAAACCCAGTAGAGTGTCATAGTGTCATCTCTCTAGGCATTTGCTAAGCAAATATAATAGGAGATTATAAATCTCCACCCAGCAAAAGGTACTGGACTCCACCACACAAGTAACATTAATTTGGCACTATAGGGAACTATCTCCCCCCAAAGTGGTAAGATGTGGAATTTATTATCTACTATACAAATTCTGCATAGTGGAGAAATGGCAGACTTTGAAGTTTCCTGTGTCTAGGATAAAACCTACACTCAGCAGCAGAATCTTCAGGGTCTCCAGTGCTCCGAATCCTGATCCCCTATGCCATCCCTCTCATCTCCTGCCTCAGTGCCAGCACTTGTTGAACCTACTGGGACTCCTTGAACTTGCTATATGCTCCTACCACATTCTCTTGCCTCTGATTGAAAGGCCTCCCCTAGGCCATCCTTTATGTCTCAACTCAAGCACTAGCTTCTCTGTGTCGACTCATAAATTTTGGCTCCTTAGCTCCATCACCATTGTTAGACCATCATATTTATTTACATGTCTATCTCCAAGCTGTATGTTTTCAGTCTCGTTTCTCTAGTTCTTGGTAAGACTGGGCATAGAATGAACACCCAATAAGTGGATGTCAAACAAGTGAATGAGCTAATAAATGAATGAACAAGCAAAGGAACTGAATGCACATGACCTATAAGCAGGTACTATAGGACAGACATGGAATATGAATATCATATCCAGAAACAATTCAATGAAGCAAAAAACAGAGTCAGCTAGACTTGTATACCAGGACCCTAGGTTCTGGTGAGAGAGTGAGGCAAGGGTCTGAGGAATAGGCCAGCCTCTTTAACTCTGCCACTGGGGGCACAGACCCTGAGATTTAATTGCAATTTGCTATCTATGTGAACTTAGTCATTGAGACTCTTTATTCTCAGTTTCCTCTTCTAAAAATGCAGATAAAAATTCTATGTGTTTGTGGAGATTCTATATATATGTATAGTCTAGCAAAATGTGTGGCATACAATGGTTGCTTAATAACTGGTAGCGATCATAAATGGAAGTTCCCCCTAAAAATGTTTATCAAGTAAGGCAGTTGTCAGGAAGAAATGAGGCATTGCATATAAAACATTAAATATATTGCCTGGCTTATGTAAGCACTGCATGATTACATGTTGTAAGGCTTATGGGTAATATAACATGCTTACATGTTATCAATATTGTTCTTAATGGTATCAACATTATTATTGTTGGAGCCCAAGATGAAGTAGCAGTATCTGCAAAAAGGAAGACAGGACCTAGCAGTGGAAAATCAGGAGTACCATGGAAAGAGACGTGGCACAGAGAGCCAACTGCAGTGATGCCGGGGAATGAGGGAACTTTCGGTCATAGAGCATATGCATGATTGTTCAGGAGAGACCCCAAACATTAGGTAATCATCAACCAGGTTGAGCTACCAAAAAACCCTAGCACATCCACATCTCAGGTCAGTCATAGATATGATAGCTGAAGGTGGGGGCTGAGGAAGCCAATGGACTTCCTGTCTGTGGTCAGGAGTGACTCTTGACCCAGAGTAAGTTCCAGCTGGCTGTGGGGCAATCGGTGGAGCAGGTGCAGCAGGGGCAAGCACACTGAGGCATCTTGGAAGAAGAGGGTCTATAATCTTAGGTGCTGGGAGGGGCATTGAACTGTGGGTACAGTGAAGTGAATTATATATTTTAGGTGATGTCAATGGTTCTTAATTATTTTCTGGGTTACAGACCCTATATTAAAACTGACTTAAACCATGGCTGCATTGTTCCCACAAAAGGCAGAAATATCCATCTGCAATCTCAGAGGCCTTACAAATACCCTAGTTGGCCTGAAACCCATGTTAAAAGTATCTGAATTGGGTACTGAAAATAGAATTTGGTTGAAAGAGAGTTTCAATATGGTGAACAGCAAAAGTATAAATGAAGCATAAAGAGTTTTGTTGGGGTCATAAGGAGTGGCCCCTTGTAAAAGTGGTGAGAAATGAGGTTAAGTAAATATGGAGAGACAATTGATTAAAATTGCCTGTTGAGCTGAGAAAATCAAATTTGATTGATAATTAATCAGAACTCACTGTTCTTGAGACACAAAAATATGATATTTCAGACAGTTCATCTTGTGTAGCCTTGTATAAGTTTGATTAAAGCAGATAAACCCACAAATATTATTGACGAATTATAAATCTCTTGTTTTGGAATTGGTCAACACTCATAAAGATTTAAAAGGGGAAAATGCACAAGAGAAATATATAAGTATTTCTTGAGTACAATCCTGACTTCTCCCTTAGGTCTAAATTCATGTATCTACCTCTCTATTGGAAAATATCCATTTACAAATCCTGCTGACACCCCCACATCAACAAATTCCCAAATATAATCTGTCATTTTATTTATTAAAGCTATTATTGCTACATAAGCCCAATTTCAATAAATGACAATGTTAACTGGGATGTCAAACAAACATAGCTAGTGGAATAGCAAACCAATTCAATGTTGCTCCTATTGCCCACTTAAAATTATTTAGTGAAAGTATCGGCAGATTTTCCATGATTTTTGTGTTTACTTAAGGCAATGACAGTCTGAGAGCCCCCTAAAAGTTGATCTTCAAGTTAGGAATTAGAATTTCTATTCTATTACTCAGAAGTCCAATGTGACTTAACATCAAATTTCTCTTCCCTTCGAGCTCAAGTCTGCTGGAAGACTAGGGGGGTGGAGAAGTGTGGTTGGTTTCTCCTCTTTCTCCCTTCCTCAAAAAGAGTGAAGACACTTTTGCTTGGCAGGACTGTCCTGTGCTCTCTGGGATCAGCAGTTAGTCCAAGCTTATGTTCCCAATTGGGCCTAAGGAATTTCTAAACCTAACTTTTTTTCCTTGAAGAATTTTCTTTGACTGTTTATGATTTTCTAGTTGGGCAGTCTTTCCTGATGTTTCTTTGACCCAACGAATGGGTGTCTTTCAGATGGAAGCATATATGCTTCCTCAGCCCCGTGATACCCAGTGGTACACCTCTTGCTTTCTTCTGTTCAAATCTCCTCACCCCTCTAGACAGTCCTACTAATTATACTCCCACTGAGGCACTCTGGATTCAAATCTAGCACCCAGGAAACACCCACTCACCTCTCCTTGGGTATCCTGGGAGTGACTGCCTCTGATCATGATGCAGTATTTCCTGGTTGGGCCACACCTCAGTTGATCAGATATTGCGTAGTCCTCTTTTGTCACCTAGGAGCCACACCACAGTCCATAGTCTACCTTGACTTCCTCACGTTTGAGTCAGCCATTGGTCTTCTGCTTCTCCAATTGCAGCCAACTAGTTTCAGATTTCTCTGAAGGACCCCACAAAATCCTACTTACCATGATTCAAAATGACATCCTGAAGGCAGAAGAGCACAATTCACAGATAAGCAACAGCTCTCTCTGGAGAAATCTCTCTAGCAACTCCCTCTTTCATACATGTGACCCCTTTTATAAATCCTTGATCTCATGGTCAGGTCCAAAGATCTAAAACAATCTCTGAGGGACACTTCTTTGCACATATGCATAGGGACCTTGGGAGTGTTTATCTATATACTCTGGCATCCTGATATCTATCATATTGGTAACTGGGTTGAAACATTACAGTAAAATAGAACTTGTCACTCAAACCAGACCTCTACAGGTTGTCTAGATTTCTCTGTCCACCTCAGGACATTCATCTAATTAATTAAGTCCTGTTAAATTTCTAACCTAAATGTTAAGTATCATTCCTTGCTCACTGCCCTCATCATTTTTCACCTGGTTTATTAAAATGACCTCTAATTGAGCCCCATTTCTTGATACTCAACCTTTTTATAACTGTTGTCATGTATAAACAGAGTGACATAATGTGTAGTAGGCATTCTACCCTCTACAAACATAAATTTGCTTTTAGTTTCCTACATTCACCATGCTTTTCTCACACACTGAGACAGATGAACCTCTTTTCCTGACTAAAACCTGCCTTATAATGCACATTTGTCATATGTCTTTCAGCCTGGAAAGCACTGCCTCCCATTGTTTACTTGGACTAACTCTTATTGAAAACTTGAGCCTCTCCCCTCTATTTGGGGATGGTCCTCCACTCGACTCCATAGCTCCTTTACATCTCTACATGAGGGCTTAACATGCTTCATTCAGACGCTGTAAGACCTTTCCCTTGAACAAGGGCAAAGTCAATTTATCTTTGTGTCCTCAGAGCACTATGCCTGCACATGGCAGGCATTTAAAAGATGCTTATTGAATTGAACCCAGGAAGTTAAAATCTACCAAACTCTTCATAAATTTTGCTGAACTAATACTTAATTTTAAACTATATAAATAGTCCCAAATTGATCTGGTCCAAAATAAATTTACTGTATAGGAGTGAAAATTATTTCCAAATACCAACATAAATGGGATATCACTGGAAATACGGGCAGCTTTCTGCCACTGTTTTGCTATGAAGTTGTAATTTATTTGTTCTATTTTGACTAAATGAAGATGATTAATTTGAATATATACATGAGGTAATTAAATTTAAGCTCTTAAAAATCAAAGAGGAGAAGATAAAATTCTCCACTGAGTCACCTCTATTTGTCTTGATATTTATTTGGACTTCTACTTAATAAGTCAGTATTGAGTGTTAGTTTTATTTACATGAGATCCAAGTGAAAAATTACAGAATTAAAAAAAAATTAAAGACCCTGGAGAAGCAAAGCTCTGACATGTTTAATCCTGCTGTGGCTACACTGAGTAACACTTCCCATTATTGCCTGCCATTTGACTTTGATTGCCAGGACAAGATATCCCTTGGATTAATTAGATGACATTGGATCTGGCAGTAAACTCACTCAAATCTCTAGTCTTTGGAAAAGGTTGCACCTGTAGTTCTCATTCTGCACCTATTGAAAAGTACCTGCAATCCAACCCATTCTTCAGCACCACCACCCAGTTTTGCACTGTGTAAATGAAAACCATTTACCCCTGTACCCTTCACATTTAAGACATTTAGAGCTAAAGGAAGAGTGGATTTTTCAGGTCTTTCCCTCAATTCCTGTACAACTCTAGACAGAGAAATGAGATCAGTTCCCAAATGTTCATAGTTTACAGTTTTTACCAACTATATACACTGTCTTATATAAAACTAAGGTCTAAAATACCTATCTCTGAAACTGGCAATCCATGTCCAGAAGAATAATCACCTGTTGGAAGTGAAAAAAAGGGGTGTTCAAATAGAATGGGAGGTTTTGCCAAATTCTCCTCAGTTAATGTGATTCTAAATAACATTGGGATTTGTAAGATAGTTTACAGAGACTCATGTCAACTACCCAGTGTCCCCCATTCAGCCTCCGATGTCCTCATTCTGCATCACATGGACTGAAGAATTTGCTTTCTATACCACAGTCTGTATGTATGTGTACATGTGTATGTGTGCTCATGCATATGGATGCGTTTAATATACTGAAATGAATGTTATATGTATGGTGATGTGTGGGTATGTGTTTTGTGGGTGTGTGCATCTATATATTTCATTCAGCAATTTCCTTTTCTAATCAATGTTGGGTTTTGAAATATATCTAATTTGATTCATATTTATTACTTTTCTAGTTTATTTCTTTTCATTGAAATCTACTATTCTATCATTCATTCATTCAACAAATATCTACTGAATACCTAGTATGTGGCAGGCACTATTCTAGACACCATGAATGCAATAGTGGGGGAATCAGACATATATAAAAGGAAATACAGTACTTAAAATGACAAGGAGTACCAGAAAAGCAACATTCAGAAGGAGGTACAGTGTGCAGGGGTCTTTGAAGGAAAAAAAAATGGGTATTGATATATTACAAAGGGTAGTTAGAAAACATCTCACAGTAAATGTGAAACTTGAATAAAGCTTTGAAAGAAAAGAGGTAACATGACATGCAAAGATTAAGAGACTAAAGAATCCAGGTAGAGGAACAATTCATTTATTGAATACACAGTTGACCTTTGAACAGGATGGATTTGATCTGCGAGGGTCCACTTATATGCAGATTTTAAAAATATAAATACAGTACCGTCAATATATCTTCTCCTCCTTATGATTTTCTCAAAAACATTTTTCCTTCTTTTTCTTCCTTTATGTAAGAATGCACTACATAAACATATAACGTACAAAATATGTGTTACTCTATTTATGTTATCGGTAAGGCTTCAGGTCAACACTAAGCTATTAATAGTTAAGTTTTGGGGTAGTCAAAAGTTAAATGTATTGTTCAAGGGTCATCTGTACTTTAGTGTACTTATCCATTCCCTTATGAATGGATATTTTGAATACTTCTTTTTTCTTTTATTCTTGGCATATAGAAACAATGCCATAATGGACATCTAATAGTCTTTTATGAACAACTATGAGTATGCTCTAGAACAGCACTGTCCAGTAGAAATATAATGTGAGTCACATAGATGTTAGATTTTCTAGTAGCTAATTAAAATATTAAAAGCAAACAGCTGAGATTAGTTTAAATAAGATTGAGTTTAATGCGGTATATCCAAAATATTATCATTTCAGCATGTAACCAATACAAAATTATTAATTCATATTATTATTATTGTTATTAAGTCTTTTATATCCAGTTTATATTTTAAACTTGTAGCACTCAGTTCGGACTACCCACATTTCAAGTGCTAAATAAATCTTGGTGACTAAATAAAAAAAAATTGTTTCTTTAGCATCTCACCCAGCCAGGCTAACTAGGAAACAATATGAAATCAACATATGTGGGATCCATGTTTTATCGTGATAGTCACAGAACATACTAGTTAACTGTAATAATAAGTATCTACCCAACAAAGACAACGATAAAATTAATGTGACCAGGGTAATTTGAGTAAATCAAGACCAAACAACATGATTTCCAGGTTTTCTTGATCACATTCTCTAAATAATTATACAAGTGCCCTATTCCCACCCACTTCACACCCACTGGGTCTCAGATTTGTGTTCCTGCCCATTCAGTTGATTTGCAAGTACAGAGGCCAATTTATTCTATGTCAGAAAATGAGCCACCCCATGAACCAGTGCCAAAGGAAAGTAGTTTATGAAAAAAGAAAATCCAGGTGCATATTCTAAGATAAATCTTTAGGAAATAAAAACTTGTTTATCCGAAGTGCATGGAACAGATATAGTTAAAGTCAGAAGATTTAGATTTGGAAATCAAATATTGGCAAGAAAAGCCATTATATTTTTAAATTATGCAGTGATCCATGCAAGCTGTTATTGCAAGATAATGGGTTATAAACAACACACATAATAGTTAAAATAATTATATATTGAACAGATGAGAATATGATAAATGCATCATTTCAGTTCCTGAAATAGCTGACATCCAAGGAAGTTATGTGGTCTAAAGGTTATGTTTATCATTTTTTCCTTTGCTTAATGTTTATTTTCATCACCATCATTATGTATACTTCAGATTTGTTTTTAAATAGCTTTTCTGAGAACCAGCTTAAAATTATGGATGACTAGGTGGAGCTCACATTGCTTAGATAGAGGGTGAATTTCAGAGGTTTGTCGTTGTATCATGTTCTGGGGACCTGAGTAAGATAGTAATTGTATAGTTAGCCCATCAGGGCTGTATTTATACAATAAATACAGAGTATGCCTCCTTTAATTAAAAACAAGTAAAATAACACCATGATGAATTGTCCTTATTAACTCCTCTATTTAGGAGACAGTGTAGATGAATTTTTGAAATTCATACAATCCTTTCTCTGTTCTCTTTTCTCAGCATTATCCACGCCCATCCCACCAAGTTACCTTTCTTCTTGATCTTACTGTTAGTAATTCCATGAGAAAATGTTAGCAAAATGAAAGTTTGCCAAATGAATGTATGAGTGTAATTAAGGAGCCAAGTACTTAAAGGCATAATTCCTTTCCTACACCTTCACAGGCCATTAAAGAACTTCTAAATCTGAAAAGCCTTCAACGTTCAAAGAAAAATCTCTTTGAGTGGATTGAGGTGTAAGAGCTGATTTGGGGGGGGTGTAAATAAACTAAATCTGTCTGCCTTCCAATCCCACCGCCGTAGGTACCCTGGCCTTAAGGAGGTCAAATGATTTCACTTCTTTGAAATGCACATTGTAGGGGCGCCTGGGTGGCTTAGTCGGTTAAGCGTCTGACTTTCGCTTGGGTCATGATCTCACGGTTCGTGGGTTCGAGCCCCGCGTCGGGCTCTGTGCTGACTGCCAGCTCAGAGCCTGGAGCGTGTTTCGGTCTGTGACTCCCTCTCTCTCTGACCCTCCCCTGCTCACGCTGTCTCTCTCTCTCTCCTAAAAATAAATAAAACATTATAAAAAAAAATAATAAAAAAAAATATTGAAATGCACATTGTATAGTATGTTTGTCCAAATCTTCTGAGGAGAAGAGAGAACAGGAGAATGGTGTGGGGCACAGATATTTGTTTCTCCTCATTATAATCCTATAGACTTTCTTAGCTGTCATGGCCAGTAGGAAGAAGATCCTAATTCCCAGGTCTTGCTACTTTCCCTCTACCTTTCCCCCAATACTTAAAAGTGTTTAACTCTTGGAATTGCTCCTTAATTCAACCATTCAATCACAAATATTTTGGAGACCTATCAAATACAAGTGGTAGAATTCAAAGAGAAGTAAAACATTTCCTGCCATCAAGGAATTAACAATTGATTGAAGAAGGTAGCTAAGATAACTAATATAATATACAATTACTATGTATAAATACATAATAAATACATAGTTGATATAATACAAATCATTAAGATAATAGTTAACATTGTTACCATAATGCATGACCTGATGATGAGGTATTCCAGAATTAACAAAGTTCCTCTTCCAAGAACACAGAGCATGTTTTTCCCCCCTCTTAAAATATTTTCCTTCCATTACTCTGAGTTTTCCCCCTTTCAATTGGAGTAGTAATTTTGGAATAACCCCTCTTCTAGTTGTAAAGCTTCTGTAATGTGACTCAATAGCCATTTTAATACACAGTGTTTATTTTCACATACTGCATTACTAATGGAACCCATTCTTCCGATGCTGAGGGCAAAAAGGAGACTCCTTGCCAAAGGTCCATACTGGAAATACGCTTCGTGACTCATTTAGCATATTTGATTATTTTTTAGGATTCCCAGACTAGAAATAGTGTGCTCACCAATGCATAAAAAAATTGATGGTGCTAAACATTGATATCAATCAATAAAATTATGACTAGAGTGTATGAACCAATTAATAAAACTAGAGAAAGAATTGTCAAACATTGCCTACTAATAAAAGTTCTATTTGAAATACAAATAAAAGGAGAGGTAACAATTTCTGGTTGTGTTCAGGCCTGCTGAGTATTGACACCTATAACTCAGCAGTCAGTCTGACACACCCATAGTTTAAAGCTAGAAGGTTCTGACAATAAAATTTAAATTCAGATTTTTTTTTTAACACAGATAATCAAAAGTCAGGAGTACTCTTTTCCCTTGTTACATTTGTGTGTTTGGCTCAGCAAGTAAATTCCTTTCCATGACTTGGGAGCAGACCAATCCATTTAAAGAAGAAAAGCATAATATTATGTATGAGTACATATATATAACAACTTTCCATTAATTATTTCTCATAATGTGTTAAGGTGGTATGCTTTTTTAAATACCTATACGTGTCCACATACACCATATACAATTGAGTCTTGAATTCAAGAGAAAGACCAGTGTCACCTTGGTCCTATTGCTTATAAGCTGTGTGACTGGGCAAGTGCCATCAACTCTGTCTCAGTGACCTCAAAATTCCATTAGTCTATGTCCCTATAGACACTGTTCTAAAAAGTGGAAGAAAGGTTGATCAATTACTTCTCCACTTGACCTTCACAACACCCCGAGGGGTCTTACCCCCATTTTACATAAGGACACCAAGGCTTAGCAAGGTTGGATAACCGGCCAAAGCTATGAGGTAGAACACAAGGTACACTCTTGCACTGCCAAGCTGACTATCTCCATCTCTGCACTCTACTGACTCTAAGATTCCAGAATTTTACGATGGCTAGATAAAGCTTTAATCTCTACCTAGTGGTATCACATGCTCGAAAACACTTGACTATATTTCTTTATGTATGTGCTTTTATTTATTTAACAAATATGTCTGATAACCTTGTGGAATTCAAAACATTAAGCACAATTCCTCACTGTTCTCTGTTGTATGGCTGTGCTTCCTACTCCATGACAGCTTGAAAATCACAGATGCCAATGATCCAGAGTTCTCTCTGCCTTGATGAATGAAGTGATCAGAGGTTTTACTGCATCTGACTTTCTTTGGCCAGTGATGCAAAATATGTCTGTGTTCACTCTAGTTCCTATTCCTCTCCTTTGCACTGATAGTGTACTAAAGAATCAAAACTTCTAGACTGAAAATATAGTAAAGCATAACTTTTCTGAAGTTCAGTTTTTAACAACTTCACCTATCTTGCAGAATTACCTTTTACTCCTGAAATGGCATCATGTAAGGCATGTTAAAATTTAATGGAAATATGGCAGATTTCCCAATTCCCTCCTTTTTCAGTTGGGAAAACTGAGATTGAGGAGTAGGCACTTGGTCATCTTCCATGCCTAGTGCTTCCTCAGATTCAGAAAATATGGATCTGAATTTATGCCTTGTTCCTTACCAGCTCTGTGTACCTCACACCCTCATCTCATTAAATGAGGCTAATTGTTCCTGATACACAAGAGTAAGAATGAAAGAAAATAGCATTTGTGAAAATGTCCAGTATATCTGACATGGGATTGGGAGAGTATTTTCCAAAGTGAGGTATTTTGTAGCACATCCATTTGCTGATTGGAATGATCAGTCAGAATGGGAGAAATTGATAATATGAGAGAGGGAAACTACAGAAGCAATGTCCTTGTGTAGATGAGAGAGTCTGGTTCACTCACTGGGTATAAGCACAGATAGTTCATCCTAATAACAGGAGAACACAGGCAGACTTGCTAGTAATGAGGTGGGTGGATGCGGTGTTGGGAACTTGCTGCTTCTGCTTTCTCAGTAAGATAGATAGCAAGCTCATCAGGTGAGAGTTTGGATGACCAGTCAGGATTTCTTTTAACAAGGAAAAAAATGGTGTCAGCCACACCGTCTATATTTGAAAACTCTTCCAGACCAGAACCATTTATTAAAGAACAAGTCTTCATACATACCACTTACCATGGTTACTCTGAAACATTTATTCGGCAATCAATATTGAGCGAGATATACTCTGTGCTGAATTACACAGATGAAACATGGTCCCTGACTTCAAAGAAAATAGATTCGAATATGAAGATAGACATGAAGGCAAATATATGCCTTCCCCTGGGCTGAGTTGAATGCTAGAGTTATCTTTAAGGTACATAGGGGGTCACAAGGGCAATAGTGTTCTTCATCTGAGTTGCTTTAAAAGACTTCTGAGAGAGAATGAGGGTCAGTCTATATTTTAAAGAGTGAGTTGGAGTGTAGAAGGCAGCATGGTGGGGAAAGACATTCCATTATTTGGAGACTAGCTGCTGGCTGAGAATGAATTATGGTAGGAAACAAAATTGTTGATGATGAGTGTAGACTAGTTCATAAAGGACTTTTATAGTGTGCTAATGAATGGGAAGAATTCCAGAGGCCAGATATTCTCAAAATGTACTGTGCAGCAAAATCACCTGAAGAAATTGCTGAAAATAAACAAAATCAGCAATTATTTTCCACATTCAACCTCCAGAAACTCAGGTGATTCTTACTTCAGTGTGAGAACAATTGCATGTTAGGTAACAAGATGAAGTTAACTTATGTCACCCATCCTCTATCCTGTGTGTATTGCATCATCCATCACTAACCAAGAATGTGGGTATGTACATGCTTTATATTGTACCATTATTCCTAAGTAAACCTTCATCATTGTTCACAATATGGAAGATACTAAAAGAGACATTAGCCAGAGTAAGTGTGGCCTCTTGCCCTCAGGTGTGAGATCTAAGTGAAGATCTAACAGAGCAACACAGAGGAATAAACTCATGTTGAAGAATAGGAAGCAGTAGGAAGAAAAGAAGAAAAGCCTGGATCAAGCCTTTTTCTCTAATCTTCAGAACTGCAGGGGAGTGGGGATATGAGGAAAGAATGTGGGTTTGCAGAGGAGGAGAGCAACCTTCTTCTCCATCCTTCACCTTCTTGGTCCTACATGGGCCAACAAACAAGTTCAGCCAATGGCCAGGGCTTTAGTTATCTACATTATTGAAAGTACAAACCAGTCATGTGAACATCAAGCTAATTATTAATTGAAAAGAATACTTGAATGCTGACTCCCTGTGTGTATAGCCTATGAAGAAACACTCAGAGAAAAAGATGAAAATGTTCATTGTTGGCTTTTATGTAAATCAGTGATCCTAAGATTTATTTGTCTTGGAAAGTCAGGTTTTGACACTAATGACTTGAGCTGACCTTTTGGGTATAAATGTTAGAGATTTTTTACTCATTCCTTTTATTTTATTGATTCCATGATAAATACAGCTTTGAAGTTTATGTGGCATGATAAATAAGTTTATATGGCAAGATAAATAAGAGTAAAGGCAACGTCTTTTCAGGAAGCCACATTCTTTTTCCCTTCTAAATATCCTATTGTATTTTAAAGTAAATATTCTGAACCAAATAAAAAGAAATAGGCTGTTAACAACATTATCTAATTACTCAAATAATGTAGGCTTAGTCAAATAATCTAGTCAAGATTTATGAGACCAAAAAAAGAGGATCTAATCAGAAAGTGACAGTGTATGTGATTAAAATTCTTCTGAGAAAGGAGTTGAAAAAGAAATATTTTTCTGAATCAGTGTAGGTGATGATTGTGGGAGTGTGGTCACTGTCAAATATTTTAAAAGACAATTTTAACCACTGCACGGGATTTAGTTTTAAAAAAATAATGAATATTTGTAAATGTGACAAACTGTTGACCTAATTTCGAACCTCCACTAAGTTTGCTCCATTCAACGAGCTAACACATTTTCTCTTCATCTTGCTATTATTAGAAATAGAATCAGAGCATCTTAACACAAAGCAACACATCTAGCCAAGAATTCCAATTATCCTCACAGCCCTCCCATTTTGTCAATAAGATTTGCTAGCAAAACATTTTGAAAATAAAGACAATAAATGAAATTCTCTCTGTGAAAGCATTACCTAAACATTAAACAATTCGGCATATGCTTACCTTGATAAAACTCATATTTCAGACTCCAATACATAATCTGTTGACTTACAAAGAATCAAATTTATCAACAAAAGTATACATATACTTTTTATTCATTCTATTTTTTATTCTTTTAGAAATGAACTTCTAAAATTACTTACAACATATGAAAGCTCAAATTCAATAATTTTCACTTTGACTATGGATGAGATTATGGGGTATTAGTGAGATAAAGTTACTTTCATCATTTTTAGATTGAGATGAAAAATTGAGGAATTGAAGATGAAAGAGAAGTAAAAGAAGATAGGAAGAGTAAAATAACAAAAACAAATAAATATGGGGTGCCTGGATGGCTCAGTTGGTGAAGCATCCAACTTCAACTCAGGTCATGTTCTCATAATTTATGGGTTTGAGCCCCACGTTAGGCTCTGTGCTGACAGCAGAGCTTGGAGCCTATTGTGTCTCCCTCCCTCCTCTACCCATCCCCCACTCATGCCCTGTCTCTCTCAAAAATAAGCATTAATTTTTTTTAAAAAAGAACAAAATCTTTGGAATGAGACAGCCAAGTTAAGTTTGGTTTCCCCATTAACTAATGATCTTACCTTGACCCCTCTGAGACCAATTTTTCTATCAAAGAAAGGAGATAAAAACCCCTGCTTTGAAGGGTTTTAATTATGATTAAATGAGATGATATGTAATGTGATATGCAGTCAATTTCTGGGTCCCATCTTTCTATCTTCTATGACCTTATGGAAGGTTTCCATGTTGTCTTGAAAATATTATCATTGTTAACATGAAAGTCAAATAAATAGTAGCAAACATGCCCGTTTGAAATAAAGCTTTGGTAAATTCTGTTTTCATATATCATAATATATGTATATATATATATTATAGTATATATATATAGTACATGTATATATATAGTATATAGTACAGTATAGTACAGTATATATATAGTATATATATATATATATATAGTACAGGTCAGGACACATAGATGCATAGCCTAGAATGCAGACTCTTGTGCAAATTTATTTATTGAGAGAACACCCTCAGTAAGTCAGTCATGGAATGAGGGAAGTTCAGTAGAACAGAGAAAGGCAATAGAAGAGATCTAGCCTCAGCCTTATCCCATCCGGGGACTTTGGAACATGTATTTTATCCCAACATGCATGAGCCCCTTAGGAGTCTAACACACCCTCAAATTACTTATTCATTGGCTATAGGCTACTACCACCTGGGAGTTTGGGACAAAGCCCCCAGGCATTTCCTGTAAGCTTAAGGGAAGCCAACACTCCCTGCAGCAAGTCACCAGGCTGGTAAAGGGGAATTGGGTGTGGCACCAACCAAAAGTGCCCCAGGTAGAAGAGGAAAACCAATTTCAATCGCATGGATTTTATACTAAATTATGCACTCTAACATAGAGTTCTCCCAACTTCAACAAGACCACTATGAAAATGCAGTTATTCAAGACCAAACGTGAGAACCATTACTCATTTTTAAGAAAGGTTTCCTGTAGGAGTCTCTGAACAAGAATTATTCTTAGAACACGCAGATCAAATTTGACTTACGTGTATTTGATTGACCTAATTTTAGGAATTAGTCTTCCCAAGATCTGCTCCAGACCTATAATCTTGTGGACCCATCAAGTTCCTAGAGTGACTGCTGCAGCTATATTGTGGGACACGGTATTTTACTGATTCAGAAATTAGGACATCTTATGTTACATATATCAAATCATCAGGTTGTACACCTTAATTATAGACAATTCTTAACTGTCATTATAGCTCAAAAAAGTTTTCAAAATCAACAAAATATATTGAAAAATATGACCTGGAAAAACCTTTCTTAGTGGAGTTATGTATGCGACTTTCAAAAAAAGAAAATAAATTAGGATGGCCTGACTAATACCATGAAGCTATTTATCAGGGGGAAAAACATTCAATGTTGGAATTGTCCTGGAATTAGGGTGACCAACCCTCAGTTTGCCTGAGGCCAAGAGTATCCCCAGGATATGAAATTTTCAGTTTTAAAACCGAGACAATCCTCACCCAGCGTAAATCCAGGCTGGCCAGGATACCTGGTTATAGCCATAAGCTTCCTTATTCCTGTGAATTGAGAAATTAGTGTACATGGCTCTTCAGCTTCAGATTACATAAATACATAATTTGCCCCTTCGACATTTTAAATTGAGAATGAGACAAACGGTAGGTTTTATACCCTCTTCACCGCCTCCTTCCCCCCACCATTCCCAGTACTTGAAAAGTTGTTTTCGTATGAAATTCATTGTTGCACGACAGGATTTCTGTCAGGTGTCACACTTGATTGTTCTTAGGAAGAAACTAAAAATTCATAGGTCGTTCCTGATTCCTATCAGCAGCTACTGAGCAAAGCTTTCTCTTGATTCCTAAGTGATTTTTTATTTATTCCTGATAATTTCTGTTTGGGGCCACTGGGAAATGAGAACTTTATCTCCCCTCAGCTTGATAGCTGGCTTTCTATTTTTTAAAATTTTAGGAAGCCACATTGTCTACAATTGGATTTCCTCAGTGTACATAAAGCTTACAGTCGTGTAGTGCTAAGAGGGAATACTGAGAATTTTAAATGATGTGCTAACTTTCATAGCATGTGAGTAACTTATGCTTAGACCAAAGAAGGAAGTGAATATGTCCTAGTTTTGTCAACTTCAGTGTCTTTCTCCAGAATATCGCCATTTTCTACCCGATCTTAGGGCCCGGATCACACATTAGGGTTCTTGTTTCACAGATTTTTCTAATCCGAGCAACTGCCAGCAACCCTCTGACCTCAGAGTAAAGCACAAGTAAAATTTAAGTGCAGAAAAGGCTAGACTGTTCCCAAGAGAATAAGAATAGGTGATGATCTCTCTGGAGCCAAGTCTAACAAAGTGCTTGCCCTCAAAGGCTAGAGCATGTCCTCTATTTTAAAGGAGTTTAAAGAAGGGTCGTGGTGGAAGCAAGCCATCTCTTTCAACAAATTGCTTGATTGAGTTCCAATTCTGTGCCTTCTAACACTTTCACATGTGATGCCCTCGTCCCGTTAAAACTGCTATAAAGCTTGCATGAGATCACCTTCCAAGGAAAAGTCCACTCAGAGCAGAAGCTCCTGTTATTTCTAGATAATACCCAACGCTGTAAACTACAGAGGTGATGCTTGCTTTTGTTATGCCCAGATCGCGATCTCCCCAAAATCCCAAGACCACCAAGGAGTCCGAGTCATGTATGCAAAGGCAAAGGGCTTTATTACGGGCTTAAGCTCAGGCTCCCAAACCTCACCAACGCAATGAATCCATGCTGAGAGCCCCGAACAAGGGCAGAGTAGGGTTTTTATGGGGTTTGACATGGGGGAGTCACAGAAGTTGTGACATGGGAACAGTGATCCAATCATAATTATTCAACATCATTGACAGGGGGTTTGACCATACACATTGTCTAGAGTATTCGTTACTTTTGGCGGGATCCAATTAGGACATTTAGAGTGCCTTTAAATTCAACCAATCACAGAGCGAGCCTAGGGTCTTGTTCAGCGACTAACAGGTTAACTTTAACGTTAGGTAACAGGGTCCTATCTATAGTTTCTCTCTCCAGGCCTCTCCCTTAACAATGTGGAGGGTGGTCGCTGGCCTTTCTGGATTGGGTGTTGCAAGGGTGGTTACTCCTGCCTTGGGCAATGTGTAACTACCTGTTAGTTTCTGGTAAGCTGTAACTCATGCCTTCTAGTTTAGAGGGGAAACTTAAAGCCTGTCATGGAGTCAGTTTGGTTTAGACGTTTAGACTTGTGGCCTTACACTTTTACCCCCTGGCATGCTCAATATTGGGGTCCCTTTCCACATCCAAGCCAGTATGTTTGCAGGTGAACGCACCCTAAATTAATTGGCAAGTAACTCCTTAACATCAGATGCATTACACACACTTCATACACATGCCTTTACAAGGAGATTGACTTTACTGACAAGATGGTGTCTCTAAGGATAGAGATTCAACCTTTGCATTTACTGGAAATCTCTGAGGAGTAAAGAGAACCATGACCTTCTCTGGCCAATCCTTTGATGCTTAAATAGGAAGAATATTTTAGCTCTCATCCTCTTAACATTCCTGCAAGGCAAAATTTTGTATTTCTGTATGTCTGTAATTTTTTTTAATACTAAGCAAAATATTGATGGCAGATGTAAGGTGATCTTTTTGTCCCTATGCATAGTGAATTTACATTGAATGGAAGTAAGCAGCCTGTCTTGTAATTAGAGTGTGACCCCTTGCAAGCAGTTTCTGGCAATGCACCTGTCCAGGAGTGCTTGTAAGAGCATTGCCTCAGGGTAACCGCACAATGGGAGGCGGGTGGGTGGAATCTTGAAGCCACACAGAGGTGTGAGCATCAGTACCTGGCACATGCCTTTTGAGAGCATCTTTTTAACTATTTGTGTAATGCCCTTTACATCTCTTCCAAAATCAGTCAGATTCTGTATCAGTTGCTCAGACTTGCCTGGGGCTACAATCCAGCAAGAGCTTAAACAGTTCCCATATTGGTGTCGCAAATGTCAGATGATAAAGAAACACTTTCTGCAGCTGTATTATGGCAAGATGAGGCTTCACACTGCACAAGAACCAAGTTCACTGGCTGCATTCTCACTGCTAAGGGGCAGCAACACCTTCCATCTCTGCTATGTCACTATGTTCCCTTCTCAGAAAGGTGTTTTATGTATTTTTAATGCAGCAGTAATAAGATTATTAAAAATTAAACCAGAGGTGTACTTTCATTAATATACTTTCGGTGTAGTTTGATAATTAGAGATCTGGAAAGGCCATCTTTTATAATTGGTTTTTCTTATTTTAAAACGTTTTATTCAGTGATGGCTGACAGTAAATTTTGCCCCATACCAATAGAGAGAGAATGGAAGCTGATCTAAATGAGAACAAGCCCAACCTATTCTAATTAACATGATTCAACTGAACTGTAATGGTATCAAAACAATTGACTTTTACCATTCCAACTTAATTATTCTACAATAGGCAGACTAATGTATGCTGTTTCCCTCCTTAAAGCAATTTCCAAGGTGACATCTTTGAAGTACGGCACCAAGCGATTTTTTGTTCTCATCCACAATTTGTGAATATTGTTTTAAAACACCATTAAGTCAAATAACCATAGTCTAAGTAAGTCTTTTGTGGTTTTGAGGCAGTTTCATGAAATGCCATTGGACTTATTTGACTCTTTTCTTCACTTGACTGAAAGTTCTTGAGAGGCTGAGTGATTCTAAACCCCAGAATCTTGGTCCTGAGGAAATAAATGCTGCAAAGTATTTGGGTTGAAAAAGTATTGCTTAATGTGATGTTAGGAAAACAAAACTGAAGGACTTACTCAGCAGTTCTGCCAAAATATCATGATATTGCTTTAGGCAAGTCCTATTCATTTCTCTGTGCTCTAGTGGGTATGGCTGCAAAAGGGTTAGTTAAGAAGTCGCAAAAAGATGAGCACTTGGGATTTATAGCATAAGAGCCTGCCACAGAATAATAAAAGACCCCTAGAGCTAAAATACAAGATAATTTTTTAAGCTAAAGTTTATTTGCTTGATGGACAAGGGAGTGGTATGTATCTCAAAAAATGAGTTCAGCAAGTATCCTGAAGCTGTAAGAGAGTATTGATAGAGACAGAGGAAAGGACTTTATTCCATGTTATGATTTATCAGCATTACATTCTAATGGATTCATTAGAGAGCTGGACTGGACATTCTTTCTTAGATCGGCCATTTATCTGGTTTAATTTTCGGAACTGTGGTTTTAGCTTTAAGAGAGGTCCAGAATGGGTTCTTACCACTGTTGGACCGCCCTCAGGCAGCAGATACTTATGTAAGCACATCCTGGGAATCTGAGCAAATTTCCAAACCAGATAGAGGAAGGAACAGAATAGTGGACTCTAAGAGATTGTTCCATTGAACATTTTCATGTGTAGAAGAAGACATGGTAGCCTGTGAGATAAAGTGATTTTCCAAGAATGAGAGAAGTCTTGCTACTTGCAGGAAGCCCAAAATTACAGAGGACTGAGGTGGAGAAAAATAGGACTGTCCTATTGTGATCCAGATAGGACCACAAGAGTCTCTGACATTGGAAAGTTTACCAGAGAAGGGTTTGTTTTATCTCAAAATAATTTCTGATTAAAGTATGCCACTTTTTGCATCTTTGAAAGTTGTAGTATTGGATAATTTGTAATAAATGATTTTAGCCAGAAATTCAATTTATCGGCATGTACTAAGTATATTCTATGCATGTAGCACTGTTAGGTACAAGAGGAGTGGTAAGCAGCAAAAGTAAATGATGAATACAACACTGGCCCTGAATTTAAGGATGCCATAATCTGGAAGGAAATGTATTAATTGTAATACAATACTGTTATGACATGGGCTATAATAAGATATAAATACAATAGTATTTACACTTCATGGGTAAAAGCTATATGTTCTAACTAAAGGGATTGGGAATGGCTTCATAGAGGAGACAATTTAGTAACTTTTCTTAATTTTTGTATTCATTCAGTAAGTATTTAGTGAGCACTTGCTAGATGGAGACACTATTCTTGGCAATTAGGATACATCAGTGAACAAAATAGATAATCCTCCCTGTCCTTGGGATGCTTACCTTTTATCAATGAGTAGAATATCTAAGAACATGTCAGGGGAGAGATTTCCATGTATAGGGAATAGTGGGAACAAATTCAAGAGTTATGAATACACGTAGAGTCTGAGGAGGCATGCACATGGTTGAAAGACAAGGTTCATGTATAGCCACTGGGGGGAGAAATAATTTCCCTCTATCTGTCTAGGTTCTTGATTCAGATGCCCCTGTAGTAAAAGAAACAGAGGTTAACAGGAGAAAAACAAACAGAAATTTAATAACATGTATACCTCTTGTACACATGGGAAATGCCCAGAACTGTGGAGCAAAGGAAGGAACCAGGTTTTTCAGCAAATCTCAGTAAATAAGGGAATGGTTGTTATGCAGATTTATATCCATGTCTTCTTCATTGATAAGTTTCTTTTTTTTAAGTTTTTAAATGTTTTTTAAATTTATTTCTGAGAGAGAGAGAGCGTGAGCAGGGGAGGGTCAGAGAGAGAGGGAGACACAGAATCTGAAGCAGGCTCCAGGCTCTGAGCTGGTGGTCAGCACAGAGCCCAAGGCGGGGCTCGAATCCACGAACCGTGTGATCATGACCTGAGCTGAAGTCAGATGCTTAACTGACTGAGCCACCCAGACGCCCCATTCATTGATAAATTTCTATAGATTTAGTTATTCTCCTCTTCCTGGTACAGAGAAGGAGACACCCTTAAAATTTGGAGATTTCCCTTGTAAATTGTTCTCACAAAAGGATAACTTCTTTTTAGTTTTCAGAGCTTCTCTGTATCTGCTGTTTTTTACAAAACAATCAGCCTAAAATCCTTATACCCGAGGAACATATTTTGGGGTGACAAATTCTGCTCCTCTTCATTGGCAAGATGGAGCAGAAAGGGCAGTAGGGAACAGCCATAAATAGTAAGTTTAGAAAGGGATTTTTATTCTCTAGATAATTGAAAATATTGTTTCAAGGAAGTGCTCTAATGAGGAATCTGAAACACCACAGTACAGATGTTATAACCACTATGATTGTTGCTGGGCAGAAGCACTGGAAAATACCTGAAGATTAGTGTAAAATGTTTCCAAGACTGGCAGCAAGAAGGGGGGGTTCCTTCTTGCCCTGAAACTTCCAGGCCTCATTCAGATCCACGCTGCTGTGTGAGCTTTGGATTCTTATGGCCATGCCATGAAATCTCATCTATTGCTAGATAGTCTTCCACTGAGGAAACACGAACAACAAAACAAAACAAAAGCAACAAACAAACAAACAAAACAACTCCCCAAACTTGGTTTAGGACCATGGTACGGATATATCCCAAAAGAGGACCTGTGATTGTGACCCCAAGAATAATTACAGCAACAAGCAATTTGCCTCTTTGGAGGCAAATCCATTTTTCAGGGCAAAAACAGACTTTGAAGAGATTCAGTAGATCTCTTTTGCTCACAAGATACCAAAAAGCATTCTCTCAGAGGGGTCTGTATTATTTCTAAAAAGTCCTAGAATATAAGAATATAAGAGCCAATCACCACATGCCTAGTCACATGATGACAGTGTTCCACTGGACCAGTACTACACTGAGAGCCATAAGAGTACACAGTGTTTTAAACCCTGCTTTCCTTCTATGACTTCAATCTCCATTTTCTCCCTAAATACTACACCAACCATACATCCATGGCTCACTCTTCCCGATTATGTGAAATTGTTACCATTTATTCATTTACTTTCTTAAAATGTTATTTTAGAGAGACAGAGAGATATGAGAGAGAGTGAGAGAGTCCACTATTAATTATATACTCCGTGCAAAAAGAGAGAGCGACCTTAATCATCTAAGTTTGAACTGCTTCAGAACTGGAATCAGACTCCATGCTTGATAGCTTGGTAAGACTGTTCAGCAAACACGAATATAGAGTCTATGGAGTGGACAAGCTTTGAGCCCTATTTCAATAATTCTGAAATTATAGTTTGAGGACCATCTTCATCAAACCAAGTGGAGTGCTTGAAAAAAAAAAAATGTAGATCCCTGGTTCCCACCTCAACCATGTATCCTGATAATTTTATGCTCATTACTATTTGAGAGCCACTACATTAATATAATTGATGATGTAGGGAGGCAGTTTGGTCTTTTTTGACATGCAGCATAAAGTGTTAAAATACAACATTCACCAGAGTAAATACAAAGATTTACTTGGTTTTGCTAAACAATTCATGAATCAGGCCACATCCCATCTAGCAAGTAGAGGGGTGCTTCAAGGTGTTGTACAAAATGGAAGTTTTATAGGCAGGAGGAGGGGGACAAGAAAATTATAAGCAAGAGAAAAAAAAGTACTGCTCTAGGGAACGTTACTTTCTATGGTGGGGGGGAGGTGGGGGCAGAGTCTTATCATGCTGATTATCTCACCTTTCTTTGGGGGATGAGGAGGTTCCTGTTACAAACTCATAGGCCCCCATCAGAAAATTCCTGACTGACAGTTTAAGGTTTATATTCCTAGGCAAGGTTGAAACTACAATTAGGTAAGACATTAAGCACTGGTTTGGTGATTAGGCCTGGCCCAAGTAACAGCATTTTGGGCCTGTAGTTTTCTCTTTATCAAAAGAAAAGCTCTCAGATGGAGTGAGGGTCATTGCAAAATGGTCTATAAGTAATCATGTATCTGTGAGGGGAGTTAAGGAATTCCTAACTAGGTCAAGATAAAGAACTGGATTTTTATTGAGCTTCCATCTGACAGTACTCTGTTAGATGCTTTGAAATGTTATCTCTTTTAATCTTTACAACAACTAGGTAAAGACAGTATTGATTTTTGCAAATGGAGTTTGAAGAACTAAAATAACTTGCCCAGAGTCACCTGGCTAATCAAAGATAAAGCCAGGAATTCAAACCTATGTCATTTGATTCCAAAGTCAAGATCTTCCTAGTATACCAAGTTCAAACTTTGGAACAAGTAAAACTAGCTATTGTTATATCAGAAAGCATCTTGTTTACAATGCTGGGTTTATGGCTAAAATTTGTTTGTGAATGATATGTGAAAAACGATGAAGAGGTTATTAGCAGCATTATCATTTTGTTGTTTTTAAATGCAATTTGTGATTTTTTAAAGCTAAGTTCATAAAAGCACAACAATTTACGATTTTATTAAAGTATCTTGAAAACTGGGCATTTTCCATACACCCTTCTGAACTACAAATTGCTTCTGTCACATTGCCATATAAAAGTCAAGGTATTGATGACCCCTCAGAATAACAGAAAAGGAGGTATTTTTAGCTTGATGCAAAATGAGGAAGACAATGTTTTGAAGAGAAATGTATGGGATGGGGGAGAATCCAGGAGGAAGGCTTCAAGGGAGAAGACTCACTGTGGTTGGAGATAAAAGACTTTAAACATGCACCTCTGTCTTACAGTTAAATTTTAAGTCAGCAAAAGTCATCAACATTTATGGTAAAAAGTCAATGAATAGCCACACACAAATAAATCCAAAATGAAAACCTTAGAAATTTGGACCATCCTGGGACCCACTTAATCAGTTGATCAGTGGGTGGAATAGGATTCTGTAGGGCAATAAAGGGAAGTGATGGTGGGAAAATTAAAGGCATTTCAACCAAACTAGCATAACACCAGCAGTTCAACACTTTCTAGATGGTTCCCTTGTTCTGTAGCCTGACAGCCATTGGAATACTGTGTGTAGATTCCAGTTGCCTGGGGACCTCTAATCAGGTAACTGCACATAAAGGCTGACAGCTTCTTCTGTTTTTAGTCATGATAGCTGCACTTTCGAGCTATGTGATATTGATCTTCAGGAAAAGCTGCTCTATGCTACATGAGGAAACTGAGAAGTAGAATACTAAAGTCCAGGTTGCAGGGTTTGGGCTTTCTAACCGGACCCAGCAGGTCCCAGTGGGGTCAATTTGGGCAACTCACGCTTCACACATGCCACTGAGTTAGTGGAAAACCAAGATTTTAGTGCTGATTTTAAATGTTCATTTATTTTTCCTTTTTAATTTTTTATGTCTTGGCTTGAGATGTTCATTCTTCACGACCCATGCAAGGTCCAGGGTGAGGAGTTAAATTAGGAGAAATTGGCCCACACCTCTTCATTTTCTTTCTCATGACTGTATCCATGGGAATGCAGTGTGGTGAAGGAGAGAGAATATGAGGCAGAATCAGTTACGGATCCTTCCAGTACATTTTATTAACCATAGGGCCTGTTCTCTTCATTAAAGTGGGGACAATTCTTTTTACCTTATCTAGCTGCTGTAAGGCTCAAATGAGATAATATATCCGTAACATTTAGCATTTGTCAATATATAACTTTATAAAGTTATCAACATGATCTCATACAAATTCAAAGTAAACATGTGCCAAAAATACATTTGCTGTCACAATGGAACTAGCTGGATGGTAAAGCTTGTTAGAAGGATTAGCTGGGAGAGATTGACTCAGACAAAGCTGACTATAGCCCTACAGATCAGTAAAACCATAACCTTTAAGGTTATCCTTTGTACCAAACATGAATTATTTGCATCTCTATTGGACAAAAATCTACAACTTAACATATCATTTCATAGTCTTGACCCTAAACAATAGAAAATAGTAAACAAGCAGAAGTACAGTCACCTGGAGAATTAAATTATCCTTGGGTGGGCCTGTTAGACAAGGCTCCATAGGACCTTAAAGGACATGGAGTCATCCTCTTGCTTTATTTCAAAGTTTTAGATAATTTGTTTAGAAGTGGCCTCTTGTACCATAAGTAGTCTTCAGAGTTGGTTCATATTACAAAACGTCTGTGTCATTGTGTTTAGAGCTGATTAGTTTACATGAGTGTAACATGTTGTTAATCAACCACATAAGCCCCTTAAACATGGCTGGCAGATGCAGAGCTACTGTTCTTATTTATTTATTTATTTATTTTTGAGAGAGAGAGAGAGAGAGAGTGTGAGCAGGGGAGGGTCAGAGAGAGAGGGAGACACAGAATCTGAAGACAGACTCCAGGCTCTGAGCTAGCTGTCAGCACAGGGGCTCAAACCCATGAACCGTGAGATCATGACCTGAGCCGAAGTCAGATGCTCGATCGACTGAGCCACCCGGGTGTCCCTCAGAGCTACCGTTTTAAAGCAACTACTCAGGCCAGAAAATTAACTTGTGTATGAAAATTTCTAAAGGAGTCTCTGATTGCATTTTGAAAGGGTTTTTTGTTTGTGTGTTTGTTTTTTGTTTTAGACACGCTTTTGTCATTCTTATGGGCTATTTCATTCTAAGGTATATTCGTTTCCGATTGTTGCTTAAATACATCACCACAAACTTGGCCATTTAAAACAACACAAATCTATTCCTACAATTCTGAGGCCAGAAGCCTGACACGATCTCAGTGGGCTAAAGTGAAGGTGTTGAAAAGACTGCTTCCTTGTGGAAGCTCTACAGGAAAACCAGAAACTGTTTTTTGCAGTTTCTGGAGACCTCCCATAATCCTTGCCTTGTGGACCCTTGGCTCTATTTTCAAAAGCAGCAAGGGCTTTGCATTTTTCAGTCTCTTTCTCTCTGTCCCTCTGCATCTGCTTGTCTGACTTCTACTGGGAACCTCTTATGATGACCCCTGTGGTTACATTGGGCCCACCCACATAACTTAGTATGATCGCCTCATTTTAAGATCCTTAACTTGATCACATCTACAAAGCAAAGTCTGCTCTGTATATTTTAAACAAGGGGATTAGGACATTGACACTTGGGGACAGGGGGATGTTATTCACGTTACCACACATGGGTAAGAAACTAAATCCAGGAAATTCATCAGCACAGCATTCCTATCATACATATATATATTTTGGTGAATTTCTCTTTGAGGTGCCCCACATCTGGTAGATCTCCTGATCTGTCAGGAAATGACTTTCCTTATCACCTATAAATCTGATATTTATAAACCACAGAACAAGTAACAGACCGGTTTCCTGAGAGAGTTTTCTGGATCTTGGGTCTACAGATGAAGGATAGCATTTGTTCCTTAATGATGGGTTTGCTATACCTGACTAGATGAGACTTATTCTCAAGTGTAACAATTTTGGCATGACGTCATGTAAACAACCAATTTGTCGAACTATAGTCTGATAAAACGGAAGGTATATATTTGTTGGCTTTATGCAAATTACCACATGCCATAACATTGAGTGAGTTGTTACTGAATTCTGAGGCTTCAGACAGAATAATATATCATATAAAGAATGTATCATTTATTGGGATGCCTGGGTGGCTCAGTCAGTTGAGAGTCCAACTTTTTATTTTGGCTCAAGTCATAATCCCAGTGTCGTGGGATGAAGCCCCACATTGGGCTTCGAGATGAACGTGGATACTGCTTAAGATTTTCTCTCTCTCTCTCTCTCTCTTCTTCTTCTACCCCTACTACCCCTGCTCACATACACTCTCTCTTTCTTTCTAAAAGAAAAAGAAAGAAAAAGAAAAAGAATATATCATTTATAGGCTACTATGTTGGGATTTGAAGATAAAGAAAGGGTATCTTCACTCCCTTAACAGGACATTTAAAATCACATTAGCAGGGTGCCCAAGTGGCTCAGTAGGTTAAGCATATGACTCTTGATTTGGGCTAAGATCATGATCTCACAGTTCATGGGATTGAGCCCTGCATCCAGCTTTGCACATAGCAAACCAGTTCTGGTATGGTCACAGTTGTCTAAGTGATGTCACATTAACTTTCAGTCTGTACCCATGACTCTATTTCTTGAAGTGCCAATAGGTAAGTGTATCTGGCACCATTTTTCTGTGAGGCTCTGAGACTGTCATTCTTTGACAAAGGCCCATTTTCCAATCCATAGCTTAAAACAAAAACACCAGATAATCATGAGGAGAAAGTAGAAATCACTTGTTGATGTTGACAATGAAAGTCTACTTTATCAGATTACATAGAAAGAAAACTACAAACTTTATGTCTTCTTAACACGAGCCTAAGTACTCCAAGACCAACTGTCATGTTTTTAAAAAAGGAAAATACCCACCAGTTTTACATTCATATAGCATTTGACATAAAAGGATTCACAAACTTAAAATATATATCTTATTAATAAAGCCACCAAAACTGAGCAAGTTTTGCCAAAATTTTAACACACATCTTTGCTGTTATTCAGATTTATCATGTTTGCCTCAAGGCAAACAAAGGTCAGTTCCCTCAAGTACTATACACACACATGCTTTTTTGTTCACTGTACTTTTTCATAATTTTGCACACTTTTTCTCTTTACTTTGTAAACAATAGTATAGCCCATTACCCTATATAAATGAGCATGCATAATACAGCCCCATAGAGCCACATACAGCCTTTGAACACATTTTTCTAAGTGACAAAAAGAAGCATGTTCATTACCATGAACCAAAGGACAGTTTCTCCATAACATATAATAATAAGATATATAGTGATATATATGTACATATGTACACACACATATACAGTGACCAATGCATCTATACTATCTCTTATTGAGAAACCATCTCAAAAATTCAAATATTATTAGAGTATTATTAATTTAACAATAATTCCAAGATTATCATAAATTAACCTGATTTATCATTAGCTCAAGGTCTTAAACTCACTAAGGAACTTGGAAATTATGTTTAAACTGATACCTTGTGCAGCATAATTATTGTTGATGTAAAAATTTTGTCAGAATCCTAATTCAATGTAATTACATACATAATTTTACATCTTCTTTATTTTAAGCATTATGTAGCAATCCTAGCTTATCTAATTAGCAAACCAGTTTAGTTTAAGAACTTCAGATTAACTAGCTTCTTCTTTTGTCAAGAAACAAAAAACAAATTGGTAAAAAGAGGTGGGCTTAGTTATAACTCAATACTGATAAAATTGGGGAAAGAAAAGCAATGAGGCCAAAGATGCACTTTTATTATATGAACTTGAGTTTCTACATAAAAATGCTTCTAAGTCAACAATTGCTGAGAGTTTTTTAAGGGTAGCACATAAAATATAGTAAAACTTTAGTTTCTCTCTATAAAGGAAATCCTAGATATATTAATATAAGCAATCAAAGAGATAACCAAAGAAAGATATCCTTTTATTTGGAAGGTTTTATAATCTAATTTATTAATATTTTCTGAAGGTGGTAATAAATTTCACACTCACATAATGAGGTAAAGAGGCTTTTCTCATTTTCAGACGTAAGAGACTGTTACTGAGAGTTGTAGCCTCAGTTCCACAATCTCAGCCATGAGTTGAAAGTAAACATATAATACAAAATTATTGGGCATGGAATTGAAAAGGTATTTCTCCTTTTCAGTGGACCCGAGATGTATTCTTGCTCAGACAAAAAAAAAAAAGCCTAGAAAATCAGATTTTCAGTCATCTGTCACATGATAGAGAATTAGACTCTTTTCCTCTATATATCAGGCCACCACATATTCAAAGCAAAACTTCAGATTCCCGTTCAATGTTGCCAACCAATGGAGAATGACTTAGTGGCCATGTTCAAATCAGATTCACATGTTCTTGAGGCTAGTCTAGCACTCAAATAACCACTAGTCCCTAGACCTGGTCATGGCCAAAACCAAGGTCTTCTGAGACACAAAGTGGTCCTTTCACTATGCCGTAGACATGGCCCAGTGGTCAGAGACCATACACAGATCTACTGGTCCTTGCGCCCAGTTTAAAAAGAGAAATACCCTGAACTATGAGTTATGCAAGATACCTACAGACTGAGAGACTTGGGCAAAAATCTGTATCAAAGTACAGAATCAAAAGAAAAGAACAACAAAAACAAAGAGTCAGCAAAGGTAAATTCCATTACTCCTTGGAATTTGCTCCAGGACTGGGAAAACAAAGGAAGTTTCTGAGATTAAGTAACTTGAAGTTTGGCTCTGGAAGGTGAGTTTATTTGGGCATCTTGGTAGGACCATCTCCAAAATGTCAAAATAGAAGTTTAAAATAGTTACAGACATGACTAATACAAATATAAGGTAAGTATGTGTTGAAGACACATTTAACTTCGAGGGAATCGGCAAGATGACAAAGCTCATTTCAAGGAGATGTAGAGGAAACGTTAGTGTAGGGGCAATAATAATATCAAAAAAATAAAAAAAGGGGAAATCAAAAGTCCCAGGGCAATAAAATTATAATTTGGAGGTTGTCTTTTCTATTAGAAATCATTTACATCTTACAGATTTACATTTTATAGAGTCTAGGGCCTACACCTGAAAACTTAAGATGAATTTCCCTAGAGAATCAAGTCATACTTGGATGAACCTCTTAGACAATGGCCACTATAACAAAAACAAGCTATACAGTTTTTAAATTTTTTTCCTTTATTTTTAAATTTTGAAAAGTTTTAATAACGCATAGAATAGTCAGTTAACAATTTCTTTCTCTCTAATTCCAAAGGAAGCTAGCCTTTTGGGTTTGCCATAAATCTTTTATTTACAATATTCTTATAAGAAAGCATAATTCCTAATACATAAATGAAAATGCTAGAAACTATTGCCCTTAAAAGATCATATCTACTGGAAAAGCATTTTCTCTCCTGCTCTCAAAAAGGAAGTCCCTTTCAATAAGAAGGAATTTATTCCCCATGGCAAACAAGAGGGCTGTGTCAGGGAAAATTCTAAGAAAGGAGGTTTTATGTGCTTTTATATATTTAAGTCCCCTTTAGGGAAAAAAAGGAATAAAAGCAATCATTTTAACAAAATGAAGTTAAAAGTTGACTATTACAAGAGCCTAGAGTTAGGTACCAGTCACTCACTTCCCCAAAACTAACATATGTATATATTTTATTTAGACAATAAATATCATGTTGAGAAAAATCATACAGTAAGACATTAATGACAACTTTTGTTTTTCTTCTCACAAATCTCGATTTCTATCTCATAAGATAATGTGTTGGATAAGAGAAAAGAAAGTCACACCATTTGATTCACTTGCTATTAGACAATTGTTGTCAAGAGGTCTAATGCAGGGTGGAAATTAAAGCTATTTCCTAAAATAGGGACAATAGTTTAAGTATTGTTTTCAGTTAAGCATAGTATAATTGTCCCTTGTGCAAATGCTTCTCCATAAGGCAAGCAAATTATAATTATGACTAATATAATTATATATCATTATCTAAATTGTATATGCTTCAGCCTTGCCCCAGAAAATGGATTCCTTATGGATCTTATTCCTCATATCCAAGAGGTAGTCATTGTCTATTCAACCTAATCAATAATGCATTGGTGATTAATAAATGTTTATCAACAATTACTTTTAAAACAAAACAAAGAACTTGTACAGAAATGCTCATCTAGGGATGGGAGCCAGGAAAGCACAGGAAACCGTGTCAAGGAAGAGAAGCTTGACTTTTAAGGTCAAAAGATATTTCAGTTCAGTAAAGAACCAGGCAGGGAGTCTTTGTAGATATTTGAGGCAGGGAAGGAAGCATTGTTAGAGCATGAAAAAGGAACTTTTTTGCCACTTGGATGAGCAGGGAGAAGCGAGAAGCGGGAATTACACCGCACCAGTGACTAGAACACTAAATTCAAGAATAAAACTAACGCAACAGAATCCAAACAAAGGGACACAATACACACACTTAGTGGAAATGAAATTGGATTTCTGAACTGGATTTTAAGACCCTGCTATGAGCTGTATGCTACATCAAGAGATAAATGCTACCAATTCTGCACATTTTCAGAGAGCTCCATAAATTCTGGACAATGTATCAAATTGACTCACAGCATGACCCCCAAGAAGGAAAAGTTGCCTGTAGGAAAAAGCTTTCTGAAAATTCTGTAGAACTTTAATGAAGAAAACTACCTTCTTCCACCCAGATCAGGAAGAGGGTTAAAACTGCACATTTTGAGAATGATGAAGAAGTGGCCTACACACTGATTGAGTCCAAACCCCTAACACAGTAGAGATTTCTGCCCAACTGAAGTCTTCAACAAATTGTCTTCCACTCTCAGGCAGATGCTATGACTCTAATGCTGTAGCTTCTTTAGTGACTCTCACTTAACCCACCAGTCCATGGAGCCAGGCTTTGACATGCAAAATAGAAAGTGACCAGAGTACCAAAAGCAGGATTAGAATATGATGGGAAGGAAAACAAGATTTCAGTGCCAGGGGGTGTACCTAAATATACACAGGAGGAATGTTGGTCATGACAGAAGTAAATATTTTTTCTGGTAGCCAGAAAAGTATGTTTGGGTTAATTGTGTTAGTTCTGATAGTGAATAAGTTTCATTCTGTTCTGTGATAATGACCTGCTAACCAATCCCCTGTTTGCAGTCTTGATCTTTGAATCATCCTTCCCTAGCTCTGCTAAAATGATCTCTCTGGAGTGCACATCTGCCTATGACACTCCTAGGCTTAAAATGCTCTGATGATTGGGGCACCTGGGTAGCTTAGTTGGTTAAGCATCCAACCTTGGCTCAGGTCATATCTCATGGTTCGTGAGTTTGAGCCCCAGGACAGGCTCTGTGCTGACAGATCAGAGCCTGGAGCCTGCTTCAGATTCTGTCTCCCTCTCTCTCTGCCCCTCCCTTGCCCTCTCTCTGTTTCTCTCTGTCTCTCTCTCTCAAAAAAAAAATTTTTTTTAAGTTTAATTAAAAAAAAACACTCCAATGATTCCTACAGGTCTACAGAGCAAAGTCCAAGCAAACTAGCATGATTCATAACACCCTTATGATCAGGTACCTACCTGCCTTCCTAGACCCATTTCTCATCATTCCTTACCTTGCATTATGGATCCATGGCAGACATGATATACCCTGTATATGCTTTTTACTCAGGCTGTGAATCTTTGCCTGGCAAGCTTCTCATCCTTTGAGAGCTTAGGCATTCTTTCGTGCTATAGTCCTTTGCTGAGTCTTTCTTTCCAGGCAGTTGGGATAAGTAGTTCTGCTCCATACTCCTTTCTTCAAATACTGTATGCAAATCTTTATCCTCACACTCATGGTGCTTCAAATACATCCATGTTCTTGTTCCTACTAAACTGTAAACTGTGAAGTGCTATATTCTTAGATAAGTTCTGGCACAGAGAAGATGAGTACCAGCAGTGCCCATAGTGTTAAATTTTTGTCCAAGGGCAGAAGACCAATATCTCAGCTGAGTCAAACAAAGAGAGCACACTTTCCCTTCCTCTGCCTCTTTGTTCTCTTCAGGCCCTCAATAGATTAGATAATGCCCACTCACATTAGGGAGGGCATTTGCTTTACTCATTAAATGGGTACACCCTCATGGGCATATCGAGAAGTAATGTTTAGCCAGATAGCTGAACATCTTATAAAGTCAAAGTTTAGACTAATTTGTAGGTGGCATGAATCCATTATGTACTTTGTGTGCTGGGGGGAAATTGCATGAGTATGAAAATTGTATTTTGGGACCATGAATCTGATGTTGGTTTGTGAAATGAAATACGGAAGAGACTAAAAATACTACATATGTGAGTCCTGACATGTGAGGCAATAAAAGCCAAACTTCAGAGTTTGTGGAGAATGTGGGAAGGAAAATAAGAGGTGGTTGTAAAAAATAATCATTGTTTAAACTTTTAGTGCTCTCAGTGAGTTAAGATTGTGTGAAGTGCCATTTAAATCTCACAGAAACCCTTCATGGATTAGACACTGAAATCTGAAACAACCCAGATTCAGGTTAAGTGAAGTCATACTTCAGAGATTCAAACACAGCTCTGTGATAAACTCATACTCTTCCCACTGCATTGCTCTGCCTCTTGGCCAAATGGGTAAATAAGTCAACAAGTGCACATGGTATGAACACAGTAACTTTCAAGATTTTCTTCACTATTTACAAATGTCCAGCGAATTTGGTAAAGACAGGAGAGAGAAAAAAAGCTAGACAGATACAAAGGCCTGTGTTTCCCTGTATCCTCTTTTATAAGTCAACTCAAATTAGGCAAGAATGCCAAAAATCATCTAAAAATTGAAGCTCAAGATACTCCAGGGCCACTATTTTCTGTTTAATGAAACCATCAAAGATGTCCAGTGTGAGTTCTATGAAAAGCAGACTGCTATGATTTCTAGTTCCTAAAATGATGTGGATACATGTAGCAGGCTGAATAATGGCTCCCCTTAAAGGTACCCATGTCCTAATCCATAGAATGTGTAAATGTTATCTTTATGGCAAAAAAAAAAGGACTTTGCATATATAAATAAGTTAAGGAGTTTTGAGATGGGATGAGTATCCTGGATTATCAACATGAGCCCGAAATGCCATCACAAGTATCCTTATAAGAGAGAAATAGAGAGAGACTTCACAGAAGAAGAGAAGGCAATGTGACCACACAAGGCAGAGATTAGAGACACATAGCCACAGGACAAGGGTTGCCGGCAGCCACCAGAAGAAACATGAAGAGTCAAGGAGCAGAGTCTCCTGTGAGTCTCCATGAGGGACAATGGCCCTGTTGACACTTTGATTTTACTCAGAGTTACTGATTTTTGATGTCTGTTCCTGGCCTCCAGAACTATCAGAGAGCAAATTTCTGTTGTTTGAGGTCACCTGGTTTGTGATAATTTGCTACAGCAGCTACAGGAAACTAAGGTAATGGGCAATTGACAGTTTCAGAAGGCCTGAATCCCAAACACCCTAAAATTTTGATAATGCATCACTGGGTTATATCTTTTTCACAGAGAAAATTAGTGGGGGTGGGGATACTTCCCCATATACAAGCACCTTAAAAGGGATTAGGCTTGACCTTGGAAAACAGAATATTATGGCTGCCCAGACTTTGTTTACTCCACAGGCAGACTATTTTACAGGCATTCCTTCCACACTGCCCATTTAGATTGTCACTATCACAGATTTGACTGATGTTAGATGTTAGAACTGCCAAAATAAATGAGTGCTAATAAAATAAAACAGGGAAGTGTTCTGCTATTGAGCCACTGAAGCAATGCAATGTTTTCTAACACCACGATGAAGCCAAATAATTGGATACTGTGATGAATTTCAGATATTACAGTTTTGATGGTGTTAGGATTGTGATAAGTGTGAGACAGTAATGCCACATTCCTTTTGTCCATAGGCTCGGTGGGATGGCCTGACTGGGCGTATCACCTTCAATAAAACCGATGGTTTGAGGAAGGATTTTGATCTGGACATTATTAGTCTCAAAGAGGAAGGAACTGAAAAGGTAACCTTCTCAATAATAAATTTAAGAATAAAATAAAGAGCGCTCTTCAAGCATTTTAATTGCACATACAAGTAGGGGAATGACAAAATGACTCTCTTAGCATGTTCATTTATGTCCAGTTTTCTGGAGCGCTCTCTCTCTCTCTCTCTCTCCCTACGCTGCTGATAGATGTTGACATGCTAGATTCTGAAATTGCATGTTTTTAATAGCAATGCTCACATTCATATGCTTCTTGGTTTATACAGCAGGGATGATTACAGTATTAAATACATATGTTCCTGTCAGCAGAGTGTCATTAAGCCCCACTTTTCAAAAGTTTTAGGAAATTGAGTTTAGACTTGGAAAGCTAGGAGTTTGTCAATGATTTATCTATGCAATGGCATCCAAGTTTTACTCAGAGATGAATTTGAATTTGCACTCCATTCTGAGATTGGCTGACAGAGGGACAGACTAAAGTAGGATACAAAGGGTTTCTTGGTTCCTTAATTTTAGAAGGAAATATGCCCCCCAAAACTTCACTTATATTGTGAAGATTTTGTCCTTTAGAATCTTAAACAAAAAAAGGTTTTGAAACCCCTGAAACAGTATTGTCTCCTATAAAAGAGTGGGTTTAGGGACTATCAGTCACTTACTTAATTGAAATGATTTTGGAATGGTTTTTAAAATGAGAGAAGATTTCCATTTCTGTTCTGTTGTTTTTGTTAACTGAGATATAGATATATATATTTATATATATATATATATATATATATATGTATGTATGTATTTTATGGTCCTGACTATGCCCTGTCCCAAATAGCTTAATTAAAACAAACAAAGATGAATTAGGCTGAATGTAATAAATGGTGACCACTGGTGTGGAAATGTTTGAGGAAAATAATTAATTTGCAGCTTTGAAGGTACACATTATCCACGCAGGTTCCCATTTAAAACATGCCCTCTCTCTTCCTGTCTCTACCTCTCTCTCTCTCTTTCTGTTTCTCTCTGTCTCTCTGTGCCTTACTGTCTCTCTCTGTCCCTCCTCCCCCCTTCTATCTATCTTTCTCTCTCTGGGGTCTCTTCCCTTGAATTTGCTGGTCTGTTAGCTAAACATGCTCTGACAGAGCACAAGGCACCCACCTCACCTCCATCATGGACTGTGGGAACAAAAGAAAAGACAATACTTTTAGGGACTGAAAGCGTCTAATGGCTGTTTTAAAGAAAATGTCTGCTCCTCTGTGCATGCCTCTCTCCCTGCTCCATTCTGTTAATGCGTAAAACTGAAAGGAAAAGAAAAGCTGTTAAGGAAACATCGTTCTGGCTCCGAAGTGTGATGAAAGAGACGGAGCCATCCTTACGCCTTCACAGCTATTTATACACCGCAATATTATGCACACTTCATTGGTGTTTTTCCATCAAAGGCAAAATCAAATTAGATGAAAGTGTTTTCTCAATTTGTTTCTTATCTCTTCATTGTTTGCAATAACTTTTCTTTCTTCAGGTGACTTGGGCTCCATTCCTGAGAAGGCTGACTGGGCCTTAAGGCAATGGGGAAGCCAGCCCATCTCTCTCAGGAGTCACGGGAGGAGATGCCCAATCTTTTCATGTCAGCCTCTCGCGGGGTTCACAGAGAAAATTGTTAGAAAAATCTCACTTTTTCACTTCCACTCAAGTTCCTACTGCCGGGAGGCCCATAATCAGAGAACATGTCATCAAGTCCAAAGTGCTTTCTTCTTGCTTACGAATAGTGTGTGTGTGTGTGTGTGTGTGTGTGTGTGTGTGTGTACTGATTCTGCTGCAAGGCTTTCTTGAATGGGCTTTCTTAAAGAATGATGAAGACCATTTGACTCAGCAGAGCTGTGCATATTCAAAAGAACTCTGAGTCATTTTGGGGTGTGTGTGACAGGTAAAGTGAACATTAAGCTGTAATACCAGAAGGGCGTAACTTCTGTGGGACCTAAGCACTTGGTTCATCTCCTTACTGTACCTGTGTTCAGGCTTTATGTTGAATTAATGCACAAGATTCCAAACAGTGGGTGGGGAGTGGGTCGCTCTGAGCACTCACACCGTGATAATGACTGAGTTCCATGCTCCATTTTAATTAAGTGCTATTTTTATTTTTCCCTCTGAAAACCAAGGCTGCTGGCGAAGTGTCTAAACACTTATATAAAGTGTGGAAGAAGGTTTGTACTCGGACAAAAATGACAGGAAATCTGGAGGGAGGGAGTGGGGAACATCAGAAGGAAATCCTCACATTTCCAGTTTTGCCGGACCAGTAGATCTCTAAATGCAGTTTAGAGGCAATAGTCTATGTATAAAGGGAGGACAGGCTGATTGAATATGTTGGTTCTCAACAACATGACCCATGAATTGAAAGCAGGCTCGAGATGGATTAAATAATGATGGATTAAATATTTTCCCCTAGATTATTTTTCGTTTCTCCCAGACAGGATCAGCCTCAGTTAGGACTGAAAGCAGGTTATTGCAACAAAGGTAGACACTGGTCCATTTATAGTCCTTCTCAAATCACTAAAGAGTTTCCCAAAGGGGCATGAAAACAATAGATTTGATCCATCAGGCCAGTCAGAAAGGCTAAGGCTCAGAAGGTTAGGACATCTCTTTCAATGTCACCACCAGAAAATATGAGCCATTTTCAGAAATTCCCTTTTTTTTATGAGCTGTCTTTGTTTTGCATAGGATCTTTGTCAGTGCATATTGCCTGGCAATTTGTTTCCAAACCACAGTTTTGAGAGGATAAAAACATTAGCAACTTTGGAAGGGAAATGAGATTATCTTGTAAATTCTAACACCTACTATTTCATAGTTTATTGTACAGTATCATATTGTCAATGAATCTCCACAGATTTAGTATATAAGCAAATGTTAGACATTGAAAACATTTGGATCAGGAAAATGTCCCAGAGATAGGCACACATTTTCTTCCATTCTCTCTCTCTAAATCCAATTGCTAAACTATCTGACGATTGAGGGATGCAGCTGAAATTGCCTCAGGTTGTTCAACTTGACCGGTTTTGTCAGGTTTGCTTTTATCTTTCAAATTATCAGTTAAGTCATGGAAAGTGTAAACAGTTTCTCCCTCTGGTCCAAAAGCTTGTCTCCCTCCTGGTAGTGTTCCGGAGATGAGTTCAAAAATGTCCTTTTAAGTTAAAAAAAAAAAAAAAAAAACCACGTAGGTTTAATAACCTTGTTTTAATCTTCAGTGAATCAGGTGACCAAAGGCATAGAGAAGGGAATCTCGTTTCCTCACTGCTAATAAATAGATGAACCTAACTGGGGCCCAGAAGGAAGCTTATTCCACTAATCCAGCTTGAGACTCCAGGCACTTTATGCAGTGTTGAATTAATTCAAACCAAATATCCTAGGGAATGGAATCTAAGCTCTGAAATTACATGCAGGGGAGGGAAATGTCCTTTATTTGTCACTAAACTGCAATAATCACCCCCCTCACACACACACACACACACAAACACACTTGCCGGGGATGCAACTCCATGCCTTTGTTCTTCCTTCCTGTTGACCTATCATTGCCCACATTGTAAGTTGCATATACTGTGGTGTGCTGTTTTGTGTTATGACTGCTCATCAACAATTTACCGTAGCCTGAGCGCGAGCATGTAAGACCTATTGTCCCTTCCCAACAAGACTCACATTTGAACTCCAAAAGCTCTTTACACACTGACTTTATTGAGTATAGAATTGTCCACCTGAATTTTTTTTCCAAAGGAGGATATAGCAATCTTTACAAAGTCTGTCACTAAAATATGTGTTCATGAGTCTCATGATATAAGAAATAGACAAAAGTCTTTTAATTCCTTTCCTAAGTACTTGATATTTCACTCTGCAATGTTGGATTTTGACTTTTCATGGATCACTTTCTGGGTTTGGAAAATGGATGCTTGTCACTCACTGAATACCTTTTGGCTGTGTCGTGGTTTTTTTTAAGTATTTTTTTATTTTTTATTTTTTATTTTTGAGACACAGACAGAGTGTTGTAGAGAGAGGGAGACACAGTATCCGAAGCAAGCTCCAGGCTCTGAGCTGTCAGCACAGAGCCCTACATGAGGCCTGAACCCACAAACAGCAAGATCATGACCTGAGCTGAAGTTGGTTACTTAACTGACTGGGCCACCTGGGTGCCCCTGTTGTCATTTTTTTCAAAGTCTGCTTAATGTCATTTGGACCCTCATTTTCAGAAGCTTCCCTTGGTTGTCCTAGATAATAAATGGCTGCTCCCTCATGCCCGTTTACAAAGTGAAAGAAGGCAGGACCAGACAATTTAGCTCTTGAGTGTTCCTCCCCACGAATAATTGATCCACCCTCTGCTACTTCTCACTGGTAAATTACTGCTGTCAGCTTTTGCTCTACAGTTTGAAAATTGAGGTTCTGCTTCCTGGAGGCAGTCCTCCAAGGTCAGAGAACAAGACTGAAATGCTAAATGTCTAGGCATCTGGATAACTGTATCCCTCCCTGCATTGTGCATGACTCATGAGATCTTGCTTAGGTTTAAGACACACACACACACACACACACACACACACACCCCACACTTCTGTTTTGCTGATGAAACAATTTGAAAACAGGAGGCTGTAGTCATTCAAACTGTGTATGTACACTGTCCACCTCCCAGGAGTAACCTGACCTTGACTATAGTTTGATACTCTTTTAGTCTAGATTTGAAGGTACTTCTGGACAGTAGAAAAATATAGTTTCCTTTTTCCCATTTTATAGAAGAAAGTTCATATTGAATGGGACTCTGGGACTCAGCTGATTGGAAATGCTGTAGCAATGATATCTGACCTCCTCACTTATGGTGGGGCTGGTAAAGGGAATAAAAGCTGGACATTGAGCTGTGGTGTGCATTTGTCTACAGTTTCAAGTTTATAGGTTAAAAGAGAATGATATTGTGAGGCTGTTCAATGCTGCCAATTTCAAATATTAGTATAGTTCCTTTAAACACACACTTGATATTAATAGAAATTAAAGAGAACACATTCCATTACTTAACATATTGCCTACAAACAGTCATTTTCTCTACTTTTCAATACTTAATTAAAAGTTGGGTTTCATTTTCCCCAGTGCCTAAGTCAAGTTTTAATTAGAAGTATATAGCCAGAGCCCAATTTACACACTACCTTCACTGAGTTAGAAGTCAATTGGTCACAACTTAAAGCATAGTTTTGGATGAAAACCAACAGACTCTAGATGTATTTAGCCTGAGTTATGTTTCCTAGAAACAAAGGTCTTTCCCCACATAAAAAGTGGGAAAAGGGGGTACAGGTTGCAAAAAGCATGGAGAAAAAGTAGTCTCCCTTTCCTGATTTTAGAGCCAACCAAAGAAATCTGAAGATTCCTAAACTCACACAGATGCTGTGTGTATTGTATGCATTCTATGACAGGCATTGGCCTTGATGGTGGAAAGACTGAATGGTTATTAAAGGTGCTGTCCTACATCCCAATCCTACTTCTAGGAACCTCATTACAGATAGGCTCAAAATACTTCCGAATGCAGACACTGCCTCCAGGCCCCCATTTACCTGGACCTGTCTCCTTATTTCACCAGCCAACTAACTCTTACTAAGTATAGAAAGAGAACAGTGACATTAAAATAGTTTACACTGGTGTGTGAATGTGGGATAGTCCTTGAAACTTTCTCAAAAATGTACATTTCTAAAAAGAATATTTGTCAAGTTAAATGAATTTCCAGCTGCTGTATTTAGACAATAAATCAAAGTAAAGAAATAGAGAAGGGAAGAAGAGGCCTAACATTCCCACCAGTGATATTTTATTTAACCATGAGAAAAGCCTTTGTATCACCATTTCGCTGGTGAGGTTTGGGGCATAGCACGGTTAATGAACTTACCCAAGGTCACACTGCTGGTACATTGCAAAACTAGGATCTGGACAAAAGTCTGTCTGTTAAGCTTATCTTCTGCCCAGGTAGGTAATGTCCTCCCACTGAAAGAATATATTTAAGGATGAAGGAAAGGACCACCCAGCCAACCCCAGACTCTGTCCAAGTGTTGGTGTTCATCATCTGCCCCTGTCTTTCATGGATACACTTTATCTGCCTCTAAAATAAATAAACAAACAAACAAATAAATATTCCACTCACAATTCATATTCTTTCACAACAGAGTAAGCCTGAAGAAATTACTGGGGCAGTCATTTCAATGTCCTTTAATATTAATGTTTGTATACCTCTTAAAATGATCAAGATTTTCATGTGCATCTTCTCATTTGATCTTCTCAATATCCAGATGATGCACTTTACAGTTAGAGAACCAAAGCTCAGAAAGGTTACCAGCTTGCCCAAGGTCACACAGCAGCTAGATTGCCCAGCTCTGAAGAACATCTGCATTCTGTCTGTCTCACCAGGCTGGCAATAAATGCTTACAGAAGGCTTTCAGATAAATAGTTAGTTCCCTGAGGCTTTTCTCTTGGTTTCCTCCAGAAGCTAAACAAATCAATGAACTTCTACAGGGCGTACTAATGCAGGAGTGACTTGGCCACTGGAGAAAATTGTGGGTCATCATTTTTTAAAAGAGCAATGGGTTTCACTGACTAGGAATCACCATGAGTGATTCTGTGATAGGAAGATCAATGAGCCATAAGAATGAATACCCTCACTGAAGGAGTTCATAGTCAAGTAAACAGACACAACAAGTAAACAGAAGAATAATAGAGGATGAGCCTACAACAGAGGTATGAGCAGTCCTAACAGAGTCCATGAGAGACACTGGATCCTCAATGAAGCCAGGCTCAGAACTTAGTCTACTGTTCATCCACACTTCTGTCTTACATTTATTTTTTCCCTTTTTTATGCCCCATCTCTCCATCATCCACCTTGCTCCTTTCATCCCATTCCTTATAAATTTTAAAGCTACCGATGGTACCACTTTAGCTATGTAAGGTTTGTATCACTAAAATGTAAGCTCCCCTAGGGAAGAAATTCTTGTCTGTTTTGTCCATTGCTATGTCCTCCAATGCCCACAACAATGCATGGCATAAAATAGGTGCTCAACAAATACATGTTGGAAGAAAAATTTGGGACTCCTCTAAGAATTCATAATTTTAAAAAAAAGAACAATGAACTTAATAAATTAACAAACAAAAAGACCTCTCCCCACTCTATCCCAAATGGCACTAATTTTCCCCATTCTATGTACACACTCATTCCTTCATTGTTTCATTTTCCCACAGTTAGTAGCTTCAGTGTGATGCTCTGGTGTCTTCCCCAGACTCTAAGCTTTTGTGTCCATTCCTGGTATAGAAGGGGCCTCTCTTTGCTGTAAATGGGGTCACTGACAGCCAGCAGCCTCTGATGTATTGTGTTCTGTGCAGATTGGGATTTGGAACTCAAACAGTGGCCTTAACATGACCGATGGCAACAAAGACAGGTCCAACAATATCACCGATTCACTGGCCAACCGAACACTCATCGTCACCACCATTTTGGTAAGTTGACTGTAATTCAGGGTGTCTTATCTGGACTCCTACCCTAGATTTTGAAGAATTCTTCAGCTATCTTTTTCATGCCAACAACTTACCTGCAAATGTCTATTTTTAATTAGGACACTAAAAATTTATATTTGTATGTACCTATAATTGCATTGAATTAGAAGCTTCCAACAATGTTCTGAACATCTCTCACCTTGAATCCATTCTCATCTTGGCCCTGCTCCACTCTCTAGCTCTATCCAGCTAGTCTCCCTTGGTCTCTGGCTGCTGGTTGGTTTCAACCAAGGAGAGACTCTGGCAGGAAAGTAGGGAGAGAGGAGTAAGAACATCCAATGGTTTTCTCAGAACTTCTATCCTTCACAACCACAGCTCTTATTCTGTCCAATGACCCTGCTTTTAGACTTCTGCTGTCCTGGACTCGAGGAGCACTCTTTCTTCTTGCCTGTCTGAGCCCTAAATGCTAGACGCTTCCTGATTATGCTGGTCTCTGGATGTCAATATCCCACCCTTCCTCTGACCAGAATTCTTATTGGCTCCTTTGACGTGCTCACTTTTCCATAAATAACCCGTTTACTAAGGGGCTTTTCAAAAGCCCAGGTAAGGTTACTTCCTGCTTCCTATTAGAATCCTGATCATACCCCTAACCAGTCATTGTATATCCATGAGTTGTCCATTCTTTCTCTTTTCCAACCCTAACCCAAGGAATAAAGGACAGGAGTTGCCACCTCTAAAATCTTCACTTTAGACATTCTTGCTTTATTTGATTCAGTCCATAGTGTTAGACCAATTTATTTCTAAAACCGTTAACTTCTGAGATTTGTTCATCCATGTTAACAGTCTTGCTTTTCTGGTGACTACTTTCTCAGCAACTATCATATGGAAATGTAGTTTTCTCTTTCTATCAGTTTGTTTGAGGATAAGCCTAAATAGGTCTTAAATGTCTTGAGGAAAAAAATGTATAACGAGAAGTAAAAGGACATATGGGCAATGTAATTATTATAATGTTATAAAATAAAATAAAGTTTCATTTAGCCAAATGAGAATAAGGTTAAAGACATGTGATAGTGAGGAAATGTCCATTGTTCATACAATAAGGGATTTACTATGGAAGTGTAGAAGCAAAGAATTACCAGATATAAGATTTTAGGTGAGTTCAAATAAGAAAAATAGAACTGATAATATAAGAAAACATAGAAATAGTCTTTGAACAGAATACCCTGAAGGAAATGAACCAAAATATGTAGATAAAAGTGAATATTGAAATTGATTTAACTGATTTTAAAAGAAAGTTGAGGAAATGAGAATATTTAGTAGGTGAGAAGTTTGAAAAGCAAGAGGATATATTTGCTGATTTAGGTTTTCCTTTTTGTTAGTAAGTAAAGCTCTTATGTAAAAGCCAGGAGGGAGGGTCAGCCATGCAACAGAAGTTTGAGTGTGGGTACAGATGAAGGCCAGACACGCAGACATCTGGTCCCCCATTCCCCTCACTGCTGAACCTCAGGTTCACAGCCCTGCCCTCAGCAGTGGAAGAAAACATTCTCATTTACATGCTGAGGAGGGAAAGTAATATGCTCTGTATATGTGGGAAATGCTCTGTATTGGTAGAGTGTATAGGGAAGAAGATGAGTTTAGGCAGGAAAATGACTAACTTCTTTATTCTGATACCTTAATAATCATTTTCAAATATTTTATATCTTCTGTCTGTGGATTGGAGCTTGTGTAAGTAAATTGTGCCTTCCTTTATAACAGGGTTTTAGTTTTCATATTTGGTGTGTTTCATATAGGAAGAACCCTATGTGATGTACAGGAAATCTGATAAGCCTTTATATGGAAATGACAGATTTGAAGGATATTGCCTGGATCTGTTGAAGGAATTGTCAAACATCTTGGGCTTCATTTATGATGTCAAACTCGTCCCTGATGGCAAATATGGAGCCCAGAATGACAAAGGAGAGTGGAATGGAATGGTCAAAGAACTTATAGATCATGTAAGCAAAAATGTATCTCTTATAGCTTAGTTTTAAGTGTCTGACAAAATGCATGCCAAGAAGTCAAAGAAAAAGAATGATTCTGAGTCAGCGTTGGAGGAAATGTTACACTTACTTGAATCCTAACAATGGTTTAAAAAGTAGGAGACCACAATGTAGGAATAGCGTTTGCTTACATAAAAGGGCAAGTAAGGACACAAATTGGGGTCAAAAATTTATGGATCCATCTGTCATACTGAAAAGTAAACCTGAGTGATTCTTAAATTTGATAAAGAATTCTACAGTTAGAAGCTCTGAGCAAAGTCTCATCTTGTCAGCTGATTTTATGACCAACTGGCTCCTTTCTTGCTTTGTTCACATGCCCTTTTTAAAGACATACCCCTGCAGATGTTTCCTCCATATAGTTCCAGAATGTGTATATGTCTGTCTATCTATGTGTATTTTATACCTTATGGTTTCTCTTTGCCAGTAACTACCATTTCACAAACAACTGTGTAAATCAACTGCTTTTATACTAGAGCCAATCATTATAGAAGCTTCTTGCATGCAAAGCATTTGGAATTAAGAAATATAGATCAGGAGTACCCAGAAATGTCAAGACATTTGCTGGGAAATGAGACAACCAAGACAATGATTTCAAATTTGCTTTTGCAGAAGGCTGATCTGGCAGTGGCTCCTCTTACCATTACCTATGTTCGGGAGAAAGTCATTGACTTTTCCAAGCCTTTCATGACCCTGGGTATCAGCATTCTCTACAGGAAGCCCAATGGTACCAATCCAGGAGTGTTCTCCTTCCTCAACCCCCTGTCTCCTGACATTTGGATGTATGTGCTCTTAGCCTGCTTGGGAGTCAGTTGTGTACTCTTTGTGATTGCAAGGTAAGTTCAAGACCTACTGAATTTACAACAGCTCTTGGTCTGCCTCGGATTGACATGTATGCTCTAGAGATAAACATAGGTTAAGAACTTTAAAGTGTTATTTTAGTTTTGCCTACTGCTCCATTCTGTCAAGTTTGCTCTCACAAAAGCCACGCTGTAAATGAATATCTTCTTTATTAAAAAATAAACTTACTTTTATAGGACAACAGGAAGATATTTTTTATATTAATTTAACTTCCTCAGTATTTTAAGCAACATAAAATGTTCATTTACCCATTCCCCCTGAATTATATTATAACGAAAGCAATGGCTCGGCTAATAAATCTAAAACATTTCAACAGGAAGGGTAAAATGCTGTCCAGATACTTGACCCCTGGAGTATTCAGTTAAGCAAAACAGAAGAAAGATAGCTAGTAATTGTTGTAGCAAATGAGAAACACTGGGATGAAACAAGGTTATAAATCCTCAGGAACAAAGCAAAAATGCTTTGATTATTTTATAAAATTTATTTTCTAAAACTTTAGAGAGTTAAAGAGAATTCTAGAAATAACTATGAAAAGCAAGATTACTAGCATGTAGAGTCTAGAGGTATGAAATATTTATGCTACCATTGATGATTCAGTTTAGGTTTTATTTTCTGAGATAACTCTATATTTAACTATTCCACTTTACACAATTCTTCAAAGGACTTTTATACCTTTCAGTAGATTATATTTTCTAAATACCTTTGATGCTGAATTTGAAAGAAACACAGCTACTTTATCTTTCTGTTGGCTTAAACATTTGATATCCCTAGATAGACCATGTAAAAAAATAATTGCTTTTGTATGTCCCCCACTCATTTTCAATCTTTTTCATCTTTCAACAAAACTCAGTGAACTTTTTTCCCTGATCAATTTTTGTTTTCCCTCCAGGAATTTCTATGAGAAAAATTTCTTCACACTAGTTCTCTGTCATTGTCCACTCTCTGGTTTTGATTAATGCCAGGTAACCCTTTCCCTGGCATAATTATAAAGAAAGCTAAAGAAAATAACCCAGTCTAGAAAAGTCTTAAAGATCCATGAGGCACATATGGTCACACTGAATGAATGTGTGCTCTCACATGTGGGGATTTATATATTCAGCAGGAAAAAGTATTTTCTCCATACCCCATACCTTATCATTACCAGATCCTAGATCATCTTTCAGATTTTGCCCAAATATTATATACTTTTAAGTAATGACCAAGGCTCTCTTTACATGTCTTACCACTATATATATATATGTATATGTATATGTTTATATATATCCTCTGATATATAAGTATCCTCTGATACCTTACTGCACTAAATCAGTGGTTTCAACTAGGAGGGATTTTGTCTTTCAGCTAACATTGGGCCATGTTCTAAAAACGTTTTTTTGCTTATCACAACTGAGAGTGCAAAATGCTACCAGTAAAAAGTGGGTAGATTTCATGGATGCCACTGAACGTCTTACAGTAGACACAGTTCCCAACAACAAAGAATTACCCCCCAAATGTCAATAGCACCAAGATTGAGAGACCATGCTTTAAATAATTAAATTTGGGTATCAAATTTTAAAAGATAAGTTGCTGACCTTTGGAGGTGCATTTGCCATTACTGGCTACCAAGTGAAATTAATACTGCCCTAGAATGGCTATTTAATAAAGACTACTCGATGTGCATTGTAACAATGAATAAGACATTTTACATTGGCTCATTGTTCCATTCCTCTGCTTTGGGGCCCACATCTGTTGGGTGATATTGGAGACAGTTAGAACAATCCAAAGAGCAGAGTGAAGTGGGCTTCCATATCCCCCAGTCTGCAGCAATGTCTAGGCAGTGATGCTGATGAGTCGAAGAGGCAAGACAACATTGATGACCAAATATATTATTTAGCATACTCATTTCATCATGGCTAGTGGGAAACAAAACATGTCAGCAGCATCCAGAAGTTTTCAGAAGCATACAGGCTGGAAGTACCCCTTTACACCAGAATATGTCAAAAAAAATGTAATATTCAGTCACTTTCCCCTCCTTATGTTGGCTGTTTCTCCATCAGCTGTTAGTGACCCAGAGCCCTATATTTTCTGACTTCATTCTATTTCTATTAAGACAGCATCCCCCCCCACCCCTGCCAATCAATACTATCCACTCAATATTCCTACTCACCGACAGCACCATTTATAAACCAGATCTTTATTTAGCTTATTTTCCTTGTTGCCTCCTACTCACTGCCTTTCCTCTCATTCTGGGTTTTGGAAAAGTAGAATTGCTGTGCATCCAATGCACAACTTGCAAACAGCATGGTGGTGGAGGGTGGAAAGTAACTCCCTGCAGTACACAGGTGCACTGCCTTGAGGATCATCCTCTCAACTACATTCATCTCTACCCTTGAATCCATTTCTACTTCTACTTCATAAAGTAGGCACTAAATATATTTTGGGGGCGATTCCCAAAGGCAAAATCCTTGTTGAATACATGTGCCAATTCACTTTTACTTCTAACCATCATAGCTTGAAACCATGAACTTGGTACTCTGCATCAAGAAGCTAAGATGTGAAATGGCTTTCTGCTATCACCTTAATGGTTTGCATTCAAAGATAGTGAAGGAGAAGTAAAAAAGTTAATCTCATAATCATCTTTAGCTCTAGAGAGGCTTTTGAATTTGCATTTTGAAGTGTATCCTTTTATGGTCTTTTAAAGGGGAAAAAATAAAGCCCATCACTGCATTTAGGCTAATGTTCTCACTAGATAGATGCTTAAAAATCATTTGCTAAACTGAATTGAATTCATTAAATTAGACAAACTAAGGAAACTATAAAAGTTTAAGTTACTATGATTTGTTTAGTATATGATTCTACAAATGTGCATGTCAGTGTTTTTGTTTTGTGGTTAACATTTTTTAATTACTTTTTGAAAACTATTCAACCCCAAGGATTTATGTCCATCATGAACACAGAATTTAAATAAACCAAATATCCAGACATAACGTCTGCTTACGTTTTATGATTTATGTTTGCCTTCCTAAATATGCCTTCCAACATTTTTTAAGTTGGCTTTGGCAAAAAACAAATTGACTGTAACTCAAAGGTGAGAATACAAACCCAGAGGTTATATCATAAGCTCAGTGGAGCTCTCTCCTTTAAATGATAAACAGATCCCTCTTTCTTCAGTGTAGTCCAATATGCATAAGAATCCTTAATTAGAGATCTTCAGTCTGAATATTGTTTTATATCTTTCATTCAAGTAAAAGCTTGGCATACATCAACATAAACCCAAGATGAACCTTTATATTTCAACACAATGCTACTCCTTTATATGCAAATTTTGACATAGATTCTAAGCAAATTTGTACCTTTCTCTGTCATTTTACTAAAGATCAGTATCAATTGGGGAACAGCAGCTTCAAAATATCATCGGTGCGGGTCATATATTAATTTTCCCTCAGCCTTCCTGGTGCTGACACTGCTGTCACACTGGCTATCTTTATCAGGCATTGGGCATTCCAAGCTGAAATAATCTATATCCAGGCAACAGGTGGGTCTATCGCATTATGGAAAACGAGCGTCTTACAGCACAGCATCCTACTGATACTTAATATTCCTCAGTCCAAACCCCAAATCACTCAGAATCCTAAGAGAAAGAACCTAAAATATCTCTGCAGACAAGGCAGAATCATACTGCTGCTTAGACAGTTTTCCTTTTTTCCATAGAAAATTAGATTAATTGTTCACTTAGAACTGCAAAGTATGAAACACTGACACAAGACCAAGCTAAAAGCAACATTTCAGAGAGGAAAGTGGTGAGCTCACTGATCAGAGCGTGCATGAGGAAGAAATGCCTGAATATCAGGGGGTTGGTGGTTGCCAGGTTTTATGGTCTGTTTAGAAAACTCCTCCTTTTGAGTGCATAAGCTTCCTAATTTATTGCGATTAATATTTTAAAATTATTGTACAAGTGACAATGATATTGTTAAAGTAATGGCATCTTTACTGTGCATACTGTTTCAATTAGCGGGTTCATTAATATTGGTATTCATTTCTTCAGCTCAGCAAACTACTGTGGTTAGACGAGTGTATAAATTCAAAACTTAATTATATTGTTGAAGCAGTAATTAAAATGTATTGGCATGGCATTGTCAATTACAGCTATATTCACAAGCTTCACAGGACCCTGCGCTGTGAGCCCTGCAGCTGTGGAGAAGGCACATTAATGAGTTGGATACCATTACTGTGGGGTAAACTATGAGGCTGCTATCTCGGTACCCCTAACACTCGATGGGGAGATCCTGTACACTTTTCAGAAGGTGTCCAGGGTTTTAGGGAATGGTTTTGTATTCAGAGGAACTGTCTACCCAGTTCCTTGTGCATGATTCATAGTGTGCCCTGCTTTTCGTTCTAGATAATGTATTCACCTTAATCCCAGTTCTCCCCATTGTGTCAGCAACCCGCTATTGTTTACTGCTGAAACCTTATGGCTGGAGAGCATTCCGTATGTTCTCATCGGTTTTATGGGGTTTTAACATTACTCTAACGCTCCTGCTTGCATTAAAAGGACCCAATGGCAAATGGCAAAGCTTCCAGTGCTAAGAACTCCTGCATTTTAAATCATTTCCAGATCACTTTGCAGAACATCTGCTGAGGTCTCGTTGGAAAAATAACTGCCCCTTGGCAAGATAGCCCTACAAAATTACCACAGAGCAGGCAACTCCTTGGGCTACAGAGGCCAGAAGATGTTTCAAAAACAGAAAGGACCAAAAATCTCTTCAATTCCCCTAGAGTTTTATTTTCACACATGCCAGACATAACTGGATTCCCTCTTGTTTACAAATAAGGAAACCGAGGCCAGAGAGGTTAAGTGACTTGTTGAAGATCGACTTCCTAACTCGCTAAGGTTGCTAATCAAGTGACTGCAGTTCGTCATCCTATCAACAAAATAAAAACAAATCCAGAGGGAATTTTGAATGTAAAACTCTCCGGTGAGACATGCTATAGAGTTAACACTCATGAACCCCTATTGCATTCTCCTGGCCAGGGTACTTCTAAGTTTAAACTTTGTCTCTTCATTGAAAGATTGTGATTTTTCTTTCCATATATGAACTGTGCTAGAAAAAAATTGAATATACCCCAAATCCAGACCTTCTTTTTGTTCACTAATTTTTTCATGCTTGAAGGTCCTTTGATGCTTTATGAAATCATTAAACCACATACTTCTTTTAAGCATCTGTCCATAGACGCCCCTCAGAGGCAAGTCACTCCTCTTCTTTGTATCCCCCAGCCTCTAACAACACAGCCTCTTGACACTTGGTATCAAACGAGTTTATGTGGCTGTCATTACTTCTTGGTGGGGTAAACACTTGGGATGAGTGAACCTTTATTTACAGCCCAACTACTTGTTCAGTAAAATGGAAATGAATGAAAACTCACAGAAATTCAGGAAACGTAGGTCGGAGACGTACGATTCCAGCCAACCAAAGCACTTTGCCTAGAAATAAGAAGTTTGGTAAATATAATGTCTCAAGTCTCCTTTGAAATTTGCCCACCAAAGCTGTAAGTTGATGGATATGGCCTTTACTGTTTTGGTCTGATTACTTTCACCATTAATTGTTGGGTTTTCTGTATTGTTCAGCAGATTGTTCTGGAGCCACACATATTTATCTGATGTTTACAGACTGTTTCTGTTACCTATGCAGGTTTACACCCTACGAGTGGTATAACCCCCACCCATGCAACCCTGACTCAGACGTGGTGGAAAACAATTTTACTTTACTCAATAGTTTCTGGTTTGGAGTTGGCGCTCTCATGCAGCAAGGTACATCGGTTGCCCATCTTTGTCACATGCGTCCCAGAGTCTGCTGACAGGTTTTGTTGCTGGTAAACTCCACCCTAAAGCGAGAGGGTAGGCTGAAAAAGCATCTCAGGAATAAAAAAAAAAAAAAATAGAACCTGACTTCCCAGCCAGTTCTAAAAATAGCAAAAATTAAAATATGACCTAAATGGAACCTCTCTGCTGTATTTCTAAAATAAGACTTTTATCAAGCAGTGAACACAAAAGTTCCTAGAAGGAGGTAAAGGTTAAAGTACCTTAGAAATGGTTTACAAATTTAGGTGGAGGTATCAGATCATTCCTTTTCAGCCATGACTCTGCAAGTCAAGGGTTTGAAAGGAGTGGAATTTGAATCCTTTGAAAATTAAATTGGCTTACATTTTTCCAACAGCTGACAGTACCTAAACTGTCACCTAATTACCACTCTAACAACCATACTGGGATCATCTTAACTTGTAACTTTCCACAATCTTCCTCGATTGGTAACCATAGCAACAGTAAACTCTCAAGGTTGAGGAAATGAGATTCAAACCATGGAGTTGTAATACATTTTCTATATTTTCTGTGATATGGGGGATTTTGATTTTGTTGGGGAAGGAGGAGGGAGTTGTTTTAAACTTTGGAAGAAATCCAACGCTTTCATGGATTTTCCTCAGCTTTGATTCTAGGCGTATGGTCTAGAAAAGACTTCCCAAGATTAAAAGCATTAATTTAAGAAAATCATAAGTCACAGATGCTGTAGTTTTAGAATAATCTGCTCATCTGACAATAAGCTGCTAAATAAATTAGCAAAGGAAATTCAACAAGAATATACATTAAACATGTTTGTTATTTGGGCGTGAACCTAAAGCTTTTATATGGGAGTTGTTATCGTACTGCTGGAAATGTTTACATTCTGTGTCTACAAATGAGAGAGAGAGAGAGAGAGAACAAGGGTCTGTAGTGTGGGAATACCAAATATTTGAGTAAAGTGAGTAAATCCTTTCATCTGCCAGTTCAGCATAGTTTATGTGGGCACGGTTAGATAGGTATGGACATAGCACCTAATTTACTACGAATCACTTGTGTAAGTTTAGAGCATAGCACAAAACATTAAGTCCTGCAGGGAAACCCGTTAGAAGCCATATCTTGTTCTACTTTAAATGCATTTAATTTTTAGGGCATTTACTTCGTAAGCAATTACTTTCAAAAAATAACGAGACTGACCTCTCCCCCACATACTATAGCTTGCCTTTCTATACCATTTGAATGGAAAAATATAGACATGGGTCTTACAGTGCATGCCACAAGTCCATGCAAGTACATAGGACCACGACTGCCTTGTGTCATATGAGTGCACCCACTTCCCCAAATTCTCTTTCATATTCTGTTTGGAGTTTACCATCATCTACAGCAAACCGTGGGATGCAGTGTCTGCTAGTTACCACTACCTTGGGTACATGACAGTCACCAACCAGACTCTGCTTGTTTTTCAAGAAGTTTAAAAATATTTGCCAGCTGAAATAAATATTGTCATATACAAATTTGTGGTACTGATGACTGCTAGTGCATCTGTCCTTAGCATGTGGCACTGGGCCAGGTAGCTAAGTTCTTGTATCAACTGTTGCGCTCTCTCTTGTTCGCAGAAGCTTGTCACTGTACTCAATTGGAAACCATTTTGTTTAATTTCTTTTTTAATGTGATGATCAGACTTTCTCTTTTCTACAGAGCGTGAGCAAAGTCTGGATCAGGATTGGCTGTCATGTCTGCCGTAAAAGGCACTAAAGGGACTTCAGCAAGTATTGTCTCTCATCCCAAATATTTTCTAATGATATTTCACTCAACTTTTATTGCTTTCATAACTTCATCCTCTCTACTTCTGAACTTGGACAAATCATTTCTATTTGAGGAAAGCCATTTCTAAGTGTTTCGATTAACGTTGAGGGTCATGAAAGTCACAAAGCTGTGTGAAAATTAAAAAAAAACCACAATGACATATCCAGAAATCTAATTTATACCATATACTCAGGGTTTAAAATGCAGCCTAAGTAGGTTTCTACTAATTATTTTTTTTTAATTTCCACAACAACCTCATTAAAAAGTACATTTATTTTAAATATGATAAATGTGAATTTATATTATTTATTACCTTTCAGTGGTTAGTTATCAATGTGTCTGTCCAGTTCTGCTGCCGCATAATACATAATTATACAAATAAATCATTTACCTTATCATATTACCTTATCTTTTCATGAATGCAACCAAATAACATAAGGATAAATTTACAGCAGAAAATCTATACCTATAAGCTAAGAAAATATATATCTATTAACTGTATTACTTATTTCCCATGGCTATTTTATGAAATAAATGGTATTTTAATGATAAGCAACTAAAGATCTAAATAATATCACACTGCCAAAAGGCTGCTAGATCAATTAAGTACAAAGATATGAAACAACCTTGGGCACTAAGCACATGCAGACACCCACAGGCATATAAATCCCATTAAACCACAAGATTAAAACAGCAACAAACTATCCCACTAAATCCTTGGAGGCAATTTAATGGAAACTATTATAAATCTGTGTAATATTACACACCCAAATTCAAACAAACAAAAGAAGGAAATACAAATCGCAATGAAACTATTTACCTCATTAAAAGAGAATAAAGCTCCTAGATTTCTTAAGAGCATTAGGAAAATATATCTGTTAATTCAAAGCCCAGAAACTCTGCCAACCTTGATCTGCTTATCATGAGCCTCGAGCTGGCTTTGATTTCATGAGCAATATGTGTGTCTGTTTATAGATTAAATTTGAGCATAAACTCATTTATCTGAAGATTGTAAACTCCAATTCCCCTTTCCGTCTTAACCCATTAACTACAAAATTTAAAACATCCAATCAGAATAGTGAAAGAATCCTTGAAACCAGATATTTCACCCACTCTACTTCACCATTTGGATTTTTACATTTAGGGTATTTTCCTTCCACTTTTTAAATAGTCACGTAAACTTGTCATGCCCCCAAGTTCACAGAGGAAATACTAAGTGCAGAACCATGGTGAATTTCAGGCAAGCAGAGTAGCCAAAATCTACTCATGAGTCAGTGCAATTGGAGTGAGCCCTGCATATCCCCTTCTGCCCCTTTTAATTCTGCTACTGGATTTATTGACATCCATAGCTCAGGTTGACGAACAGTTTTGAGCTAGAGAGTTTCACAAATGTTTACCCTTTGTGTAAGTAAACTTGACCCATAGACCCTTTCTTTTAGAGAGAAAGAGTCTCTTGGAAAACACGTTAAGTGCCTCTCCATGTTATTTTTCACAATAATAATCACTGGATGACATATAAAAATGGATTTTTTTTTTACCAGAAAGAGCCCTTTTCCACCTGAGAAACAGCTAGTCATTGACGTATAATTAAGAAAAGAGCACTTTAAAAAGACAAAAGTATGGTTTTCAATGAATACATTTGTCTCAGCCAATTAAAGATTATACATCAGAAAAAAATAATTTTGACTTTAAAAATAGCTTAAAACAATGAAAAATGATTCATCTTCTGTCAAGTTTGGCTTTATCTTATTTCATTTTATTGTAAAATCTTAATGTTTTATTAAAGTATATGTGACAAATGGCATAATATGTTAATCTTTTAAAAGTTTCTCATATTCTTTAATCTTAAATAAAAATGCCTTAGCATTTCAAAGCTTCCATAGCTGTACAAAAACTGAGAACATTTTATTTCACACAATAAGATACATATCCGAAAGTTTAATAAAAGCTTCCAAAGACTTTTCAACAAAAACAAGACAAACAAATCAAATCTAAGCAACTAAATTAACTCTATAAATTTTAGACATAGAATATCTCAGGGTTAGACACATTTAATACCATCAAATGTCAATAAGTTGCATTTTAAGCAGTAATTGTGATTCGTGATAATATTATTTAGATTTTGCACTAATTTCTAAAAAATACTTCTATTTCACCTACACACAGAGAGCAAGTCTTTTATGGCTTTATACTTTTCATGTCACAAAAATGCATTATCTCTCTAGACTAGTGTTGAATCGTGAGTCTTCTCTCTTCTCTTAACTTTAACACTTTTATTCTGGTGATACCATCACAGGATCAGAGCTGATGCCCAAAGCTCTATCAACCAGAATAGTTGGAGGAATATGGTGGTTTTTCACCTTAATCATCATTTCATCCTACACTGCCAATCTGGCTGCCTTTTTGACAGTAGAGAGAATGGAATCCCCCATTGATTCAGCAGATGATCTGGCAAAGCAAACCAAGATAGAATATGGGGCAGTCAGAGATGGATCCACAATGACCTTCTTCAAGGTAAGAAACTGACAATGGTTCTCAATGGTTATCGCATACTAGGGGAGGGAAATGTGGAATAAAAGAGTCTCTCTCAAAAATAAAGATGTGGGGCAGTTAAAAAAAATAATAAAACTTACTATGACGCACTCCTATTACAAGAACCTATGTGTCCTCAGCAGTCAGCCTAAAGCAATTTCTCTGACCCCTCCATCCCCAGTTTAGTACACTCAGATCTACAGATCACTATCTTTTTGCCTTTATACTAGAACAAAAACAAACCCAAAAAATGCTGTTTGCTGAATACAGCCCAACCACCCATTAACTAATCACTCATGCATGGAACCCATAAAATAAAGATTCCTTAATTTGAAATTCTGACAATCAGAATACAGAATACTTGAATATCATGGTTTTGTTCTTTCTGTTCTGTATTTGATGAGATAGAAACAGATAACAAATAAACACATTGATACTGGAATTTATTTGAAGATTCAGAGCCAAAAATTTCTGATGGAGTCCAGTCAAATATTGTATCTGCACCAGTGAAGACAGTGCCCCCAGGGTAGCCTGAAGCTTTCCAATAGCCTGGAGTGCCTTCCAAGGCACCGAAGGAGAATTAAGTTAAAGTCAATATAGTTTCATTGTCAAGTGCATTTCATTGTTCAAGTCTTTTGAATTACTTACTTAGAGTGATGCAACCGATTTCTTCATTGCTTATGGAATAAGCCTTAGTACTTTTATTATGAAATCTCAGATACAGTAGGCCCCATGGGTAGGTGGGGGTAGTGGGATTTCAATAGATCTGGAAGGTGTAGAGATAGCAAAAACACCTTAGAGATCATGAAGGTCAGCCCTTGGCTTTACTTATGAAGAGAACAAAGCCATCAGAAGCTAAATTATCTGTTCAAAGTCACAAACATGGTCTATGACAAGGATGGACTAGAACCTTCTTTTAAGAGGTAACTGTACATGTGAAGAAAAAGAAAAATTAAAACAGTAGTGCAACAAAATAAATTCTAAAAACACCTGTGTCAAGGTGTCACACCTAGATTACCAAAAATGAAGTTGTCACCCCAGGATTGAGTCAATACTAATTTAGGAACAAAAACAAAACAAAACAAAACAAAAACTATGGGTGAAAAAAGGAACACTTCTTTGTTATCAGTATTGGTTCACCAAAAACCAATGCAGCCAATTTTATTCAACAGAGAACAATTATAAATAAATGAAATTAACTTTGTTTTAAGAGTAAACTATATCCAGAGGTTTATCAAAAACAGAGTACCATAAAAAGTTAGGATTTGCTTTCCCCTATGTTAGAAAAATAATGATTTTTAAACATTCTGCTCATTTTAAGAAATATGTCATTGATTTAGTGAATGTATAAAGTATAGTGATTGTTTCTTCCCTGGACAAGTGTTGTTTTAAGGACAAATGACATTAAATATATGACTTTCCCAGCTTCTGAAAGCTTGGGTTTTTGTAAAATCTATAGTGTGAAGAGACAGAAGTTACTCCAAGCTAGTGATTCATCATGATACTTGTCAGAAACCAGGAAAGTTACCTGCAAGGCATATAGGACTGAGGGACATTGCCAAAATAGAACTGGGTATGTCTGAAAAAATCTCTGAAATGATTTACCTCTTTTAACACTATCAGAAAGTTTTAAAGTATCAGGAGGTAGATAAGTAGAGGCAGAGAAGATTCTACTACCTTCTGGATGTATACTACAAATATAGGAGAGAGAGGCACCCTTTGCAAAAGTGATGGATCTGACGTTGCTACTGTGCAAATCATCTGTGTATTCACAAAGCATCCCTTAGCCTCACTCTGCTCTCTTTCTGCTCACATGCCTCTTTGTATATAAAGGATGCTGGTCCCTATTATTCCAGCAGGACCTGGGGGTGGCCACATTACAGTGTGTTGGACGGTGCATTTTCCTACAACAGTCATGAGCTACTCTCACAACCTCTGCTCCCTGGGTATTTTCAAAGAGGGTTCCTGCTTGCTCCTTGGCCCTGAAAATGAGGCACGAATGAAAGTGATCTCTCAGGTCACCGGGCAAATGATGAGTCAATAAGCATCTCAGAGAGGAAGAATGTGATCATAGTACCAATAACAGCAATGGAGAGGAGCAGCATGCCCAGCACACTAGCTCATAGCCATGCACTCGGTTTCTGAATGCTCTACATAGATGATCTCATTTGATCCTTATAAAGACCATATGAGGCAAGTACTGACATTATCCCCATTGTACGAAGAAAATGAGGCACAACTCAGTTAAAAAACTTGCCCAAAATTTATGAAGCTGTCAATGGAAGAGGCAGGCTTCAGGCAAACTTCAGAGAATGCTACAAGGTAAGCTCCCTGAAGGTAGAGAATTTATGCTGTTTGCCATTACAACCCCAGAACCTAAAGCAATGTCTGGTACATAATAGACACTCAGAAAATATGTTTTCAAAAACCAAATAAATGTACTAATGAATTCTAGGAAAGATGAAATTCCATCAGAGGAGGGAGGGAAGTGTCTTCGTCCATTCAGGCTACTGTCATGAAATACCACAGACTGGGTAGCTTATAAAAAATAAAAATAAAAATAAAAAACAGAAATGTGTTTCTCATACTTCCAGAGGCTGGAAATCTTAGACCAGGGCATCAGCATGGTTGGGTTGAGGGCCCTCTTTCAGGTCACAGACTTTTCGTTGTATCCTCACATGGTGGAAGGAACAAGGGATCTCTCTGGAGTCTCTTTAATAAGGCACTAATCCCATTCATAATGGCTCCATCCTCATGATTTAAACGCCTCCCAAAGGCCTCATTTCCTAATATCATCATCTTTGGGAGTTAAAGATTCTAACGTATGAATTTCAGGGGGGATACATTCAGATCACAGCAGGAGGGATAACAGAGACCCACACAGGAAAAGACACTGTTGCCATGTTCCTTGATTTACAAGTTAGCTTGTAGCCCAGCAACCTTATTTATCAGGAAGGAATTTATTTGTAAAAAGAGAACAAGGTCTAAATCCGATTTAGTTTTCCCCTTGAGGGAGGCAAACTGTCAGAAAGCTTCAGAGGGATACACGTTCAGGGTTTTTAAGCTGGATTACTCCACAAGGGAAAGAAACATTCCAGGCTTTCAGCTCTCAGGGTAGTTCCACCTGGAGTCAGTGAGTGACAGTAGTTAATGGTCAAAAAAACTCAGTCCTGACCCGGCTCTTCATTAGTGTTTCACCTCTGCTGTGCCATCAGGGCTTCCTCCCTCCCTCTCTCTCTTAATCAAAGACAATATCCTCTCTTGGGCTGTTGAATGAATAAGAAAAACCATCTTTGCTTAGTCTAACCCGGCACATTCTGATCCATTGTTGGGTCATAAGCCATTTGTTCAGATGGGTCTCATCTCCACTCAATCACAAGGAAGCTTCTGATAAGAAGCATTTTCTTACCACACACAGTATAACTTCAAGTGCTTTTGTTCTCAGAGGAAGAAACCTTTTTTTTTTTTTTTTTTTTTTTGCTACCTTTCACAGCACCCAAATGGTAGAAATCTGTCCTTTTGATTTCAAGTTGATTCTAAATGATTTTTAGAGTTATGGAATAGGAAGTAGCAAAATGGAAAGAACTGTAGAAATTATCAAAATTTGTGAAGACACAAAATACCCGAATCCCTCACATGTAGTTCCTAGGCCACAAGAATTTAGAGAAGTTTCTCTTTGAAAAGTGTGGCCAGAAGTTGCTTACTAAAATTCCAATCAAAGTCTATTGGCTTTCCCCCCTAGACTTTTCTACTCTTGCATACAGCACTACCCTAGATTTCAGATTTGGTTTATATGATTTTTAACATGGAAAAAAACACCCAAATTTAATTTTTTCAAAGAGCTTAGGTGAAATTCCACTCTCTACCATCTGAATTCAGGTAAGGCTGGGGGAATAAACTGACATTTATTAAACAAGTGTTAGTCGATGTACTATGTGTCTGAGAAAGGAAAGGCTGAAGCAGTTTTCCTTCACTGAGTCATTTGTATATACAGCAATTACACTGGTTATCAAGGATTGTATTTACACAAGAAAACCAGGACTAAATCATAAATTCAATTCCACATACATTCACAAAGCTTTAGGTGGACATCTGGAATTTGATACTGTCCAAAGAAAAACAACTCAAGTTTTGTGGCCAAGGTCACTCAGTTAATGATGCTTTTTAAACATTACATTTTCTCAAGGCCATCAGCACTTTGAGTCTTAAAGTCTTCAACACTATGGATGATATAATACCCATTTGGCCAAAGGATGTCAGTTACCACTAGGCCAATTACCAAGACAAGGTTAAAGAGAGGCAGAGTATTTTATCAACCGTCCAGGGATTGTAGAAGATGTTTTAGGAAATTCTCCAAATATCAGGGGATCTTTTATTTCTCCTTGTCATGCTGTCAATTAATAAAATGGACTTTTTTTGTAAGTTAGTGTTTAATAATTCAGAATCTCAAGAGACTTCATTTAAGAGAGTTTTTCAACAAACTCCTTTTTATTTGTCCCACTAGGGGTAATACTAAACCATAATATGATATTAACTGGATTGGTTTCTCCACTCCCTGCTGGAGAATTGCTTGGTTCTTTCTATTGTTTCAAAAGCTAGAACAGTAAGTTTTCCCTGTCCTTCTCACTCTCCAAGACCACCGCCAGCATCTTAGGAAGTACAAAGATCAATCAGTTCATGGCCAACCTGTGGATACAATATGGGGGTAGCTTCCCCAAGGTCATCATGACCCACTCCCTCATTTATACCCAAGAAAATTGACAGCAATGGCAGCATTGGCATCCAGCTCTAGATTTCCCTTTCATAATGAAACACTAAGACATTCGTTTTCTCCAACTCTCGTAGAAGGTAAGGAAAGTACAAAGCTTCTGTTCTTTCTCCTTGATGTAATTCTATTAATTACCTTTCAGGATAAATGGAATAGTCCAAACTTTGGTCTCATGATGACACTTTAGCAAGTCAAATTTTTTTCCAATTGAAGAAAGCATTGTCATAAAAAGTCTAAGCACAGTTTGAGGTCTTAAAAGGAGGATTTCCCAATGTCCCATGCAGACCAACATCCAAACAGAATAATAGTGCTAGTCCATTGTTCAGAGATGAAGGATACCAGCCAGTCTTCTCAGGAGATATGCCTAACACCAGTTGCTGGGATATAAATTAAAATTTATGGTGAAGTGCTTCAGATTACATATTCTGGAGCAAGGCAGCATAGCTTCAAATTCTGCCTTTATTATCTATATTAGCTAATATAGTAATTAGCTTATTAATATTGTAATTAGTTTATTAGCTATATTGACCTTGGCTAGTTGTTTAAACTCCATGCCCCTGATTTCCCTTTCTGTTTATTGAGGATCACAGCTAGCTTGTAAGATTATTTTAAAGAATAAATAACTTCATAGAGATCATGTGTTTACAATACTATTTGGCAAATTGCAAACAATGAGAATGTTAGAACTTACTGTAATTTTCACCAATAACGTCATCACCATTAGCATCCAACACCCCTAGCGATAAGTCCTACTTTTTCAATCCCTATGGATTTAAAAAACTCTAATTTGGTCCTTGTTAACTTTCTTACTGTCAGTGATCTCTGGAAGGTGTGCCTTCTACTAACGGACAAAGAAATCCAGAGGAAGTGCCAGTGACCAAGATCTCAGTGACCTCCAGAGGCCAGGCCAAACAAAGACTTAGTCTTTGGAAGCTTTCCTAAATACATACATGATGTTTTCAGAAGAACCACTTCCAGATGGTAGGCAGGCAACAGATGGTGAGGATGTCCTTAGAATTCAGCTGAGAAGCAGAGTAAGGTAGTTCAGATGGATTCATCTTAATTTGTATGCTTTACAAGATCTCCAATATGACCAGCACCTAAGGTTGGCATTGTAAGAGATAGGAGAGGGACAGGTATAAAAGTGTGTACAAAGCTTGAATACCTGAATAGCAATAAAGAGACAAGATGCACATGGACTTGTTAAATACAATGCAACATGTGATTAAGTAGCATGTCTTGTGTAGTCAGGAAGTGATGTGAACATTAGAAGTCCTTGTGAGCCAGAAAGGTAGAAAATGCTCATTTAAGAAATGTTTCTCAGTAGAAGCTTGCCTTGTAACAAATCACTATCCTCTCAGACCCAAGCCAGAGGATTACACAGATTAGATCATGATTCAGTCTAAAATGACTCGGATAAAATGGGTTTAAAAAAATCATAACAGACTTGTCATTTCTGGCTTTCATGGTCTAGGGACTTTGGACCAGCTATGGGAATAAGGGACTCTCTAACCTTCATAATCTCCTTCCAAGGAGTGGTTAAGAGCTGTCATCAACTCCAAAGACATTTCAAAAAAGTTATTGAGCACCACACCAGTGGAACTGAAGCAATGGACCATTATGGGGAGACAGGTTTCAGACAGAAATAGTCATATAAGGAAGCACAAAATGAAAAACATTTCTCAAACTTCTCTGCATGAGAAGATATTAGCTTGTGTTTGAAAGATTCACCTAATTTTACCATCAGTACCCAAAATGTTAAGTCCCATAGGTTAAAAATGTATTTGTTTGGGAAGAAATCTATGAGGTCAATTAAAGCTAACCTTTTTCAAATCCTGTAATATTGCCTGCAATGGACCAATCTTTAACTCTAGACAGGAGAGAAAAACATGAAAAATGTTTTAGCAAAGGTGTTTAAATCCCACTGAGTGAGTTTTTTAAAGGGAACACATGAATTTTTAAAACCTTGGAAATTCTGCAAATGTCATAATGTTCTATCAATTCAAGATAAGAGCATGATCAACTGCAATGATCATATTACATACATTTGAAAGACAGAGGCCCTCACTATAAGTATAAATGTTTTCTTCTGAGATCTTCTTTCAAAGTGGTTTTTGTAATTTAAATATTTTTAAAATTTCATGAGAATGTATTATTTAATGAAATAATCTATTTTAATCATGTGTTAGAGAAAACAGTTGCTTTAAAGGCAACTATTTATCTGCTCCCAAAGCTTGGATTTCTACATAGATGATTTCCAGGTCTTTGATTGATTTTTAAGATTTTTCTTAAATTGGGATTTATCTAAAAAAACAAATTGAAGGTTTTAAAATGTAACTGTTTTGGGTATTTTATTTGTTCAACATGCATATATTTGCCACATTTATAACATCACTTTTAATAAGGTTATAAAGATCAAATATGAATAATTTATCCCCAGTGTATACATATGTGTATGTGGTTATGCAGAGATATATATAAGCATATATATACATGGACCTACATATAAAGTCTTCAGATGTCTTGGTCTTACATAGAATTGCCTAATTATTTATTCTACTAAATAATAGGATTATACAATTCCAATGTAGAAGCTTTATAACCTGGTTCAAGAAATGTTGTGATAAATAATGCTTATCGCAGTAAAAATGAGATATTAGAGACATATGTCTATAAGATGGAGTTTCTACCAGTCTTAAGACCATCTGACACTGAAGAATTTATACATATTTATAAACACAGGAAGTGGTGTGAACTTCCTTCCTGTTCACATAGGAAGAAACCCTGCAACTGAAAAGAACAGAACTATATGAAGGACAAAATACTGTTAAAGGAAAACAATATAAACAATATCCACACTTCTTTCTAGGTCCCAATGGTCACGCTTCTGAAAATACTATCTAATGTTTTGTCTAAATATATGCAAATAATTTCACACATTACATGACAATGACAAGAGGTGCAGGGGCTCTGATTATCAGAGAAATACCAACGCTACTTACTACAATTGATTCTTTAGAAAACTGTTAAAACTAGCCAAGTCATGAGTTTGTTGTTCTGTGTATTAAAACAGATGCTCTGTTGATTCCCTCTCTACTGATTAAGAACACAGACCCTGGAGCCAGATTGTGGAATCAAACCCTGGCTTTATCATTTCCTCATGTGGTGTTCTGATTCCTCACCTATAAAAGAGACATAATAACGGAATCTTTCTCATGTGGTCACCATGAAGATTAAATGAATTAATATATGCAAAGTGCTTAGAAGAGTGTTTGGCAAACAGCAAACCCTGCATGTTCTGGTTCTTATTACTCTTTTCAATAAGTAGATTTTAGGTGCACACAGACATGTTGCAAATCATTTCCCAGTGAGTGTTTAATTTGCATACACTATAAGGGGAAAAAAAGCGAGAAATGGTGGTCATCAAATGGAGATACGATAACACTTCCTTATAACAGATTTTAGATGAAAAAATGCTTAATCTTTGCCAACAATGCTTCATCAGCATCAGAAGAGCCACGTAATCAGGTTTAACCAGGCAAACTGAAATTATTGAAACCTGATGCTCTTGCAGTATTAAAAAAATAGATTATTTCAGATTTAATAAATGAAAGCTTTTTGGTTTTAGTGACTTTTGCTAAGAAGCTCAGAGTACTTTACAAGTATTCTAATTAACCTTTGACATATTCATTGAAATAAGAGGCATTCACTGTTTCTATTTTTTGAATATGTATTATTTAAAACAATTTAGCAGGCTGAGACTACAGAAGATAATAGAAGGGCAAAACTATCCAGACTATCATTCGAACAGTTTCATTTAAAAACTGTTAAGATTTGTGTCTTAAAAATGGAAAATGTATTAAAAAGGAATAAATCTAACTGCTATCAAACTAGTACTTTTTGACCTAATAAAAAATAAACACTACAAAACAGGGCATGACAATGGCCAGAATTCAAAGGTAAAGAGGAAAGAGACCCTAAGTCTGTGCTTGTTCTTTCACTAACCAAATGTGACCTTCTGTGTGTCTCCAAAGTCAGGACCTGCATTAAGTAATACAAAAGAGTTGGTCCGGAAAGTAGAACATGGAGGTTAAAGAATCCTTAAGGCAAACTGTGCCAATCATGCAGTTCTTCCTGTAGATTTCCACTGGTGGAAAACTGACTGTGTCCTCAGGTGTTTGGGCCAACTATAGGTATTTCTAGCAGTTAAAAAGGTTATTTTGTAGCCACATTTTGGGTCTTTCCATATCTCTAAGCTCCCCAGCTTCTCAGATGGTCTATAATTCCAAATGTGGAATACAGTGGAGCTTCATAACAGCATAACTGTTAAATGATGAAAGAGAATTTTAAGTGGAAGCAGAACAGTACTATTCTCTGCTACATTTTGTTTACCATCATTAAACACCAGCAAGAATAACAAGAACAGGTGAAAGGAATTGTAGAACATTCCCTGTACCTTCAACTTGACCAAGTCCTTTACCAAACAGTAGTTTTCCTACTGAGAAAAAGGTTTTGCCTTTGATACTTCAAAGGAGTCCATGCCAGGTAGACTTCCCCTCTAACACTCCAGGGAGTTCAGGTGAAGAATAACCTTCTACTCTGACAAGGAAGAAGCAGTTATGGTTGAATTAAATCCATGATCTCTGGCTCCATAGAGAAGATTACTCATACTGTGGTATGAAGTGCATGCTAACTCAGGGAACACTGTATTACCAAGATGTGATAATATAAGAAAAGAAATTGAGAGTAAGAGTTTAGAAGTTTTGTAGTTCACGGATATTGTGATGACACCAAGTACATGATCGGCAGATACTTCTCCTTGAGGATTGTTGAGTGCTTTTAGTAAGCCACATGTTATACTAGCTGCATGCTAGTCATATGTAGTAAGACCAAAGATAGGTCTGTCATGTATTGAAAAGTTAGACAACCCCCACAGTAGATACTTTCAGAACCACACCTGATAGGGCTCAATAACTACCTTGTAGGCTTTGAGTTGAATCCTTTCATCTCCTTGCATGATCTTTCATTCCTGGATGCCCCACACTTGTCCATTTACCATAAATGAATGGATCATTTACTTTGTTTTGCCCTCAACTTCCTTAGACTAAAAATCCAGTTTTCTATTTACAACATTTATTTTTAATAAAATTTAAATATGATTAAAAACATAGATGTTTCCATGGGATTTTTTTATATGGAGGTTGTTTCCAAGTTTGTGTTAATATGAAACAAATAGCAAACTACTTCAGTGAATAATATGAGTTTATGAATTTAAGCTATATTGTCATAGGTATAACAAATGAGATTAAATTCATTCTCAGAAGATATTTGGCAATAAGACATCCACCTTCCCAAGATCATCATAGTCCAGTGGAAAGAACATTGAATTAGATGTTGGAAGTCTTGGGGTCCAGTATTAGTCCTGACACTAACTAGTTCTGTGACTTTCATGAAGTCTCCAAATCTTCTACATCAAAATTTTCTCCTCTGTGAAAATCGCAGTTTGAATGAGACAATTTTTAAAGTCTCTGACAACTTTAAAATTTCATACTTCTAAGAAAATTATTTTCCCTTAAAGTAGTTCTGATGGAGGAATAATTTTCCCAGCTGTGCATTTACTACCAAAAGACAGACTGACCTCCCTGTACTCCTTTGAGTTGCTCTTTATTATAAATTTAGCATTATCCATTTCTTAGAGGTTGAAATTATCCAACAAATGAAGCACTGACCCTGATCCCCAAAAAAATGCCTTTGTCATGGAGACATGAGCTCCAATTTGCAGATATCTCTGGGGTTGAGGAGTAATTCACAGGGGCCTAATCATGATAGAATGGCTTCCATAAAATACCAGTATCTATAAGGTACTGTTTATTGAATTGTTGTTTGTCTCACAAGACCTTTCTCAGGGGGGATCTTCAAATGCCTAACAATCCAAAATAAAGCCATCTGTCCTCCCTTAACTCATAAAGCCTACAGCATTAACCCAGGTCCTAAATAGAGTTAGGAATTAAGTGAGCCCCCAGGACCACTTGAGCATGAATAACCACGCCAGAGTTGATTCCATAGGTATTCCATTTATTGCTTATGGCCCCAAATCATGTTTTAAGCTTTTTTGCACTCCTGAGATGATATACCCTAATGCTTGCCAAAGATGCTGTCTAGTGTGTAGGGGCTGGAGTTAGCTCAGAATTATCAGTAATTCCCATAATGTCTGTCATTTTCAAAACAAATGGAGGGGAGTGTTGATGCAAATGAAGATAAATTCACGGAAAAAAACTGGAAAAATATGGAAATTACAGAGTAAAATGTAAAATGTCTAATCATAGATCATTATTCAAAAGAATAGAAAATCCATATCCAAGCAATATGAAAACCAGGGCAGCATATTTTAACAAAGAAAGTAAGGTAATGAGATAATGTAATGTATAGATGCATATATCATATGCATCATATTTATGGTTTATTATTGAATCTATCAAAAAGCCAAATAAGAGAAAAGACAAAATCATCGAACACTTTGAAATGAAATATTCAGCCCTCACTTTCTAAAACATAGTTGCAATTAAAATTGAATATGTACAGAAAAAGCATATAAATACAGCACAAAGAGTTTTCCGATCTGAATTTTAACTTGAAAAGAACATTTATATTCTAAGTTTTCTAGAAAACATAAGAGTGAATGTCAGTTCTTTCATAAATAAAGCAGCAAAAGCATATGATTTATCTCAAGGCTGTCCCCAGCAAAGGCATGCTGTCAGGTATTGAGACCTACATACCAGAAAGCAGTAAGACAAGCCAACTGAAGGTAAGTAGATAAAGGGAATGGAGTCAATAAGTAGAGTCCTGGAGTGAGCTAGTCACTCCTTGGCCCAATGGGCCTTGAAGATCTCTTCTCAGTGGCCACATTTCTTTAAGCAAATGCTGTCACTGATACCAGTGTTCTTTCTTCCCTAACTGGAAACAGCAAAAGGACTCTGAGCCAATGTCTTACATCGTTAATTGGCAAGATTTCCCTTTCCTTCAATAGTTGCCTCAGTGCCTTCAGTGATTTCCCATAGTGAATTGGACTCTACTTAACTACTAAACTGAAGTCCAAGGATCATCAATATGGGTTTCCTACATGAAAAGAAAGAATTCCTATACTATTTAAACCACTGGAGTTTTGAATGGCTTTAGGATGCATTTTCTCAGAGTTCTTTTGCTGGGGGGTGTGCTTTCTTTACCTGCAGAAATCAAAGATATCCACCTATGAGAAGATGTGGGCGTTTATGAGCAGCAGGCAGCAGACAGCTCTGGTAAAAAACAGTGATGAAGGGATCCAAAGAGTACTTACCACTGACTACGCCCTGCTGATGGAGTCCACCAGCATTGAGTATGTGACGCAGAGAAACTGCAACCTCACTCAAATTGGTGGCCTCATTGACTCCAAGGGTTATGGAGTGGGAACACCTATCGGTAAGAGAGGCAAGGCCTCAGACAAGACTGAGATGGGCAATGTCAATTATGAGGGATAGAAGGGAATAAACTCAGAGATACCTACTCCACACTCTGAGAAGTCCTGCAAGCCTTTAGTGGACCAATAAATAAGGGAAAGACTCATGTAGATCAGGGCCATGGTTTGAACTGACAATTCCCAGATGTTTAACTTAATAAACTTTCAATCCACTATTTCTTTTGAGTTCTACCACTAGATATCTGAGTATATAGACTGTATTATGTTACCCTCAAAAATATTTTTTAGACAAAGAACTTTTCTGTTTATTTTTATTTTATATTAATTGTTTTAAATTAATTTATTTATTTTAAGGGGGAATGGAGGTGCAGAAAGAGAGGGAGAAAGAGAATCGCAAGCAGGCTCCAAGCTGTCAGTGCAGAACTTGACACAGGGCTCAAACCAGCCAACAGTGAGATCATTACCTGAGTTAAAGTTAAGAGTCAGATGCTCAACAGACTGAGACACCCAGGTGCCCTGCTCAAAAAATATTTTTAAAAGAATATCTTCCTGATTAATCCTCTTGACATTATTTCCTTCAGTACTTACACATGCCTGTATAATTTTTCTATCTTAAATTATATTGGAATGCAACAAAATTAATTATGCATTTAGATGACAAAAGTTGAAAGGCTAAAGTTCCATGTCAGTAGAAGTAAAACAAAAGCTATATCTATAAGAGAAAAAAAGTTAAAGATTAACTTATAGTGGGTTTTTTGGGCAGTATGGTACAATCAAGGATAACTATCTTAAACCTCCAAATAATCCTATTTCTGCATTTTGTGCTACTGTTTTTTCTAGGGGTATTATTGCCTTGTCGGCATGCAGACCCATACAGCAAGGTTTTCTTGTATGTCTAACATATAGAACTATATTCTATATTTAAGGGACAATTATGGATTCCCTCTCTATAGAAAACTATATTGGATAATGTTCCTGCATGGTGGTAATATGCTCTTTTCAAGTGAGTCATTAGTAATTTTGTGATAAGCATTCCAAAAATTTTTTAATGTTTATTTTATTTTTGAGAGAGAGACAGAGTGTGAGTGGGAAGGGGCAGAGAGAGAAGGAAAGACAAAAAGTCCAAGCAGGCTCCAGGCTCTGACCTATCAGATCAGAGCCCAATGCAGGGCTTGACTTCACAAACCATGAGATCATGACTTGAGCCAAAGTCAGATGCTAAACCAGTTGAGCCACCCAGGTGCCCCATGATAAGCATTCCAAAGGAGAGGGATCAGAGGCCATCTTAGACCACTGGGCTAGTCTAATAAACAGAAATCTTGGTTACAGTCAAGTCATATTGTAAAGAATCCAAGGTCAATTAGATGTGCTTGTTTTTATTATTATTTTTTGTTGTTTGAAAGGGATTGTCCAATCCCACGCTCAACATTAGACAGGGATCACAAATTCAAATGCTTACAGAGGCCAAGCAGATATCATAATTGAATAAACTTGCTTGCTTGAGGAAACAATAGGGAATGTAGCAACTTTGGAAAATTAATAGACCACACGAAGCATCTAATTGGGGCACCTGCTTTTCAGGTTAGTCATTGCACATGCGAGAATTTGAAGACAAGTATGTAGACATTCCATTTTTCATTTAAAAAAAGTCAGATTTTAGGGGAGCCTGGGTGGCTCAGTTGGTTGAGCATCTGACTCTTGGTTTTAGCTCAGGTCATGATCTCATGGTTTGTGAAGTCAAGCCCCACACTGTCAGGGCAGAGCCTACTTGGGATTCTCTGTCTCTCTCTCTGTCTCTCTTGTTCTCTCCCTCTCCATCTCTCTCTCTCTAAAAGTAAATAAACTAACTTAAAACAATAAATTAAGAAACTTAAATTTTCAGATTTTAAGTAGACTGTCCTAATAGTAAGACATTTAGCCACAAATGCATTTAAAAAAAGAGAGAGAAAGACTAGGTATCCCATACTCAATTTTTGATCGGTATTAATTCAATTCACCAGATAAAGATCAATTTTCTCTACCTTTCAGCATGAATACACAACTAATTTGACTCCCTGCTATCTGGTGTTAGAAATATATGCTATGGAGAAATTAACTGTATTATTATTATCAAGAATGTATTCTAAATAAATCTGCAGAATGATTTAGCAACGGAACCTATAGGTACCCTCTTGTCCCTTTCTTTTCATTAACTTTCCCTGATGAAAATGCTAATATTGTCAGTAAAGTGCATATTTTCCCCAAATGGAAAATTCTTCTGTGATTAAGCCAACATGTTCTGCAGGGGGCTCAGTGGGATTGTTAGACACTATTTAAAAGAATACTGTGACTCGTTTTGAAAAAAATCTACTATTTCCCTAACCAAGCCTTGTCACTTCACTTTCGATAATATGGGTGGGAGGGAGTTAGGCAGATGTTATTTTTGTATATTCCATTACTGCTGCTTTCAGGTAAAGGGGCTGATAAATGGACCATAAGTCAGACAAAAACACCAGGAGTGGGTGCTTTTGCCCAAGTCTTTCCAAATCAAGACCTTAAGACTGATTGCCTTATATTCTGCATCTTCTCAGGGAAGTAATTGTGGTTTCCCAACAGAATTACGTTTAGATTAAATTACAGAGTTGAAAACTGCACTTTTATCATTTTGTGTTCTACCTCTGAAGCCTGACCACCTTTCAACACTAGGCCTTGCTCACCAACTTTCCTGTCTGGCAATAATGATAGAAAATAACAATGTGTCTCATTCTTTATGAGAGTATTTATACTTTACTATGAAACTTTTAATGGGCATTTCTTCTAATGAACAGAATATAACACTAGAGTTAAAATTTGGGGGTGGGGCAAATAGAAAGGAAGCAAAGGACTTTTTTCTCCAACAGTCCTGAATCAATGTGGCAATTTGAAAATTACTCTGCCCTCCTGTAAATGAGGCTGACCCTTTGATGAGTTTCACTGTATTTTATATTATATGAGATAGAGATCTGAATGTTCTCATTCATTCTACTTTTTGCCACTCTCACCCATAAGTTGATCGAAAGTTGAAGAACCTTTCCCCCTCCCTAGATAAAGAGAAATACACTCCAGGAATTTTTCATACTGGTTATAAACCTGTCAGGCTTTTAAACCAAAAACAATGAAGGAATAATTGGAACAGATGGCAAACTTCAGAGAGAATACATCCATTGGGAATACAGCTGTTGGATAAATTTGTGAGATGTGTCTTCTATGATGAATTGACTCTTTAAGAAAGCTCACTTGCTATTCAGGAAGGTGTGTGTGTGTTTCTGTGTGCACGCGCACACACACACGTGTGTGTGTGTGTCTATGTTTTTTCAAGTGACTTGTTATAAATCACTTCTTATGCCACTCAGTCCACTTAAGTAACAACAGCAAAGACTGAGCTAAAATATATTCAGATACACAAAATTCTCCATACACTTTGGTTCTTGCTCTCACTGACTCTGTGAAGGCTTCAAACTCTTTCCCATGGTCAAAGATTGGCAAAGTCAGTTCAGTCACAACACAAAATTGAAGACTGCTTCTTTGAGACTCTCAGGACAGAAGTTCTGGAAATGGGCTTCCTTAGGGATTTGAAATAAAGCTTCAAGAGAATGAGAGCAGTTACGGCTTAAACAAGTTACCGGGAGGCTGGAAATTACCTTCCTTAGAGAATAACTAAACGGAGATCCGATCCCCTGTCTGTCTGAATGTTTTAGGTATTGTGCAGCCTGGAGTCAGAAGGGGAGCGCCAGTCAACATTTATTGAGTGCCCACTGTGTATACTGCTATGATTACAGCAGCAACCGCTACCATAAGAATCACTCTTAGGCTCTTCAAAGCATTTTCTCATACATTAAAGCAAAGCTCTCCTGGTTCACTTAATTGCTCACATGCTATGGGTATGTTAATGGTGCTAATTTTGACACTACCCATTATTCTGGGGGTGTTTAAGCAAGCAGCCAATATCTTTTATTTTGGCTTACAAGAGCCATTTTCTCACCAAAAATCCATTCATTTAATTGACACGCCATTCCAAAGCTAACTCCAAGACATTTTGCTCTTCTTTTAAACTTGATTTTTACTACTGACAATGACTTTAGGAAGTCTTGGGAGGAAAGAAAGAAAAATGACAAATGCCACAATGTGAACCTTCTGCTTTTCCAACGAAAAACATGCCATGGAACATAAGGTTTGTGTATGTGGAGGTTGAAGGCAGGAAGGAGAGCAGGCTGTGGAGTAGAGGAAGCAGCTTTCATGGAAATAACACTAGGTAAGAAGTAAGAGGAAATGAGTTAAATCCTTGCCTCTCTCTGCCAGTAACTAGTACTTTTACTCATACTTTCACATCCTAAGTTTCTTCCAGTCTAAAATATGCGGACCAGACTATATGATTTCTAGGATCTCTTCTGGTTCTAAGATGACACATTTTTCAACTTGCTATTTTATCTTTGCCTTTTTAAAAAAGTCTACCAAAAAAACTTCAAAATTTGCAAACAGAAAGAGACAAGGTGTACTACTTTCCTTCTGAGTTGGAAGAAATACTAACAAAAACTCTTAGCATCCAGAGAGAAGTTGAGTAAATGCATTTTACCGTCTTTTTTTAAAAGTTTTTTTCCAGTTTTATTGAGATCTAGTTGATATATAGCACTATGTAAGCCTAAAATGTATAACATAATGATTTGATATATGTATAAATTACAAAGTAATCACCACAGTAAGTTTAGTTAACATACATCATCTCACATAGTTACAAATTATTTTTCTTGTGATGAGAACTTTTAGCATCTTGTTAATCTTTTAATCTCTTCCTTTGCATTAATTGGCATAGGAATCCAGTACTGGGCAAGCTATGGCTACAGACAGATGTCAGTACTGTCTAACCCTAAAATAATTAAAAGTTTGATGACATTACTAGAAGATTGAGTACAAAAAATACCAATAAAGTCCTTGCAAATTTTCCAAGCCTAACTGAATTTTGCAGAACTTTTGAAGTATACAAAACTAATCTTAATGACATATTACTAAGTGTATTAGTCAGTATGGACTAATTGCTATAACCAACACTTGTTATTTTCAAAAAGCTTACACAGTAAATGTTTCTTGATCTTGTCATGGGTCCAGTGTGGATTGCAAGAGAGACTGCTTCATGCGGCCATCCTGGGACCCAAACTCCTTCCAATTGGTGGTTCCACTCCCCCTACTGACTTGGTGTTCTTTCCTTCCTACTGTGTATTTGGGAAAAAGGAGAGAGAAACTAGAGAATCGTGTTGGGAGAATGGGAGATAAGACTGAAAACAGTCATATGTCACGTCAGTTCCTCATAGCTAGAAACTGATCACATCACCATACTGAATTAATTGTAAGGAAGACTGGGAAATGTGTAGCTGCTGCCCTAGGAAGAAGATGAGCACATGTGTTCATCTAGCCAAACTGTCACAATATTAAACAACTGAGAAAAAATAGAGTCTGAACAACAAAATCCCCCAACGTGGGGAGAGCTTTTATGAAAAACTCACCAGAAGCAGAGGTATGTCACAGAATCCCCAGCTCAGCTTTTCCTTATTTAAAAGGAACAGACAGCCTGGGCAGGAGTGAATCTCAACACGTCAGCTATCCATTCTCCAAGTATGTTGAGCTTTCAAAATATAGAATTCAACTTGCATGCCCGGTGCCAATGAAATTGTGGATTGGGATTTCCCAACAGCCATAAAGTAGTTACCTTTAAGACAATAATCCTTCTTGATATCTTCAACCTTTTGGTGACCAATATCCAAATGAAATTCCTTACAGGCTCGCCTTACCGGGATAAAATCACTATTGCTATCCTTCAACTACAAGAAGAGGGCAAACTGCATATGATGAAAGAAAAGTGGTGGCGGGGAAATGGCTGCCCAGAGGAAGACAGCAAAGAGGCCAGTGCTCTGGGAGTAGAAAATATTGGGGGCATCTTCATTGTTCTGGCTGCTGGACTGGTCCTTTCTGTATTTGTAGCCATTGGAGAATTTATATACAAATCACGGAAGAACAATGATATTGAACAGGTGAGTCATCTCTTTCTAGGATTAGGTAGTTTTTAGTTTGTGTTATCTGTCTTAAGTTGGGGGGTTTTAAAGATGCCTGCCCTTTTTGTAACAGTCTATTGAATTAGATGCCCAGAAGAGCCATTTCTGAGTTATAGCAAAGAGCTATTGAATCCCTGCCAGGTGCTGCTGGCACTGCGGTGCCATCATTTATTAATGAGAAGAAGGAAGTGCCTTATATACTAAATCCAATTAGCACTATTTGGAATGGCAGTGCAGAAATTCCAAACCCAGTTAATTTCTTGAACAGTTATTTGCTCTTAAGATAGAAATCCTCAATAAAGCAGGCAAGAAATAAATCCAAAATCAGAAAAGATATAAAAAGATCTTTGAGAGAAATGTTACCGTCCTTTCTTGAAGTATGGATGCCGAGCACATGTACTAATGCAAATCAATTTACATAAAGATATAAATGCAGTATTTTGAAACTGAGCATTTACGTCTCCCAAAACATGATTAGTAAAAGGGTTATTCATCAGTTTTTTGACCAGGAATATGAAAAATAATACAGAATGGCAATGAAATATATTAGAGACTTTATTTTTCCAAATTGTATTTAGGATTATAGTCGGTTTCAACAATCATTTTTGCCTGTCACTTTTATTTTTGATAGAAATCACACCAGGAGCTTCTACCGTTCTGTATAAGATGATGGTATTAAAGATAATTCCTTCATAAGCATACTAGAATCAACAAAATACAAAGCTCATGCCCATCGTAGTGCATTAGACCACCCATTCAATTTAAAATTATTGTTAGAATTTTGAGACTATAAACTATTAATAATGGCTAGTTTAATGCTCAGCTATCACTGTCTTGAAATTACTAATCATTTTTAAACAAGGGTTTCACTTCCATTGGGCCCCACAAATTATGTAGCCAGTTCTCATGAATAATTTCCACCAGTCCCACCTCCTTTAAGTGGAAATTCTCCTTAAGCTCCCAAAGCTGGGGATGATTGATTATAACCTGATTTTATCATGAAAATTTTCCTAAAATTACAAGGCAATTGTGAGAACATTAAACACCCCTTTCTTAGATTTTATTAGAGAAAACTATCTTTACTTAAAAGGGAAAATGGACTGTTCTGCTTTGTTTTAACTTTCAATTTGCTGTTGAGGTGTCTTGTTTTATGCAACTAATTTGAAAAATAAAAGCTTGTATATGTTATGCTTTTAATGTGCTTCTCATAATTGCCAGCTTCATTTGATTTAAATTTTCATTTAAACACTCATTTTTGCTTCTGATTTATTCATTTTTTTCTATATTTTTTCCTCATTTCTTTTTGCATGCAAGGCTTTTTGTTTCTTTTATGGACTGAAGTGTAAACAAACCCATCCAACCAACTCCACTTCTGGAACCACTTTATCTACGGATTTAGAATGTGGTAAATTAATTCGAGAAGAGAGAGAGATTCGGACACAGTCCTCAGTTCACACTGTGTAATCAGTTAAAAAAAAAAAAAAAAGTGTGCCCAGTAGAAATTGTTTCTGCTAATTGGTGGTGTTGATGATATCTGTATCTATTAAGCATAAATAGCCATAATGCTTTATCCTTTTAAGGTAGCAAAACTCATGGACTCTAGACATTGAATTCAATGCACTGAAAACAGATGCGCATTCTGTGTTGAAAGTGAGGTGTATTAGGGGCATATAAACTTCAATATATGTGTATTTTCCAGAATCTTCTATACCATCAAGAGAATGGCTACCTTAGTTCTATATTCATGCATTAAAAATAAGCAAATCTTTCTTCATGAAAAAGTAGATGTAGACTTTCAACAGTGCAAAGCATAAAAACAAAATGCTAATATTGTGGAATTCTTTTCATCTTTGTGGGCCTTTTTTTTTTTTTAACTCCTCTTTCCCTCTCCCTGTCCCTTCTGTTCTGTGTAGATCCACATATTCAAACTACCCAAAACCCTAACTTTTGACAGTTACTCCATAACAATGTTGACATTCAACTGCAATTTATTCTACTATTTAAAATCAATTATTTACACAAAGACTCAAGGTGTCTTAGATTTTAAAAATTGAAAAACATGATCCAGAAAATGGAAACTCAACGTGGACCCTCTGGCATCACAGAAGAGCATTAGCTACACTGAACTTCACTCAGGAAGGCACAACATGGTTGAAAATGTTTCTTCATTAACATCAAGTTCTCACCTAACATATACCTGACAACCCTCCTTACGTTCAGATAGTAGTATGTTCGAGCCTCTAAGGAATTGTGATTTTTTTCATGCTGCAGACTATTTCTTGCAAGTGTCAGACAAAGTCCTAAACTAGGAACTAACTCATAGCATCTTCTATGTTCCACTTACTTACTCTCACTATGTATTGATGAACATTTTTTCACAAGATGTTATTTTATTCCCTTCCTACACACCCAGGATAGAGTGGTTTTTCTCATAGCTATCTTTTTTGAGCATTAACACTTTCACACTCATTTCTCTGGACCCTTTGTCATTATCAATTCATTGCAAGTATACTGGGGAGAAGGGCAAGGAGGAGAAAATAAATAGAGGAAGGAATTTCCATACACATTAGTTACAGATCTCTAGATTTATTTTCCACCTGCATTCAAAATGCTGTAAATAATTTCTAGTCTAACTCAGCTTGGTGACATAGAAAACCAATTGCATACCAAATTTGTTGTGATGAAGGATATCTGCTGGCCCTCTGAGCTTCTTCACAGTGAGTAGGGGAATTGAAGATGCCTTTCATCTTCCCTCAGCATGGGATCAGTTGTTCTTTGTTCTCCTTAATGGGATTACCTTTTGACTTGTGAAGTTAGCCCCCAAAACATATTTCTCAGAAGTAAAGATAAGCCATCTGTGCAATCATGTAACATTTTGCCTTCTCTTTGCTTAGCTTTAAATGGGTTCCAATTTTTGAACCACAGGTCTCTCCAGTCAACACTGTACTTCTCCAGTAATGCATGTTTAGGAAAGTTGACTCTTGCCCTGATTTTCTCAGTCTTGCTAACGTGCTTTTAAGAAAATATCTCTAAATTACACTAATATTTATTTACTGTTATTGAAGTGACAGCAACATACTTTGTCCTAGGTCAAAGTTTACATGTTCATAATCAATAGAGTCACACATTGGGGTATTTTCTTATTCAGAATTTATTGATTCTGTATGTGGAAACCACAAATTACATAAGTTTATCTTCCCAAGGACTATTTAATAAATCAAAGATGCTACCAAAAAAGTTCAAGGGTGATTGATGAAGTTTAGATGATCAAGGGGTTAGCAATAACTACATCTGCTTTTCTGCAGATGACTCTCCTTCAAAAGTCTAATTCAGAGTTTTGGATAAAATTAATATTTGTGTGCCACTTTAAGCTGTATATTACCTATTTCTGATATTTATATCTTATTTCACAGTTTTCAAAATGTTTTGAAATGATACAGCATTACATTTAATCCATTCAACAATTTTATTTCCACTTTACTAACAGAGAGATAGGCAGTCAGCAGCCTGGAGTCTTAGAATTTAGAATCATAAGAGAATTTTCAAAATCAACCAAACTTAAGTGCAGATTCCAGTACAGCCACATGCTGAATGACAGCAGACAAGTGACTGCATTTTTCAGAGCCTTGGTAGGTAGGTAATACTAGGACATAATTTCTCAGTCATAAGGCCCCATTGGCAAATGTTATTCAAATTAGATGTTCCCAGTCAAGAACCCATGGAACACTACCCATGAAACTTTCCCTTATGGCATGATATCTCTGTGTGTTTAATATGTTATGACACACTGGGAAGTTTCAACAAGACTGAAAAGTACTCAGTATTCCCAAACTTATTAGAGAACAGAATCTGCTTTTCCCCAAAGCATCTTGACAGACCATTGTTCTACAGATCATATTCAGGGAACGCTAGCTTGATGATATGTATCTCATCCAGTGTTATTGTACAAAACATGTTAACCATGCCTGGCACATAGTTGCCATTCACTAAACAATGGTATTGATAATTGAGGGTAGGTTTTAATTTCTCTGAGTCTTAGTTTCCTCATTTGTAAAATGAAGATCATTTGTTGACCTATATTTGCTTTGAGAAGTAAATGAAATTATATAATGGCATAGAAAATAAGATCATTTATAAGCATCCTGTTAACAGACATTGGTTAATAGGTGTTAGTTCCTTATAGCAAAATTGGGTATTACCATCGGGTCATGTGGCCAGTAAGTGCAATTTAACACAGAGTCCGTTTGGAAAAGAGGTTTTCCAATTTACAGGCTCAGACTCTCTCTAAAACCACTTTTCCTCACACAAGCATTAAAAATCAAGGACAAGTTCATTGAACCCCGGAGAAGGACCCAAACTGGCAATACATGAGGGTCTAGTAGAAATTATGAACCTCATCTCTAGAAATTCTAATTTGGTTAGTCTGGAATGGGAGCAGGACAATAGTTGTTTAAGGTAGCCAGTGATTCTATTATGCCGTAGTGATCTAAAGCATAATCTTCTGTGTGTGATCGGCATCCAATAACTCATTGGTGTCTATTGATTGATTCCAGAGGTACAACCACTAATCCTAAACCAATATATTGCAATATATTGCACATATCTGGCATTCAATATTCAATAGGCCATTTCTATAGAGAATTCAGAAAGATACTATACATCTTTGAGATAAAAAGTTCATTATATTCAATTAATAACCTTCATGTTTAGTTACGGGTGCTAGACCTACTCAAAATGACCAACTAGGTAGTTTAATTGGTCTCTGTGCCCTTTTTTCCCTTGAAGAACTTCTATTCATTTCAGAAACTGAAGCTCCTTACACTTCTTTTTCCTGTTATACATGCCCCGGACAACCAATTATTGACATCAAGTAAATGACTGCTGAAACCACAGAGACCCTACCAGGGGCCATTGCATTTTAAGTGAAATTTAGAAAATGAGAAGCTTGAACACAAAAAAAATATTTCCAATCACTATTTTTTTTTTTTTTTGTCATTAGTTCTCAGACTTTGGTGTACCTCAGAATTACCTGGGGAAATTATTTAAAATACAGATTATAGGTTTTACCTCTATAGATTGTTTCTCAGTGAGTGTAATCCAGGAATTGGCAATTTTTTACCAAAATCTGAAAGTGAATGCTAAAAATTAGTCGTGCACAAGAGTTTTCATTAAAAATATTAGTTTCAATATAGCAGTTTTCTCCAAAATGAGGTCATGTACATGAATTTTTATTAAAACTATCTTCAGTACAAGGGGTTTTTAAAAAATAGCTTTCCTTACATGAGTTTCCCTGCCCCCCACAATCTTAAATACAGTTGTTTTACTTTAAAACTGTTGGTAAGCATGAGTTTTCTTTAAAGCTAGATGGAACACAGCAATTTGACTTCAAGTTAAGTGGTGAGAGTGAGATTTTATTAACATTGGCAGGTTATCTGTGGCTTATACTTTGAGGAATACTATTTAAAGTTAGAAAGAGAGCAGAAATGTATTTGAAAGATTAAACAGTGCATCGACAACTATGGGGCACATAACGTTGTCTAATCCAGTTCCTGACAAGCCCGTTTATAACCCATTGCAATAAGGAAAAAAATAGTTTATTTTGTCTTAGACGAAAATTAGATGAATTATTTTAGAGTCTTCCAGTAAAACTGTAACTACCTGAGGACACACGGTGGGTAGAGATCATGCCCTTAGGAAAGTCAGCTAGATCATATAGTTATAAACCTATCCTTCCCCAAAATTATTTCCAAATACCTCACTACATTTGACTAGCATTATATTATATTCTATATGAGCCATCCATGGCAAAGCAGCAAAACAATGAATCCCAATTAGTTTCCAAGCTCATGACCCTTTATACTATAAGGTCTATTTCCCAATAAGCAACTTAAAAGTAGCCTGAACAGCCTTGAAAAGCAAAAGGAAAGCAAAGCATTCCTATTTCTCAGACTATTTTCTGCACATCTGACAGTGCCAAATGGCATTATTAATTAACTCTTACAGATAATGAAAAATTTGTGCTTGATGCTGCAGTTTTAACTTGCCTTTAGGAACCATCTCATTATGCTTCCCACAGTTATGGAATTTTATGTCCAGATGCACAAGCATATTAAAATCATTTTTACTTTCAAAATCCTCTCCATAGAGACTGATATCATGGAAAATGGGATTCTCCTTTAAGTTTTCTGAGAAATTCTATTTGCCCAGATAAGAACATTTGGATGATAGAAACCCAAATGTTCTATGTGGTTACACACACTGCGGGATCTGAGCTTTGTAGTCATCAACCCAATGGGGCTAATTGGCCAATTTGCACAACACCATCATGTCTCTGTGTTTCAATGTACACCTCCAGATACACACAAAAATAATGACTAAGACCTGAGTGATGTAATGAAGTTACTGTTGCTTCTGTAACTCCTAAGCTTAAATAAGCAAAACCAGAATTTTCTTTCTGCCCAATTTTTTAACTGAAGTGTTTAGACTTTAAATATTCAGATTTTTTCCACTTCAAAAAAAAGAATGTTGCCCTGATCACTTAGTCCTTACCAACCAGAGGAACTAAGAAACCACTGTCCACAGGTAACCTACCCTAACTTTGCATTTATCTTAAGGCCTAAGTATCACCTGGCACATTATCAGATGCCTCCATGTGTTCTCAACTTCATTTCTTCTGTAGTCTGATCACATTATTTAGCAAGTGATTTGGAGAAATCTAAATCAGGTTATTTCTGTAAGTGTACAAAGAGGTTTTCCTTTGCCTGGAAACCCAAACATTCATCAATTCACAGGGAGGCTAGGAAGCAATGAACATTCATTTAGAAATAACTTTTCCAGTGTACAATGGAAGCATCTTCTAAACCAAACAAATTCTAAAAGGTGTAAATGGCCCAATGGAAACATGACCTGGGAGTCACAGGCCATGAATTCAGGTCCCTGTGCTGCTGCTGAATGGTTATGTGACTCTGGGCAAGTCACTGTCCTTCTCTTATTCTCTGTCTTCCCATGTGTTAAATGAAGGGATAATACTTTTTAAATTTTATTTATTTATTTTGAGAAAGAGACAGAGAACACAAGCGGGGGAGGGGCAAAGAGAGGGAAAGAGAGAATCAATCTCAACCAGGCTCCGCACTGCCAGCACAGAGCTCAATGTGGGGCTCAAACCCACAAACCGTGAGATCATGACCTGAGCCAAAATCAAGAGCCAGACCCATAAATGACTAAGCCACCCAAGTACCCTAAAGCGGTGATATTTAAAGTTCTATGCAACCATAGTATTTTTTTAAGTTTGTTAGGAAGTGGGAGGGAAATAATGAGAAGCAGGACCAAAAAAAAAAAAAAAAAAAAGGAAGCTTGGCCAAATACCAAAATACAAATATAAACATGATTGTGTAGTTACCTTGAACATATTACATATTCAATTTTTATTGCCATAAACAGAATTACCTTTTCCTGGATAAAGAGAAAAATAGCCACAATGGCATCATAGAGTGAAAAAGTTATCATCCAATCATAAGCAAAGTGTTATAAACACAGGGAAGGCTACAAAAGTAGAATCATTCTTGACTTTGATGAGCCTACAGAGTAGGTAAAACAAAAACAAAATAAAACAAACCAACAAGTAAAGCAAGACATGTGTTTAGAAGTTATTCATAGCTGTGGAATGGGTTAAATTCTCAATCACAGTTCAAGAGAGGGGACCTCAATGGGACTGGAGAGCATGGGGAAAACTATTCTGTAAGTGGAACTTCAGTATTTCTGCTAAAGAAAGACAAGGGGAAACAAAGAAAGAGATTGATGTGCTTTTACTTTCTATTATTTTTATGCCTATCCTCCTCTACCCTTAAGTATCAAGATTTCTACTTCTTCCAATCAGAGATAAATCAAACTCCTAGCTTTTGAGTCTTAAGTAGATTTTACTGATTTGTAGTATAGACAAAAATCTTGAAAACCATGGCTTTCAGTCTTAAGAACCAGGTGTTTTGTTGAATAGGTTAGTTGCTGTTATTCAAAAAGTTTATCTCTGATTAACAAAAGCCAAAACCCGGAGGCTCCAGGTTTTGGAAATACATAAAATAGTGATTTCCTTCCTCATGTTCCTATCCCCGACCAGCTTTTGTCTACTAGGAAAGAAGGGAAGAATGGGAGGGAAGTAATTAAAGCTTAGTGGTACCAGAATCCCTGAGAGAAGGCTTCATGGCCATCTATGAGCCAAGTCTCAACTTGAGTACAGGAAAATAGAAACCTCAGAAAAGTTCTGGAAGATCGTGAACAGACAATGCCATTTTGGGGTTCACTGGGTGTAGCCCAGGAGATGGAAAAACTTGAGACAAATCGTACATTCAACTGTCTCCAGAATGCTGCAATAAACATATGTAGGCCATGAACTTATGAACAGCTTCATGGAGTCCTGCTCAGTCCCAGTGCATCTCAAGGAAAGAAGTGAAAATTCCATGGTCCTTCTCAATGAAGAGCCTTGCAGAAGGGCTGAGAGAACCAGTGGACTGAAAGAGTTGAGGTGGGAGTAGAAAAGACTAAATGTGTAGACCTGACATGAAGACCATAGTGGGGCCACAAGCACTCAGAGGATTCAGCTGAGAGAATACAGTACCCATGGCCTCCTAGGATGCCAACCCCAGTGAAAACCAAAGAACAGAGAGTGGCCATGGACCAGCTGCTACCACCATCACCAATTCCCAAGCCCTCTATTAAATTCTCCTAAGCCCAGTGGCACCTGGGAAAGAAGAGAAGGAAAAAGGAGGAGGGAGAAGTTCATATAACCAAGCCATTAACCAAAAGAAACTTAGTTTTAAACCAAGAGTGACTTATCTTGAGTTGACAACATCCACTAGTAGATGGGGACCTCTAAGCTAAGGTGGAATCTGTTATTTTTTTATGATTTTCTTGCACACTTATGTTTATAGTTTGAGAAAAAATGTATGTCCACTGCATGTGGGCATAAGCTAGTACCACAAGGACGTCATGGTAGTGCACATATAGACTATGGACCACTAAAACCCCCCATCAGGTTCAATTTACCTCAAGGCCAAGGCCATTCTCTATATGAGAAGGGCCATGCAAAGAATTTCTTGGAAGTTCATATTTATGGCCCTAACTCAGCCTCTGAGTTGTGGAAAGAATAGGCTGGTTCTCTTCTACATGTGGAAATGGAAAGTCAGTCCTCATAGGATCTTCTCAGGCCTTCAGCATGGAGGCCTGCTTAGGTACATATGAGTCCAATATCAGAGGATGTGTGCAGGTTCTAAGCTTGCACAAGGGACTGAGGCAGACTTGGGAGATGTAGGGAAACCAGAAAGAAGCCAGAAAGCCAGAGAAGAAAGTCATGGTGGCCTCTGACAGTGACTCCAGACAGAAGAAAGGCATTGTGGGTACTTTGGATTGACATGCAAAACCACATTTCTGCCATTTTTAAGCAAGGAGGGTTGCTCATCTCAGATATGTCCAGCCCACCTGAAGTTTATCCTCATGACATAAACAACTTTCTGGTATCTAGTCATAATGCTTGGGTGGGCCAATTTGCAGCCATCTCTCCAAACTCATCAGCAACTTTCATGTGCTCCTGGAGCAGAGGAAAGTTTCAGCTGCTCTGGAGCACCCTTCAGAGGCCATCGGAGACGGTCTCCAACAGGCCTGATCAGCTCTGATGATATTCCTGCTTCCTCTGAATATGGGACAGAGGGTGGGCACAATTTCCTTGTGTTTTCAGGTCCCTTCATCTATTAATCTGTCCCCACATCTATTTGCCTTATCTCATACCATGGGAGTTTGACACCAAAAGTTGCCAGTGAGGGGCCCCTTCTCTGGTATTCCTCAGTACCTAGGCTCTCGCAGCCTCTGGCTGGATGGTTCTCCCTGAAAACAGATGCAGAACAGTCCTAGCTTCATACCCATCTGCAGTCCCAGGGGCTGGACCCTGGAAGGCTCGAAGGCAAACTTTTACAATTCAAAGTGCCTTCTTTTTCCTTCTTTCAAACACCTGGCTGTTATAATTAATAGCTTCAAAGACTGCAGTGGCTTCTATAGATTCACAAAAATCTATTTAAGAACTCAAAGCTGCAAATTTTTCTTTTTTTTTCTTTCTATGTCATCCCTACCCTGAGGGCAATGCATATAAAAGCTCTTGCAATAACTTTCAAAGTGAGGAAAAAGGGTTCAGATTCAGAAGATTTGGAAAAGCACTTGGATTAATATCAAAATAGAACATTGCTTCATGTTAACCTCACTTTTCAAAGTTTTCCATGAAATTATTCTTAATGTTAGAGGAGAATGACCTAATACACCCCCCCAAGAGTTTGGAGAGCCTTGGGCAGCCACCTGTAGTGAAAAATTCCTTAAAGAATTCTTTAAAATAAATTATATTATATATATTATAATAAATAATATAAATATATATTTATTATATAATATATTATTATAAAATATATTATATAACTATAATATAAATTATATAAATTAATAAATTATATTATATATCCATTCCACAACATACTTACATTTATTTTAATGGAAATATAATTTTATATATAATTTTAAATATAATTTAAGATAAATTATATTATATATAATTATAATAAATAATATAAATTATTTTATATATTATACAATAAATAAATTATATTATATATCCATTCCACAATATACTTACAAGAAAAGTTTTTCTAAATAAAACCTTTAAATAAAAATGAACCCTAGAAAGATGATTCTCATGTATCTGGTGTCATTGAGTAACCCTGTGTCCCCCATAGGTGTATGTTTATGGTTTGAAGGGGTTCATATTGGAAAACAAGAAACTCTGGGCTATGCATTCATGCAGAGAATTAGCTTACATCTAGGATCTGAGAGAGCAAAGGTGTTGGCACCACGTTCCAAGTGTGGGGGCAAAAAAAGATAAAATAGAGGAGATGAGAAGGAAAGGACAGAGATGGTGAAAACATGGCATTAAAACAAAGACTCCAGAGATGAGAATCAGCTTCCTTGTTAGCTTTCAGGTGCAGTTAATCACAACCGCTATTCTAAAAGCTAATATGATGGCTGACTCCCAACCTCTCAGATACATTTTTTTTTAAATTCAAGGATGGCTTCATGAGAGATGGCCCAGGGATTCTGAATGAACCCAGAAAACTGATAAAACTAGAGCAAATGGTAGCCAAATTCTGAGTTCTGGGATGGAAGAACTTCACACAAAGACGGTGTACAGGTAGCTTGTCCAACAATCTCCCTCCCCCTTCCTTAACATAATTAGTGGGGGATCACTGAAGCTTGATCTCTGCTCTTAGATCCCCAATTATCCTGTGAAGACATAAAACCTTTATGCAGAGAGGCGACCAGACTTTCCAAAGTCTTAAGGTAGTAAATGTATGAATAGGATTCTGTCCTTATTCCTTAAAAAGTTTCCTGACATTTGGAACATTTTAGGTTTGCTCCCATATTGAATCTCAGAGTTTAAAAACGTTAAGGATGTGAATGCTTAGACCATCTTGTTAAAAAGAAAAAAAAAATCATTGAGACACTGCCTCCAGACTATGATAGTAATTCAACCAAACCAAGAACATAGCAGCAATGATAATCTCATCATTTCTCAGTAACCCGTTCCGTGATTTCTATATTTCGTTAAAATTCCTTCTGTTTTACTAAAAATAGTCTTTACAAAGAGGCTTCAGATTAGAGCTTGCTTTCAAGTTAAAGCAGATCTATATAAAATGAAGGATTTTACATCTATAAAATGACACAAAATATTATCCGTATCTTTCTTCAACACATAATATGAAAATTTATTAGACAATGTCTAATACACTTCAAGTGTGTTTACATAAGGAGCCTGATAAAGTAAAGAGAGAAACCTGCACAAAATTTAAGGTATAAAGGTATGCACTCCGAGCTCTTCTAAATGTACCAATGAATAAAAGCACAGAATGCATAAATGATAAATATGCAATGAGAAATCAGTCTGACATTCACAATCTGATGACACATTTGCAACCAGTATGAAAGCCAATCCCAGTTAGCTTAGCCTGGGTCCTTTCAATATTGTAAACTCAAATCAAATTTTAGCACACAGCTCTTCCTATAACTTAAAAGAAATCACTTTCCACCCCTAGACTATTTTTGTGTGTGTGAGGCAGTTAATTTTAGGTACAAAACAAGAACTCATTTAGCTTCTCCCATCCCTTCCAGGGGAATATTTGAAATATAAGGATAAAGGTGTCAGGGGAGAAGAATAATTTACGTTCAGGTTCACACACTAGTACCAAGAAACCAAATATTAAGGATTAATCCAAAGGCGGTACCATGCTGTCAGCAATTATTTAAAAAAAAAAATCAAGCCAAAGAAGAAGGTAAAAGAAAGCAAAAGAAGGCAGGAAGAGAAGGGCAGGGGTGGGCCGGCTAGGGTCACATCACAGGCATAAAAGGAATGGAGAACAGGAATGGCTTTCAGCAACAGAAATGAGCAAATCAGAGCCCCCTGGGTGGCTGTCAGTTAAGCCTCCGACTTCAGTTCAGGTCATGATCTCAGTCTGACTTTGAGCCCCCCGTTGGGCTCTGTGCTGACAGCTCAGCCTGCTTTGGATTCTGTGTATCTCTCCCCCTATCTCTCTGTGCTCTTCCCCTGCTCATACTCTGTCTCTCTCTGTCTCTCAAAAATAAATAAACATTTAAAAAATAGAAAAAAAAAGAAATAAGCATATCGGGGCGCCTGGGTGGCTGAGTCCTTAGGCATCTGACTTTGGCTCAGGTCACGATCTTGGGGCTTGTGAGTTCCAGCCCCAAGGCGGTCTCTATGCTGACAGCTCAGAGCCTGGAGCCTGCTTCAGATTCTGTGTCTCCCTCTCTCTCTGCCCCTCCCCTGCTCATTGTCTGTCTGCCAGTCTGTATCTCTCTCTCAAAATTAAATAAACATTTAAAAAAAAAAAAAGAAGCAAATCCTTTTCTCCTTCTAGAACTGGGAGAGCTACAGTGCTAGCTGAAGTTTCACTCACCATTTCTAGTAGACGAACTTGTTTCTCACTTTCCTTTCCTCTACAAGAGAATCACATGCACATGTGGGTGCATGCGCACACACATGTGATCCCTGCGCACATACACATCATTATCTTTGGACAGCATTGAGAATGACATAAATGGCACTAATGTAGTTTATTACCACAGATCTGTTCATAAGTGAGTTTTCTTATCAGACTTCTCATCATAGTGACTCACTGTAAATTGGTTCAGATGCATAGAGATATTTTTTTTTAAATGGCAAAGAACTGTGGCTAATGTTGATTTCTTTCCTATGCTTGAGCACCTATCCTTCAGCAGCAAGATGCAAGGTGTCATAAAGCCTATTACTACATAAACATTAAAACATGTTATGAGCTGGCTGAAACAAATAAAATAAGCATTCAAAAATCTATGTATTAAACATGAATAGAAAGTACTTTAACAAAACACTAGTAGAAACAAGGAATTGGTGCATAGAAGGGGATACAATGGATAATAAAGGAGCATCAACCTTTCACTATTTCTCTCTTCCATCCAAAAAAAACCAAAAAACCCAAAATACATATCAGTGAGTTCCATAAACTTAAAATATTTTCAATAATATATACAACGTTATTTTTTAAGGTTATTTATTTTGAGAGAGACAGAGAAAGAGAGAGAAACCCAAGCAGATTCTGTACTGCCAGCAAAGAGCCCAACTTGGGGCTTGAACTCATGAAATCATGAGATCATGACCTGAGCCAAAACCAAGAGTCAGACACTTAACCGACTGAACCACCCGGGCGCCCCTATACAATGTTATTTTATTCATTTTTTATTAATGTTTGTTAATTTTCAAGAGAGACAGACAGACAGACAAACAGACCGTGAGCAGGGGTGGGGGGGGCAGAGAGAGAGGGAGAAACAGAATCCAAATCAGGCTCCATGCTCTGAGCTGTCAGCACAGAGCCCTATGCAGGGCTGGAACTCACAACCCCGAGATCATGACCTGAACTAAAGTCGGATGCCTCACCAACAGAACCACCCAGATGCCCCTATTATTATTTATTTTTGAGACAGAGAGAGACAGAGTGTGAGCAGGGGAGGGGCAGAGAAAGAGGGAGAAACAGAATCCAAAGCAGGCTCCAGGCTCTGAGCTGTCAGCACAGAACCGACCAATGCAGGGCTTGAACTCACTGCAAGATCATTACCTGAGCCAAAGTTAGAGCTTAACCAACTGAGCCACCCAGGCGGCCCTATACCACATTATTTTAAAGAAATAGAGAGATTTATCATGTGCCAGGCATTGTGCTGGTTTACATGTACATATTCTATGGTTCACAAAATACCTCCATGAAAAGGATTCTACTACTGGTTCCATTGTACAGATAAGGAAGCTGAATCAAAGAGAAAATAAACATCTTGCCCAGTGTAATCCAGCTACTAGGCAGCACAGCTGAAATTTCAACTCCAGCATTCTGAGACCAGGGGCCAAATCACAACTATAATTCATGGTCATGTATGCATATCCATTGAAAACATGAATTCCATCCACCAGAGAAAAATTGGAGCACTCCGGATGCATGCTACAGGGGAATTTCCAGTCTGCCAGACACCAGAGGATACTGCTGGGAAATCCATCCTACTCCTGATTTCCCTGCCTCCTGAGCAAGGTCATGGTCATCAATATTTCTGCTACATTCTAATGAAATTAGTTTAGAAAATTAAACTTCCATGCTTAAACATAATTTTTCTATGGCTTTTTGAACACAAGGGTGTTCATGGAAACCAAGTACACAAATAGAAGCTTTGGAAAGCTACTTAAATTTTTATCCTAATTCAGAAGCTCAATCTTTATTATATATATATATACTGTATATATATATATCTTTAATTCTTTTTTTTTTTAATTTTTAATGTTTTATTTATTTCTAGGAGAGAGAGAGAGAGACAGCGTGAGCAGGGGAGGGTCAGAGAGAGAGGGAGTCACAGACTGAAACAGGCTCCTGGCTCTGAGCTGGCAGTCAGCACAGAGCCCGACGGGGGGCTCGAACCCACTAACTGCGAGATCATGACCTAAGCGAAAGTCGGACGCTTAACTGACTAAGCCACCCAGGCGCCCCAGTATATATCTTTAATTCTGAAAGTATGAAAGGCAAATCAATGAATGAATAGGAAATCCTCGTATGCCACTCTGTGCTGAGAGATGACCTTCACATTTTCATTTCCTGTGGATACAAGAGTGTATGGTTTGCTTGAGCTCATGGCTGGTAAGGACCTTAAAGGTCATCTTTCCTTCTGACTACAGCAAAAACTTGGAATCAGAAAGGTCAGCCCCAATATCATGCCATTTTCTTTTTGACAATTGGAAACAAAGCAAGAATCAAAAAGAAATCATTGTTTGTGACCAAAGACAGAGAAACCAGACCACTCATAAAACTATATATAGTTTTACTTTCATGAGGACAGCAAAAAATAAATACCTGGGGTTAATCAAAGGAATAGACATTTGCTGTATTTTAAACCAATACAAAAGTTGAAGGAAGATTGTGTTTTTGAAGAGAAACATAATTAAAACATATGTCAAGGTAAGAACTGTGACTACCCCTCTACCCAATACTGGAAAGAGAGGGTTTCACCAAGTTCCTTCCTCATTGTGTCTCCTATGTGAGCCACACTTGAACTTGTGAGTTCAAATAAAACAGAAATATTGCAATTTCATAACATGTATTTATGAGAAAAGAATCTACAAAAGCTTTTAAAGTAATTTAAAAAAATTAAGGTGTTGACATCAAATGAAAGCAGTTGAGTCTGGGAAGTAAGATGGACTGAGTTCAAATGCAAGCTCTTACTAACCACATTTCCAGGGAAAATTACTTAATATCTCTAATAGTAAATTTCTCTATCTATATAATGGACCTAATAATTCCTTCCTTATAAGGTTGCTGTAAGATTTGTGTGGAATAGTATATCTAAAGTCCTTGGCACTTCCTTCTTTCCTTCTCTTCTTTCTATTTTAATGATCTTCCTGAAATTAGAAATATCCTGTGCAAAAAATTTTTTTTTCTTTCATTGAAATAAATATCTGAGCAAAATCTGCAAGACCCCTATACCAGGTATCACATGACACTATAAAATATGCAGCTCATCTAGTAGCAAGAGAAAAATTTCCCATCTCAAAATGCTATAAAAACATTAAATTTCATTTGTGATGTACTAATTGACACATTTTTGTAAGTATAATTCATAAAAAATATTTTTGAAGTTTTTCTTTGTGTGGCATGGTCCTCCTCTCAATTCACTGAAGCCACAACTTACAATTTGAAAGCAAATTAACATCAGTGATGTGAATATTTAGTACCATAAGAAAATGAAAATCAAATTCAAATTCTATAAACACACGCATAAAAGAGACAAGAAGTTGTACAAAAACTACTACTTTTTTTTTTAGAGGTGTATATCTTGTAGGCCAGTAATTTACATTTAGGATCTAAATTTACCTGTCTAGTTTCCAAATCAAGTAGAAAAAATTTAAATATTGCTTATTTAAACTACATCAACTTTTTTATGAAACAAAACTGGAGTGTAAATTTTCAAAAATACATGTCTCACGTTGATGTGCAAGGACCAGAGGAGACATTCCATACTTTGAACACAGGAAACACCAAGTTCTTCCTATCAGGCACTCATAGCCTGGAGAAATCGCTTGATGGCATGTGGTCATTTGACTTTCAACATATCCATTTTGTGAGTTAATGACAAAGGCGTCACATGCTTGCACTTCCATACACCTTACCAAAGGCTTTGGGATTTTAAGGATATTTTAAGGATTATCTCATCAAAAACAATACTACTTTATAGATATCTCTAGAAGCAGGAATTTGTCACTCAAAGATCTGATCTTGACTGGAAAAAATGACAGCAAGTTGCTTTTATTACACCATCGTACACTGTGCATGTGAGTACATACGGTGGAATTGTAATAGATTACGTACATATAAATGCCATATGCACTCATGTGATGTTTCATGATCATCACTCCATTTTCTCTTCATATTATGCCGTCATCTTTGCTGTGCGGTTCTGTACCATATTATTTTCATTTCAACCACAGCTGCATCATTGCTGCTGCCAGATCTCTGTTTTTTGGAGAAAATATACAATTTAAAATTGTTTTTTTTCTTTTTTTTTATCAGAAAGGAAAGTCATCAAGAATTAGATTTTATTTTAGGAACAAAGTAAGGTTTCATGGGAGAAAAAAACAAAGCCTTGGTGTAGAGAAGGTTTGTTCATTTTCTATAGCATTACTGAAGTGTCCGTATGCCTTGATAAACCTATCAATGTTTGGATCATCTTAATGGGGGAAATAACTTAACTCTGTTTTGGTGTCTCAGCAAAGGTAAGTTGTCTATTTTGAGAGCCTAACTGGGTAGTTTTATACTACTGCATCTTGTGAGTGAAACCCCAAAGTCTACCCAGGTAGCTTGCTGCCTCTGTTTCCCCAAGTAGAAAAGGCACATGGCCAGTGGGTGGAGGAGGAGGTGTGGGAACTGGCCGGGAATTTACTGTGTGGAAGAGTTACCTTAGACCAATTATCTTGTATTGGTGAGAGACAGATCAGTGGAGGGGGAAGCTAGTTGGGTTAAACTGATGCTCTATTATTTCATGTTCTCTAGTGTCTCTCTTTCAATGCCATCATGGAAGAACTAGGAATCTCACTCAAAAATCAGAAAAAGCTAAAGAAAAAGTCAAGAACTAAGGGGAAATCTCCCTTCACAAGTATCCTTACTTGTCATCAGAGACGAACTCAGAGGAAAGAGACTGTGGCATGATCCAAGAAAACACTGGCAAGAGCTTTCAGCAAGGAAAACGATATGCTCACTACAGGTTTTGAGAGGAAGGCTTCCTGACAAGTGTGTGATGTGTTTCCCTGTATCTATATTCATAACTCTGGGTATGCATATAGATATGAGAAATACAGCAGCTTAAAAAAGCTCACATAGACTGATATTACTTGGGAAATGCCACTGGTTCTTTTGAAATGAATTTGTATGCTCACTTATTTTGCCTTTTCTCCTTCTTCTCAATAAATTGCTGTGTGCGCTTTCTAAATAATAGTAAATCAACAGGGTTTTTTTTTTTTTCCAGAACAAGTTTGAGTGTTGGTTTGTTCTCTATTACTCAGCTCCCGTTCACAGTGTTTGGTTGTCAAATGTCATATTTTCCAGTTTTCTGTTTTGATGAATCCTATTACTGGTTCAGACACACAGAATCATTTCTGGCTAAGTCAAAAAATATACTTCCAGTTCATATCAAATACCTAGTTATTATAGTAAAGTTTCACCTTTGTGTTTTAAAATCTGACTTCATAAAAACTTTTAAATGGCACTTGGAACATTGGTGAGTATAAGATAAAAGAATTCTAAAAAAAAAGAAAAAGAAAGAAAGAAAGAAAAAGGAGAATTCATTCAAAAAAGAAAGGTGTCCCTCACATTCTAAGCATCATTCTAGGTTCTGGAAATACTATGGTGAGGAAGACAGATATGGTCCCAGCCTTCACATAATCTATACTTAAACAAAACAAAACAAAACAACAACAAAAAGTTCGAGTACTCAAAGAAGGATTAGCATTTCCTCAGTGGAAGCCAGAAGCCAAAGGACTATGTATTCAATCAAGGAAGTCTTCCTGGAAGAAGGCACAGCTAAATAAGGATGGCAAGTTAATCAGGTGAAGGGAGGGCTGTGGAGAAACAAGGATTCTAGGCTGAGGAAGCAGCATATCGGGAGGCCCTGAAAGGAGAGTGAATAGGGCCAGAATGGTGGAGGGAAAGGAGTTTAGTGTGACTAAAATGCAAGGGGATGCAATGGACCTGACAGGCGACAGACACTCTGGTTGAAAGTAAAGAAAGGATTGAAGGAAAGGTGACTGAGGAGGAAGAGACAAGGTCATCCAAAGGCTCTTTCAGGAACCCAAAGAAAGGACATCGCAGCCAGGTCAGAGCAGGGGCAGATGGACCACTGGATGATGGAAGTTACTCAGAGGCACAACGCATGGGGCCAGAGATTCAGACAGTGTCCGTGAGGGAGGGAAAAGCGGGGTCAGACAAAGTCCAGGATTGGGGTTGGCAGGGAGAGGGATGCTTAACTGGGGAGCTGAGGTATCACTCATTATACCAGGGACCAATGGGAAAGGAGCAGGCACTGGATCAATATTTCATATAACTAAATCCCATTGGTTTCTATAGGATTGTTCTATAACTAAACAAACCTTGGTATCTAGTCCCTGTAGAGTTTAAGCACAAAAATAGTTCCAGATGTAAAAAGAAAAGAGAAAGACACTTTTAAAATAGCAATAACAGGGACCGGCCAGATATTTTCCTATGATTGTGATCAATGCTCAAATTTTGGATAAGTCAGAATTGGAAGATAATGTATTTCATTAAAAATGCATTAAGATGCTTACATAAAATCCATGAAGATGCTGATAGTAAAAATAATATGCTGGAGCACCTGGGTGGCTCAATGGGTTGAGCGTCTAGCTCTTGATTCCAGCTCAGGTCATGATCTCAGGGTCATGGAATCAGTCCCCATGTGCCTGGATAAATGGAGTTGGAGTTGCAATTTACATAAATGAGAGGGGTGCCTGGGTGGCTCAGTCAGTTGAGCATTTGGCTCTTGATTTCAGTGCAGTTCATGATCTCAGGATTGTGATATCAAGCCCCACATTGGGCTCTGCACTGAGTGTGGAACCTGCTTAAGATTCTCTCTCTCTCTTACACACTCTCCCTCTCTCAAGTACAATTAAAAATATTCATAGATAGAGAGATATAGATATGCTTACTGATAGAAACAGAAAAACAAACAGAAATATGGTTAATCCAACAGCTGAAGATGGACTAGATTGATAACATATTAGAAGGCAGATGTACAGTGTGTTTAGTTCACTAAATAGCATACCAACAGCATTCTATTTTACATTTTCTAATGTAACAGTGTGATACTTTTCTCTAATTTCAGATAATATTACTGTATCTTTTCATAGACTGTTAGAGTAATTTGTGGGAAAATAAGTATTTCAGCTCCTAATATCTAAAATATATTGTGTGTCAATCTGGTTTATAGACACTTTAAGGCCCACTAACCAGTTTCCTTTTCATTTATCCATAACTACATTTTCATTCAAGGCATATAAAACTTGGGATGAGTAAATTGGTTAAAAACTATATTGATCTAGGGGAAACTGCAGCATGGGACTTTTATGTCAACTAGCAAATGTGCATAATCATCTCCCTTCCCCACCCCATCCCCCACCCCCCACCAATATTTTCATTCTGAAAGCACATTTGGTATGAAGGCACGTGCATGTGTTTCTGTGTGTCTCTCTGTGTAAGGACAAAGATCAGAGTAAGATATGAGTCCACAGGGGAGAGAAAGAAGAAATTGTGGACTATCTAGAGCTTGGTCCAGAAAAATTCCCAAGAACAACCATTAATCTTGGAGATTTTCATCCCTTTCACTGAAGAACAGTAACTCATACACAGTTATGTGGAAATCAATGGCAAAGTTAATTAAAAGCTAGATATTACATTTCTTCCTTCAGCAATTTCTTGATGCTAATAGACAAGGATCGCCCAGGTGAGGTATTCAGCAAGAGAGAGGGAAATCAGTGTTGACTGAAAGATAGTGTTTATGGTTAAGATTTACTCTCCTTTCCAAGTTTCAAATCTGGGCCCTTCTTGCCTTTAGTAAAGAGAAAAGGGAAAAGACAATTCATTGCTTGCACTGACTTTGTGAGGTAGATGACACATCTAGGGGCTCTGTGGCAACAGAGCTTATTGAAAAAATAGGAGTTTTCAATTCTTAGCCCAGAAGAAGCTGGAGAGAGAGAGAGAGACAGAGAGAGAGAGAGAGAGAGAAATAAGGAGGAAGTGGGTCAAAGAAAACTAAATGAAGATCAAATATCTGTGACCAGCAATTTTTGTTCTCTGTCTCAGCAGTTCCTGCTTTAATTTAACCCTTTGCCTGGTCCAAAAAGACTTAATATTTTCTTAACCGAGAAGTTCCTGGGATTGTTGTTTCAAAGGAAAAATCATATAAGAGTGACTGTTCTGGGAAAGGTATTTCTAGGAGATACCCATGCAGTGTGATTTTTAAAAAAACATAAAGTCTACCCACCCCAAAAGATATGGTCCACCAGATTCTCTCTAACATCAGAGGGGCTAATGTGTTTGGTAACAAACTGAAGCACTGTCTAAAAGAGACCCAAGTTACAATCCACTTGCTCAAGGCTTTTATTAGTTGACTTGTTCATCTTGGAGCAAGGAGAAAAGAACAGGTATTCACTGATCAAGGATGTCCAGAGGAGTGTCATGAGCCTACGGGGCTAGGACAAACAAGCCATTCCACCTAAAGTAATGGAGTGCTTGGAGAAGGAGCCTGTAGGGGTTGGGGAAGAGGCAATAAAAGTGAGGCTGGGACTTCGAAGGCACACTAAGGCCTCAGTTTCATTCAGTCTAGTCCTGTATATGAAGGGAATTTTTCTCCAGTTATATTTCTTAAAAAATGGCTGTGTGGAGGGAAAAAGTGGGACAAAATAGGAACAGTAAATCCATCAGAGTAGAGACATATATGCTGTATTTACAAGCAGTAACTCAAAATGCCATAAACCTTGGGAGTGAAATGACTAACATTAAACCATACTGACAAGCTGACACTTAGAAATCCTGAAACATGCAGGATGACTTTGCAGATGAGGCTTTGCATAGTGTGAAGCCTCATACTATGTCATAGGTACACTAGAGAGGTTGCTTGTAAGCTTTGCCCACGGCGTAACCAATGAGACTGAAGTTACTTTGTTTTTACACAGCTTAGTCAGTTAAGTGAGACTCCAAAATGGATTTGAAGGCATGTATGGTCTGGTTTGTTTATTCAAAGTGTATTTATTCATTTTGAGAAAGACAGAGAGGGCACAAGTGGGGCAGAGGCAGAGAAAGAGGAAGCAGGCTCCACACTGTCAACAACACAGAGCCCATGCAGAGTTTGAACTCATGAACAGTGAGATCATGGCGTGAGCGGAAACCAAGAGTCAGTAGCTCAACCGACTGAGCCCCCTGGGTGCCTCTGGTTCATTTATTTAATTCATATCTTTTTTCTTTCCTTTTTGCCATCATTTCTCACCCCTTTTTCTTCATTGGTAGAATGCCCAGATGTTTGCTTTGAACAATTCTTCATTAAGCCTGGAATTGTGAAGTCTTATAGGTTAAGTAGCTGCCTCCTCTCACAAAAGTATCCCAATGTGGACAATACGTCATAGGCTACTTTGCTCACTAGTCGTCAGATGTCCTCTTCTTGGAAGCCACAGAGTTCTACTTACAAAGTTGAAACCTCTACTGATGGTAATAGAGAAGCCTCATCTAAATAGAAGGCAAAGGACCCCTATCCACTATCAAAGTAATCCAGGATAATCTGGAAGGAGTCCAATTGACTTTATCTCATTTGGACATTATGAGAAAGATTAGATACATACATACATACATACATACATACATACATACATGGATAGATGGATGGATGGATGGATGGATGGATGGATGGATAGACAGACAGACAGACAGACAGACAGATAGATAGATAGATAGATAATAGGTAGATACTATTGTGTTAGTTTGGTCTGTGCCCATGCTCCTAGTACATATCAAGGCCATGCCATCAGATGTTAATAATTATTATTTATCAAGGATGTGTTAAATCTGATTGCATTGTATTTACCTCATAACATTTGCTCATGTAATAGTTATAGCGACCTTAAAGTAAATATTATTTTTTATAGAGTTAAAAACTGATGCTCAGAGGGGTTAAATAGCTTGCCCAAGGTCACTTAACTATAAAATGGCAAATGATACAACCTAACCCCAGCCATATTGTCACAACCACACTCTGTTCCCTCCTAATTCTTTGAGATGAAGTACTGTTGGCCAACCTCAGGCCTCGCCCCAAGCATACTTGATCTCACAGTTGACACCCTGTAGCATTGTTTCAATTTCAGAAAAGGAAACTGTAAGAAAAAAGGGTAAGTATCTCCCCAAAGTCAGACTGCCTATTGGTAGAGGAACCAAGATTCTAACTTCAATCCATCAGAGCCCAGAGATACTCGACCACAGCACTAAATGAGCTTATGTATTTAATATTTTTGTTTTATTTATATTAAAACAAATATTTGTTTTGTATTCAAATACATTCTTGACTCAATTTTTATTTTTATTTATTTAATTTTTATTTTTTAATGTTTATTTTTGAGAGAGAGAGAGGGAAAGAGAGAGACAGACCTTGAGTGGGGGAGGGGAGGACAGAGGCAAAAACAGAATCCAAAGCAGGCTCTAGGTTCTGAGCTGTCAGCACAGAGCCTGATGTGGGGCTCAAACCCACAAACTGTGAGATCATGACCTGAGTTGAAGTTGGATGCTTAACCGACTGAGCCACCCAGGCGCCCCTTAAGTGTTTTTAAAGAAGTATCATAGGGCAATTAGTCATCTTTCACTATCATTTCATAAAATAATTAAAGAGATAGCCATTAATGTCGCCAAGAAGCAATATCTAAGGATACCAATGCCTTGCCAAGGCACTTAAATAATAGTCATTTCCAACCCTTAATAGTTAAAATAAACTCTCCACCAAATCTGCAGACTAGTTGTATTACTGATTTGAAATAACTCTGAACATTTCTTGTTCCTAAGGCAAGTCATCCAAGTCATAATTAAAACATGTGAATGGCATGATGTGACAGTTCGGTGAACATCTAAAGCCTCACCATGTTCCAGCAATCTCATAAAAGACCATTAGGTTGTAAACTCCCAGTTGGTTATAAACTTCTAGAAGGTGAATCAGAATATTTCTTTTCAATATCAATCACTCTATAGAAGTTGTTTAGCCTCTTACATATGGTGGATAAGAAACAAAGACTTGTTAAATGATTAATGACAACCTTTGGAACATACACCATGTAGACACCTGCCACAAATTTAAAATAAGATATAGTCCTTCCCTTTGAGAATATTAGAATTGAATAGGTCAGATTTCAAGGGTGAAATTTTGTTGGCTCAATTGCTTTTTAGGGACTATAGCTGTGAATACCATTGAGTTTTCTAGGATTTGTATTCCCGTCTACCCACAAGAAACATACATTGGCAAATTCTTTAGCAAGAGGCCAAGAAATATAACAATTTCAGGAAATAGCTACACACACACAAGATAAAGATTTTTAAGTAACCAACATCACAGAGAATTTTAAATGCATTGATAATGTCTTCAGTACTTGTAGATCTGTCATTAAGCTATTTCCAGAATATCTCTGAAGAGGCAGGCTGCTTTTCCTTGTCTTCATGATAAATTCTGTACCTAGAGCAGCAAATTAAAATGAGACCATTTTTAATAAAGCCATGCCAAGATTTAAAAGTAATTTGGTGGCATTAAGCATAATAAACCAAATTAGAGTGATGAAAGAAACATTTTCATTAAAGCGTTTAAAAAAATGACACTCAAAACTCCAATGTAAGGATGGAATTTAGTCTACAATGTCTCAAGGGAACCAAGATAACAAATGACAGCTAGAATTTTAAGCTCATCATAACAAATGTATAATTAGTTTTGACCTTTTTACAACATCCCAACAAATATAATGATTCATAAGCATGCATATTGCAAATGAAATTAATTGCAAGGGTATCTTTCACTGAAATGTTTAATGATCTCATCATAGATTTCCTGGATGATTTCCTTCTGACTTCCTCCAAAAAATGATGCTATTAGATAAGCCACACACCAGGTTAATTTCACTGAACCAGAACCCACCAGGATCTACAATTTGTGCCTGGCTCATGTTTTCCTAATTTTATGGAAACTTTTTCTTTCCTCCTCTCTCCCCACTTCCATCTGTAAGTGTCCAAACTTGACTTAAAGACTCAGGTCAAATGCCACAGATGCATGATACTTTCTCTGATTTCTTCCCATCTCTCTCCTGTGACCTTTATCTACCCTTGAACAGCTTGACCTTAATGTTATTTGGTCCATGTTGGTAACTTGTGTAGCACTTTATTGTGTGCCTAAATCAGCCTCTTTGTCCCCACTCCCAGGGACTGGCTTACATGATGCAGGATGCTACATGTATTAAATGTGCAAATGAATCCAACCAAGACCATTACATTGTTCCCCCAAAATATAAAACTTTACTCATCTCTTCTGTTCTTAAGTTTTCCTGGAGAGAACTTGGATTCATATTTTCCCTCCATGCCTCCCTCTTTATGTTTTCCAAATTTAATTTTGTCCCCAAATATGTAACAAAATATGGCAAGTTCACAGAAACTCATGGAACACATCAGATCTTTCAAGCAATGATCCATGTTGAAGAGATTCTTCTTGGGTAGAAATTTTGCATTTACCTTGGCAACCCTCAGAAGTCATTTGTGAAAATAAAAGATAGAAGTATAACCCAGACCCTAAAAGTATGTAACATGTTAGCAAAAATGACTATACATCCACAAAATGCATTTCTTCAAAAATTTAAGACTAATAGATAAAAGAGAAGGAAAGGAGGGAAGAAGGGATGGAGGGAGGGAAGGGTGAGTTCCTGAGTGCAGTTAAAAGACACCTTCACATTTCTAAAGAGATGGACTGGGATATGAAGATGGATGGTTTTACTCCTCCACTGAGGAAGGCAGAGAGAGGGGCTTATGCTATAATCTAAAAGAAGTAGGTTGTGAGTTGGACTCCTGATAGCAGTGATAGAATGCTAGCATCAATTATCAAAGGACATAAATGCTGCATCTCTGAAAGGATTACAGAGGTTCTAATTTGTTTGAGATGTTTTAGTGCCCGTGCTTCTTTAAAGCAGAAAGATGGGCTATACGATCTACCAGACACCCAGGTAGTTTTATTGATCTATATAGCATTAAATGCTATTTAAAATATATCAGATGTGATTGTTCCTTTTAGCCATGAATTTGTACGTAAGGCTGAAACCGGAGAACAAAGAAGCATCAAGTACTCCACTTTCTAACCAATGTCACAAAACCTGTGGCCAGGTATGCCTTTCAGGTCCCATAGTTGTCATTCCAATCATGCTATTGCTGCCCCTTCCTACTCCCCAATCAATGAAAGCAGAGGGCTACGAGGGACAAAGTGTGAGAGACATTTCACATTATCCATCTTGGAAAGTGGTACCTTTTCCATATGAGGGAGGGATGTGGTCCCTGCCGCCATCATCAATTGCATGAAGGGGGCACCACAGAAGGGCTGTAGGTCCTCAGGCAGAATTTTTGTCTTTACTTCTCCCAACAGGATTGATTCTTTATGGTTGAGTGGATCCCTCCAATTTATTTTTAAAGCGCTCAAGATTAAATATTGAAGCTGAGTTTTATTCTTTGATATACTCTTGGCTTAGCTTTGGATAAATCATAAAATTTTCTTACCTGAGGATAATAGCAAGAACCCCCGGGCACAGCCATCTGGGGCAAAGAAGGCAGTTTCATGAGGGCTTATTTCCTAAGTAGTGAGCAGAGATAAGGAGAGCATTAATGAGGAGATGTTACCAGCACCAAGTCTGAAGGAGTAAGGGAAAGGAGCAATTACCAGAATCTGCAGTCCTCTCTAAAAGAAGGCCATCCAATAGGGGCTGTGGCCTTGAGGGGAGAAATGCATTCACTTCAAACCTGAGGTCCAGATGGGATAAAGCCAGCAGGACGATGAATGTAACTCTTTTTCAAGACTAATCTTTTGATCATGCCTCATATTGATTCAAGTCAGCCAGAATCCATCTTTGACTTACTGGGCAGGACAGTCCACTGATTCTGACTCAAAAAGTCACTCTCCTAGACTAGAGAACAAATTGAAAAATGGATGTGGTGGGGCGCCTGGGTGGCTTAGTTGGTTAAGCGTCTAACTTTGGCTCAGGTCATGATCTCATGGTTTGTGAGTTTGAGCCCTATGTCGGGCTCTGTGCTGACAGCTAGCTCAGAGCCTGGAGCGTGTTTCAGATTCTGTGTCTCCCTCTCTCTCTGACCCTCCCCTGCTCACGCTGTCTCTCTCTCTCTCTCAGAAATAAATAAAACATTAAAAAATTATTTAAAAAAAGAAAAATGGGTGTGGTGGTACAGAGACTACTCAGCACTATTTTTCTTCTATATTAAGATTTATGTAGATCAGTAAGCAATAAGTACCATTCAAATCCAGAGTATTAACATTAGACATTTCACCGTGAAATCCAATATGCTTCCTGAAATCTACTTTAACTTATATAGAGATCTGATGTTACAAGTTTCTTCTGGGAGAGATAAAAAGAGTGGAATAAAATCAACATAAGGAATTTTAGAAGTATAAGGAAACAACTATGTATAAGGCTCAGGATTTGTAGTTAGCGATACCTGGGGGAGTATTGCTCAACTGCTTACTACATATGTGAATCTGAGTAAGTTACTTCACTTCGCCCTGGACCCCACTTTCCTCACTCCAGCAGTGAGACTGTTAACAATGCATATATCATGCCTGACACAAAATATTGTTATTATTATTAAAGTTAAGATGAAGAAAACAAAACTCCACTAGAGAATCTCTATCTGGTTTCAAAACAAAATCAAAGAGAAATACAATGGGCAGCCATGAGGTTTCAGATGCAGCTCACAGTTAAACTGCCATATTCAGTGGCCAAAGGACTTGCACCCCACAATTACAAAGTGGTGCTTCTGCAGGCTCACACAGAGACTCCTCATGCTCATTGTCATCAATAAATTGCAACATTCATTTCTGAGGCACATCAAAGCCAAATAGGCTACGACCCAGCACGAGAGAACAGGAAGGTTTTGTGGGCCGCTCGGCTGGCTCAGTCAGTAGAACATGCGACTCCTGATCTTGGGATCATGAGTTTGAGCCCCATGTTGGGTGCGGAGATTACAAAGAACAGCATAGTTTCATCCTAAGTTTGTGGTATCCTCCAAAACTCCAAAATATACCATTTTGTGGGACATTACTGGGCCCTTTAACAAGTGTCAGTCAAGGTCCCAGCGTGAAACAGATGGAATTAATAAAAGACCTTTTTCTGAAGGGACTGTTTACAGAGGTGAATGCAAGAATGAGGAAAACTGATAAGGGCTGGCATTATCATCCTGAAGTCAGAAGGGACAGTGAAAATTAATTATGTTACCAGAACCCAATCAAGGCATTAGTCATAGGAGAGAAACCACCTTAGGAGCTATGGCTGTGGGGGTATTATGGAATATTGTGCAACAGAGCCTCCTCTTGATTAGACCCAACTAGAAGCCACATAGGCTAGAGAGAGTGGTACAGTCTGAGAGAGGTCAGACTCCTTCTAGCACACAGAGGTTTGCAGAGAAGTATACAGAAGTTATACAGGGATGATGGAGAATAACCATCACAGCACATGCTCGGTGAAATCAAATTAAAACTAAGACCAGGTGCAAAATTATCCATAAGGAAAGATGGAGGCCATGTTCAGAGAATTATTTCTCATTCTTGACAGAACACAAAGAAATGATACCATCGTGTTAATAGAGCTGGTTGAAGCCCATGGCCAAACAACAAAAAGGACTTCATTATATTCTGTCTCTTTAACGGATACTGCAGAATATTCTGGGCTTCCCTTCAATGCCCATTCCAAATCTCCAGCTCACTCCAGACCTCACCAGCTGGTCCAAGTCTCTTTAATTTCCTACTAAAATACTCGAGAGATATATGACTTGAAGTTCAGCCTAAACTTCTCTAGCCACTTGGCTCAATAACCAGGATTGCTCACTGCTTACATCATGTGGCACAAAAGTGATACCCACAGGATGTAATGATGCCTGGTGATTACAGTCAATCATATTGTCGGGTATATTTGAACATTGCCAAGAAAGTAAATCTTAAAAGTTGTCATCTTGAGGAAAAAAATTATAACTTTGTATAGTGGCAAATAGTCACTAGACATTGTGGTCAATATTTTGCAGTGCATACAAATATCAAATCATGATGTTGTATACCTGAAACAATTATAGTGTCAATCATACCTCAGTTAAAACAATATTTACAATGGCATTTAGAGGCACTATATCTGGATTTGGGTCCTAGTTTCAAAACCTACTCCAACATGTCTTGGATGTACCTGCCACTCATTAAACTGATCTTTGGGTTATTCTTCTGTAAAAAGGAGAAAAATATTTCTGTCTTATCTCCAGGAAATTTAGGATATAATAAGAGAATATATGTGAAATTATAAAGTACTACCACAGTATAAAATGTGATTATTAGTCTGTGCCTTTCTTGGCCATTTATAATTCTTGACTTTGAGTTTTATAAATATTAGATTGCATAGGCAACAGTCATAAAGTCCAATAAGAAATAATCTTATTTAAAATAAAAATAAAAAAAGGAATACCCACAACTTCTGCAGGATTTCAGTGAACAGCCTCTTCCCTTCAGTGTTCATTGATGCAGTGTGTGTTGGGGTCTGGCAGTTTTTCCCTATTTAGTAGACCTGCTGTCTGAATATAGTTCTGGAAAAGCATCTCATGCTATAGCTACTTGAGCTCCCATGTTAGGAGAGGTTCTGTCTCGATACAGTGTTGAAGTGATTGTTTCTCTTCCTGCTTCACTACATTTCCCAAAATTTCTGATATTCCAGAATGAAAAAATAATTTTTAACTGAATCCTAGGGTTTTCAAAAGTTTCTAAATGGCAAAAGCTGTTTATGTAAGTGCCCAAAAAGAAAAACATAAGTTTTTGCCGTGAGGGAGATGGAGGATAAAATGAAAGATTGGATGAATTAAGGCTACTTTTGTAAGTCCTGATTTTCAGTACTAGCCCTGCATCAACAGCAATAACACTTGCTTTATCTTTGAAGTTGATAATATATCATGAACAAGCGAGGTTTATCTCAGAAATGCAAGCAGTACTCAAATATAAAATAAATCAATACAACTTACCACATTAGTAGACTAGTGAAAAAAGTTATTATCTTGAGCAATGCAAGATAAAAGCATTGAAAAAGATTCTATTTCTATTATGATATTTTTAAGAGTCCCTTGAATAAGAGAAATGAAAGGAAACTATATGTTTAATAAACATTAAATACCAAAACTAAAGGCATCAAACATTATGCTTAATGATAATCTTTAGGTCTATTTCCTGTAAGAATAAGAAAAAAACAAAGATGTATACTAATAGAATTACTATTTAATCTAGTCTAGAGACCAAAAATTACATATAAAATATTATGAAAAGAGATAAAATGTTATTTGTAAATGCAGTAATCATCTACCTAGAAAAATCAGCAGTCTCAAAAGACAAACGATTAAAAGTAATTAGAGTGAGTTCATTACAGCTGCCAGATAGATACGTGGCCAAACTACAAAAGTCAATTTCATTGTCTTATACCAGCAAGAACTACTTACAACATGTAATACAAACGGGATTTTACTCATAATAGCGATAAAAGCTATAAAGTATCTTAAAACTAAGTTAACCAAAAATTCATAAGAACACAATACATAAAATTTCGAAATGCTACTAAAGGACAAAGAAGGCAGGGGCACCTGGGTGTCTCAGTCGGTTGGATGGCCGACTTCGGCTCAGGTCATGATCTCACGGTTCATGGGTTTGAGCCCTACGTCGGGCTCTGTGTTGACAGGTAGCTCAGAGCCTGGAGCCTATTTCAGATTCTATGTCTCCCTCTGTCTCTGACCCTTCCCTTCTCACGTTGTCTCTCTCTCTCTCAGCAATAAATAAAATGTTAAAAATTAAAATAATAAATAAATAAAGGACACAGAAGGTGAGTTGAATAGATGGAGAAATAGTTCAGACTCCTGAGTGGTGGGAGGACTTAGTATTATAAAGATATTAGTGGTCCTTAAATTCATCAACATAAAGCATCCCAATCAAAATTAGAGTTCTTTGAAAAATTGAATCAACATACATGAATATGTACCTAGAAGAATAAAAACCAACAAATATCAAAATCAACTTTTAAAAAAGAAGAAGAAATGTAATGTACCTGATACTGACATACTTCTGAGTCACAGTAAGAAAATCCAGAAATGGGGACGTCTGGGTGGCTCAGTGGGTTAACCATCTGTTCAACTTTGGCTCAGGTCATGATCTCACAGTTCGTGAGTTCAAGCCCTGCATTGGGCTCTGTGCTGACAGCTCAGAGCCTGGAGCCTGTTTCAGATTCTGTGTCTATCTCTCAGTCTGTCCCTCCTCCACTCACACTCTGTCTCTCTCTCTCTCTCTCAAAAGTAAACATTAAAAAAAATTTTTTAAGGAAAATCCAGAATAGTATTGGCACAAAAGCAGACAAATGACCAATAGAGCAGAATGAGTTCACAAATACACATATGTGCGGGAAGTTAGTATATGATAAGGCTGAAATCATAAATTAATGGGTAAAGATTGCTCAAAATTGATTCATTACATGGAGAAGATAAAAGTGAATCCCTCCCCAATAAGATTGTAAGGGTGAACTTTAAAGTAACAAATAAGACCTTGGGAGCAGCAAAGACTCCTTAATAAGTATTTTAAAAATAGATAACTTCAATTTCAAAAATATCCTTCAAGTCAGGAAAAGAACAAGAACCACAATAGAAAAATGAACAAACAATATAGCTAGGCAAGGAGTACCTGGCTAGCTCACTAGGTTAAGTGTTGGGCTTCAGTTCAGGTCATGATCTAGTGGTTCACGAGCTCAAGCCCTACATCAGGCACTGACAGCACGGAGCCCCCTTCAGATCCTCTGTCTCCCTCTGTCTCTGCCCCTCCACTGCTCACATGCATGCACACGTGTTCTCTGTGTCACTCAAAAATAAACATTAAAGAAAAAGAATATACCTAGACAATTTACAGAGGTGGGAACCCGAAAGTTAACAAAAATGTGAAGAAATGTTCGAAATCGTTAGCCATTGGAAACATAAAAATTAAAACTACAATGATATATTTCTGTATACACATGAGTCTACCAAAAGAGAAAACTGAAGTAGGAAGTATAGAGGGAGATGTGGGGATAGAGGCATCCTCCCACACTGCCGGTAGCGGCAGGCGAGTGTTGCCAAGCAAAAGTACAAATTAACATCACTTGGTCAAAATGAGCACATGCATATCCTAAGACCAACCAATTCCATCCCTGGTTTTATGGACTAAAGACATTTTTACACAAGTCCAAAGAATATAGGAAAGGGAGTGTTAACTGCAACATTATTTTTGGTGGCAGGGAACCAGAGACAATCTGGCTGTCAATCCCTGAGAAAGAATATACATACACAGGAAACTTCTGCTGTATCACCATGCCTTTTTCCTCCTCTGTCAGGAGGAAGGAAACACATTTTTTGCATCCTCTTGAGATTAGGTGTAAACCCATGGCAGAATACTAGAAAAAGGAATATTTGGCTGGAGTTTAGTAGACCACTTGCAGACTTGGCTGTAAGAAACTCCCCAGTGCAAACCTTGCTGCTTTTTCCTCCTTCCACCTGGCTTAAGTGGAGGAAATCTCAGAATGGGATCCATGCTTTCCAGGTTGTGGAAGATGGAGGAGCATGGGTCCCTGAGTCACTCCTTGATGGAAAATTACCTAACTTGGAGCACCCACTTCAGGCTGTTATTTTAGTTTCAACTTCATTAACTAACCTGATGCTCTGCTAAGCCTCTGAAATTTGAAGGATTTACCTGTTACGTGTGTAACAGCAGTACCTTAACTGATAGAATAGATAAAATGTGGTAGATACATACCATTGAGTAGGCAATAGACCAAATCACTATTTGAATCTCCCCCAGAGTTCAAGGGTTGAAACATAACTCCCAATTTGATGGCATTTGAAGGTAGACTTTGGGGAGGTGATTAGGTGATGAGAGCAGACTCAACTGAATGGGATTAGCGACCTTATAAAAGAGATTCCAAGAGAGTTTTCTTGCCCCTTTCACAATGAATGTGAGGACACAGCAAGAAGATGGCTATCTATGAACCAGGAACCTTATACATTAAGCATGCTGTGCTGTTAGCTCTACGGGGGGGTAAAGAGCAGAAAAATTAGAGGGTGTATGAAATAAAAGGAAATAAGTTAATGTGTGACTGAATAAGTAAATGCCTAAATGTAGAGTTTATACATAGACTAATAGTGACAGGGTGACATGAACTGAGGACTGTGATCTGTACTCAGTTCCTATAAGAATGAAAAGAACTGAAGAAAAATCTGATCACTGTTGATAATGACCATCCTGTTTCCTCAGTCCAATTTTCCATCTCTTATGCAGATGCATCTTTAAAAGAAGAATTGGGGGGCGCCTGGGTGGCTTAGTCGGTTAAGCGTCCGACTTTCGCTTAGGTCATGATCCCGTGGTTTGTGGGTTCGAGCCCCGCGTCGGGCTCTGTGCTGACTGCCAGCTCAGAGCCTGGAGCCTGTTTCAGTCTGTGACTCCCTCTCTCTCTGACCCTCCCCTGCTCACGCTGTCTCTCTCTCTCCCAGAAATAAATAAAACATAAAAAAAAAAAAATTTAAAAAAAAAATAAATAAATAAAAGAAGAATTGGATGGGGCGCCTGGGTGACTCGGTTAAGCATACAACTCTTGATTTTGGCTCAGGTCATGATCTCATGTTTTGTGAGATTGAGCCCTTCATCAGGCTCCATGCTGACAGCATAGAGCCTGCTTGGGATTCTCCCTATCTCCCTCTTTCTGCCGCCCCTCAAAATAAATAACTAAACTTAAAAAAAAAAAAAAAAAAGAACTGGCTGCATATGCCATTGACCACTGTATTAGGCTGCTCCAGCTGCCACAACAAAATACCACACACTGAGTGTCTGAAACAACAGATATTTATTTCTTATAGTTCTGAAGGTTGAAAGTCAAGACATAATATGTGCTATCTACAAGAGCCTCACTTCAGCTTTAAGGATGGATGCTAAATTATTGTTGCTGTAGGAGAGACAAAAATGAGTGATGTCTTCTTGATGTCAAAAAGCAGGGACGATGCTCTCATCACTCATGGTGTCTCTTTTTATAAAGGACATTGCTTCCATCATGATGGTTCCATCCTCATGACTTTATCTAAACCCAAAAGCTTCCTAAATGCTACATCTCCAAATACTATCACAGTGAGGGGTAGGGCTTCAACATATGAATTTGGAGGGACACAATTCAGGCCATAGCTTCTTGCCATCAATTATTCTCCAATGCTGCTTAACCCCATAGAAGTTAGGTCAACTTACAGGATTTTGTATAAGGTCCCAGCAGGAAGTCTACTCAGGAGAAAAGGAGGAACAAGAAGCAAATAGTGGAAAGGATGTCTCTTCTACCTGAACAAACCTCCCAGAGACTAACCACAAAAGGAAAAATGCTAATTAGCTCATAATTACACCTCCCCCAATAGTCTGAAGTGCCAATTCCAAGTTGCTGAAAAGGAGTAAGGCAGTTCTTTGCCAAGGGGTCTACGCTGCTTTGCCTTGTGGAGAAGGATGAGTACCTGGGGCAACGCCATTGTCTGAATCAATCCTGCATACCTTACTGTGGAAAAACAACAAAACCAAATCAGAGAGGCCATAAGCACATACGTTCTCACACACCTAGCTTCAAGCAGCACTGAATTACCTGAAAGTGTCTCAATTAAAGAGAATTACCACCCCCTTTAAGCTGCAATCATAGCCATTATGTATCATCGGGCTTAAATCAGTTCCCTGGGAGATGTCCTGATTAAGCGGATTTCCCAATTAAGCCTGTCCCAGTTGAGTGGAGCATACCATTTTGATTAGATTCCTAATTTATATGGGAGGCTTTATACTTTATATAAAGGGAAAAGGGGAGTTGAGGAAAATTGTCAGCCTCTGAAATTTCTCCCTGTGCATTTATCCATTCAACAGCAAACCGTCCCTTTTCTCTGATAAATGGAGTCACTTACTAACCAAAGTAGTTCTAAACCTCTTAAATAAAATATGAATTGTTCTTGTGAAGCCACAACTGCCCTTTCAAAAACTCTCAGGATACATGGCAGTCATCCCCTTTGTGGGGCAGACCCTTTGATAGGGGAGCAGCAGATTGAGGAACATAGAAGAAAAGAGTGGCCACAGTGTCCAGAATGGGATACACATAGTCTTTTGTAGTTTTAAAAAAATCTTTTGCAGTGTACTGTGTCACCAACACAAATGAATAAATAAATGCATGGATGCATGCATGGATGAATGAATGAATTAATAGCATGTCTGGACATCAGGGCAGGATGAAAAGTTAAAACATATCACAGTCACACTTGCCAACATCACAGAGCCAAGAACTGAAGGGAAATGTTGTTCTCAAAGCTACACTGAAAATCTGAAGACATATTTGGTTTCATTATTAGCCAAATCACTTGAACATGGTGTGAAACAAAATGATGAACCAATAAAGGCTCCATTGGAATAGTGCTGTACAACACATTCTGCAGAAACTCAGATGCAGTCCTATAAGGAGACAATGACTAATATGATTTCGAACATGTCATTTACTCTCTTCAAGTCTCAGCTTCCTTGTCTATAAAATGTATTATTGGGCTTAAATCAGTTCCCTGGGAGAAGTTTGGGTCACATAATTTCAGCAGTCATGACCAACTTTCATATCCAGTAGGGTTCAAGGATCCACTAGACAGACTCAGAGAACTTAGCAAAACTGTTACACCCATAATTATGGTATATTACAGCAAAGGGTGCAGGTAAAAATCAACAATTGAAAAAGGTGTGTAGAAAAGAATACAGGAGGCTCAGGCACAACTTCCAGGTGTCTTCTCCCAGTGGAGTCATGTGGACATCACTTAATTCCAGCAACAACATTTGGCGATACACACAAAACATTGCCAGCCAGGGAAGCTCACCTAACCCTTGGCGTGCAGTGTTTTTACTTCGTGTGCAGTGTCTTGTAGGCATAGATTACCATCTACATGGCTAACCATAGCTCTCCAGATGCTACAGCCCAGGGCCCCCACAATAAATTATGTTACTAGCATTAACTATCTGGCATTGCTCAACACTGAGATAAGCAAAGACACTCTTAACAGGTAGGATATGCCAAGGGCTCAACAGTTACCTTCTAAGAGCTAAGCAAAGGCCAAACATTTCTTTCAAATGTGAGGAGTTTGGGCAACCTACACTTGCTTTATTACTCCTTTACTGCACAATGCCTCTCTACATTGTCTCCAAATAGCCAGACTTTAAACATGGCAGCTGAAGGCTTCCAGTGAAACTTTCCCAAAGAGGAACACAGAAGCTACGTGACATTTTCTAACCTATGCTTGGAAGCCACACAGCCTAACCCTCTTCCATCCTATTCACCTAGTCAATCATAAAGGCCTGTCCATGTTCAAGGGGTTGGGACATAGACTCGACCACATGACGGAAGGTATACCAAAGCATTTATAGATGGATTTTAAAACCACTCAGCCACAAAGTCACAGGTAAAGTTCTTCCTGTCTCTCCTGACTACTAATAAGAATTTTTTTCTTTTTGCCTCAGCCTAAGGAAAAAGCACTTTCAAGTCAAAATAAATAAACACAGAGAATTTTTCTTTCAAGGCAAAAATGCAGTCTGTGCTCAAACACAGAGACTTCTCTTGGCCTGAGAGAAGCTTTATCTGAGTGATGTAGCACGGCTACCTGGTGTGAGCAAGGCAACCCAGAAAACTCAGCATTCCCCAGGAGGCCATGAAGCCACCTTGGTCCTTTTCACCAGATTTGCCTGAAGGAACTTCATGTGTTCATAAAGCCTGCTAACTGGACTCCTTCTTTCCTTTTTCATGTTTTTTGTTTTTTTCTGCTTCAAACCCTATGTATAGAATTTTGTAGAATACCTTCCTTAAATGCCATTGGTCCTTTAAAAAAAACAATATCTATATAACTATAGAACAAACATGATAGATGTCTTTGAAGAAAATACTTGCTTTAACATGAATTGTAGCCAAAAAGAGACATGAGACCTTTACTTCATGGCCTATGACATTTACGATCTGGTTATTTCCCCCATGAACAATTGATTTTTAACTTATTTCATTCAGCATTTTACATTTAGCTCACTACCTTAATTTCAGGCTCTTCAAAGTTAAATTTTCCCTTTGGGAATGATCCCCAAACCATTCAGAAGGATTCTTGGCCTCAGAGAGAAAGCCTGGAATTACCAATCCAGTCAGCCTCTTGCCTGGCTCCAATATGGGTCCCAAAGTCCCTTCATAGAAGGGAATTTCTGCAGGTGGTCTCTGATTCAAAGGATAAAAGCTGAACTGTTCAGAGAAACATCCTGCCCATTTGCATCCATCTCCTGACTGGAGATCAGTAGAACAACTGTGCCAAGAAAAAAACAGTCTACAGAAATGTTTATCCAGCACACAAAGCCACAAACCAGTGAAGAGGATTCCTAATGATTCCGTTGCAGATGTCTTTTTGCAATGCAATTCTCAATGCAATCGCCTAACAAGGGAATTTCTTGGCCTGAAATCTTGCGCACACCAGACAGACTTCATTTTGGAGAATATCATCAGCAATGGCCATCACTCTTCCTTCGTAGTTATGTTGCATTCCTTTGGATTTGGTCAAACTTTTGTTTCAAAGTGAACATATGCAGAGCATGTAAAGGGAGAAGGTGGAGCCAGAGGAGTTTTTTGTATCGAATGAATTTTCTAGGCTTCCAAAGAAAGTAGACTTCCTTGCAGTACTGAGAACATTGTAGATGGTTAAAACACAAAATGATTTTGAAGTTTAATTTAAATTTCATCCTCCTGGCTATTTGTGTTTGTATTTCACTTCACTTGAACAATAAAGTAGCTTGGACGGTTTTGAGCATGTGGTTAAGCCTTTTAATTTCCTGGCCCTCATGCACTACTGCTCACATGGCTGGGTGACTGCTCTTAGCACAGCAGCCGAATTTTTAAATTGTTCATTGATATCTTTGGCCTAACATCAACACAATATTTTGTATAGGTGTCTTATTGCTACAGCCATCTGAAATCTGAAACAAAGGTTGATGACACACGGATCCATCATTAATGTAGCAACTGCTCTTATATTGTTAACCATACCACAACAACCCATAGATAGCAATTCTTCAAAGACATGGCCCACATCTTAAACAGAATGAAAAGGGCACTAAAGAAATTCTAAATCCTTTTACACTAATGAATAAATTCTTTGCTGATGCAAGGACTCGGCACTGCAGTAAAATATTTTTCAAATAATAAGGAAGTCATTTTAAGCATTCAGAGACTTCTTTTCCTTCTCAGTGCATTGGGAATCTTTTATCAAAAGTAGTTTCCTTGGAAGTAGATCTTTGTAGTCAGAATGTAATAGCACCATTAATTCACCAGTGCACGAATCAGCCTGACGGTGGTTCACCATTTCTTTACATTCTGATTGTGGGTTCTTTCATAGTCTGGTTTGTCTCCAGTCTGGCTGTTCTGTTTTGTTTTGATTTGTTTTGTTTTCAGATTACCAGAGTACAGAGCCAGCATGATGGATGACTCAGGGCTGAGAGAAGGAAGATTTGTTTCCCAAAAGGAGTATCTCCAAATGCAGACATTCCTTCTGTTGCCTTTATCCTCAGTTGGGTCAAAGGTGTGTGACATATGAAAACACAACATGGGCCATAGCGTCTCTCTCTCTCTCACTCTCTTTCCAATGGCTCTCTACTTCAACATGTCATTTTGCAGAAATAAATATGGAGTTCCAGCTATCACTGTAATGAGTGCATTCAAAAGGCAAAAGTTAAGTCCTCGCTCTCACCTTTCATGGAGCTTACATTCCAGTGGGGGAGATGGAAGAGGTAGAAATGTACACAAATAATAGAAGTTCATGAAAATAAGTGGAGAAAAGGAGAAGGAGCCTGAGAACAGGGTGGATGCCAGAGCTGAATCAAGGTCTGGAGAGAGAAGGGTAAACTAGGTGAAAGAAAGGCTGTTTTAAAATCCCATCTCACGGGCGCCTGGGTGGCTCAGTTGATTAAGTGTCCAACTCTTGATCTCAACTCAGGCCCTGATCTCAGGGATGTGACTTCAGGCCCCATGTTGAACTCCACACTGGGTGTGGAGCGTACTTTAAAAAAATTAGGGGGGAGGGGAGGATCTCATTTAAGCAGTTTATTTTAAAGTCATTGCCAGATTTTAGGACAGGAGATTAGACGAGATCATGGGTGAGACACTGTGCATACCTGACACTCCAAGTAGAATAGTGTCATGTGAACCTACTTCATCTCATCTCCAAGATATCATCCAGAAATAAGCTACAAAATGTGAGGACTGTCAGGTCCCTTATTAGCAAAGCATAGCTCACCACCTGTGTCCATAGGGCCCATGTGCAAAGAATGGTTTATAAATGGTGAGAAATACCTCCAAAAAATATTTAGTGACATATACAAACTATATGAAATTCAAAGTTTAGTGTCCATAAATACGGTTGTATTGGAACACAGCCACACAGATTTCTCTACTTATTGTTTATAGCTGCTTATATGCTACAACAGCAGAGCCGAATGTTTGTAACCGAGAATGCACAGTATGGCCTGCAAAGCCTAAATAATATTTACCCTCTAATTCTTTCTTTAAAAATTTTAATGTTTATTTATCTTTGAAAAAGTGAGCAGGGGAGGGGCAGAGAGAGAGAGGGAGACATAGAATCCAAAACAGGCCCCAGGCTTCGAGCTGTCAGCACATAGCCTGACACGAGGCTCAAACTCATGGATGGTGAGATCATGACCTGAGACAAAGTCAGATCCTTAACTGACTGAGCCACCCAGGTGCCCCCACCTTCTCATCCTTTACAGGAGAAGTTTGCCCAACCCTGCTCTACATGGTAGAGTCTTTTATGTCTGTGTATAACTTACAAAGAGTTGCTGGCAGAAAATAAAGATAATCCTCACTATATATATTGAGATCCAACAGCCAATAAATCACAATGTTTACCCCACAGATCTGCTACTCTTTACTCTGTATACAGTAAGACAAAAGAGGTTGAAATATTACTAGTCACTGAAATCATAAATGCTATCATTCAGATGGTAGAAGACAATTATTTTCCATCTTCCCACCAAGAGAACAAAAAAAACGGGACTTAATCAGTAAGGATTTAGGATACATTAAAGAAGAATATCCTGATAGATAGGAAGAACATGGGATGAAATAAGGTTTAGGCATCCATTTCCTCTTTGTTATGAAAACTTCCTGCCTCTCCAGTTCAGGGTGTAAAATAAGGTCTTGCCACCTGGAAGTATCAAATAAATATAGCCACAAACACTGTCTCTGTCTTCCAGTTAGGATTAGGTATACAGGATGAGATGCACTATCTTGCCCCTCCTTGAAGAGATTGAAATTGATCCTCATTCATGCAACCTCCTCCCTAACTACCCCCTGGGCCTAAGGACACATCAGCTGCCCCCAGCAAAAGGGCAGAGGCCAGTCTGCCTCAGTCTAATCTGAATGTCTCCACTTACCATCCAGCTGACAGGAGGTTGACTGATGGCTTTTACACAGGTTCATGTCCTAATCATTGGAACCCATGAATGTCACATTATGTGGCAAAAGGGACTTTGCAGATGTGATTAAGGCAGCAGACCTTGAGATGGTAGAGGTCCTGGATTATCTTGGTGAGCACTCAGTGTAATCACAAGTGTTCTCACAACAGGGCGGCAGAAAGGATTTGACCACAACAGAAAAGGGTCATGTGTCCACTGAGGCACGCTGCTATGCCACTGGCTCTGAAGCCAAAGGAGAAACACTGAGCCACGGAATGCAACAGATTCAGCTCTAGACGCTTGCAAAGCAAGAGAAGGTCTTCTCCCTTAGAGACTCCAGAACAGCGCCTTGACGTTAGCCCCAGTGAAACTGATGTTGGACTTCTGATCTCCAGGACCAAAGACAACAAATGTGTGTTGTTTTAAGCCACCGAGCTTGTGGTAGTTTTTTAAGCATCCATACGAAACCAATATGCACCTGCCTTATGCTTAATTTTTTTCTCACATGTAAAAACGTAGGTAGTGACAGGATCTGCCCCAGTGGGTTTGAGAGTCGTCACATGAATTCTTATACACAGAAGCAGCAGGAGGAGGGAGACAATGTGAGGCACAAAGTTGAAAGGGAGCCAGAAAACCAGTAATCGGGATAAATAATATTCAAGTGCATTATATGCTAAAAAAGAATCAGAAATAATGTGAAAAATCCTTAGTGCACAAGCTATCGAAATTTTAAATAAAGACAAGATCAGTATTACTGATATTTCTCTTTGCCTCAGGCCCCAACATAGCTCAGCATTGCACTTTTAGTGATCCTGTCATCATTTAAAACTTTGGCGTTTTTGTTCATCATGGACTTTTTGTATTAATCTTAGTATTAATTCACCCTAACCCACACTAAGTACTTAGAACAGTGCCCAAGACCTACCAAATACTTCAACAAATTTTGGCTATTATTACTATCCACTTCGCCCAAGACCTCTGCCAGACTGTACAAGAAATCTAGTTTACAGTCACCTAACGGATATATTAACAGACTTCTCTAACCAAATGAGCCCACCCCAGTCTATACATTTTTATAATAGGGAGTTAAATTCTCAGTCTAGCACCACTGAACACCAAATCCCTCCTATTCTGTTTCTCTCCACTGTGACATCAGTCTAAGGGGCTAGATACTTAAATTAGATAGAATCTTTTCAACAGAGGCAATAAGGAGAGAGGAAAGATGACTTGCTTGAAACCCCATCTCCTTCTCTATTTTCTGTTATTATTCAGTGTGCAAGTAATAATGATGAGAGATAACATTTATTGAATGCTTAGTGCAATATGAAATGCTTTACATGACTCCAACGCTCTGAAAGGTTGATACTATTATTATCCCCATTACACAGGCAATGAGAGTGAGACCTAAAGAGATTAAATACTCACAGCTAGACAATGAAACATAAAAGTATCTTTTCCTCTGTGTTATATGCTCTCCCCGTATGCCCATTAGCCCCACATCTATAAGAACACTTGTTTTGGTCTTTCCCCACTCATTTCCTATTCCTTCTTTCATCAGTTCCTTCAGGGATCTCGTAAGGCATTCTATTTCTCATCAAACTCTTAATTTATACTAAGCCAAAGAACTCCACTTAACTCAGTGACTCGTTCTCTTTAATTCAAGCCACCACTTCCCCTTTACCAGACTTAATAACTGCAAGATTCTAGGAAGCGTGGGGTCCTTCAGAGGCATTTGTCTCAGTGCATCCCTTTCACCTGCTGTATGGGGTCTGTTCAATGTTTCCTTGATCTGTTGCACTACTTGAGATAGTTCAGCAGCACTATCTCAAGCCTTAACACAAACACAGACACTTTGGCTCCCACTCAATGAAAAATAGCAAGAAATTCTCGACATTCCCAGTGGTATTTCTACATTCTGTAAATCCTTGGCCTCAGTATCTGAAACTTTGTCATTTTGGGAATACTAATTACTTCAAACATGGCGCCTCTGCGGCTCTTCATCATGACATTCTCCAATTCCATTTGGTACTCTCCGGTCCTGCCCCATTGCAAAAGATGGCCTCAGCCATGGTTCAAAGACTTCTTCCAAAGCTGGAATAACACTTCCTAGAACTTCAGTTTTGTGTATAGTATTAGTCACAGTTCTCCAGAGAAACAGGACCAATAGGAGATAGATGATAGATAGATAGATAGATAGATAGATAGATAGATAGATAGATGATAGATAGATAGATAGATAGATAGAAGATAGATAGATGATAGATAGATAGATAGACAGACAGACAGATAGATGATAGATAGATAGATAGATAGAAGATAGATAGATGATAGATAGATAGATAGATAGACAGACAGACAGATAGACAGACAGATAGATAAAGAAGATTTACTACAGGAGTTGCCTTATGCAATCATGGAGGCTGAAATGTGCCACTCTATGCCACCTGTAAGCTTCAGAACCAGAAAAGCCAGTGCTATATTTCAATCTGAGTCCAAAAGCCTGAGAACAAAGGCAGGTGCTAGTATAAGTCTCAATTTGCAAAGGTCCAAGAACCAGAGCTCTGATTTCCAAGGGCAGAAGAAATGGGTGTCCCAGCACAAAAGAGAAAAGAGTTTGCCATTCCTCCACCTTTTTGTTGTATTTGGGTCCCCAGTGGATTAGATTGCTTCACCACATTGGTGAGGGTATATCTTCTTTACACAGTCTACCAATTCAAAGGTTAATCTCTTTGGAAAACACCCTCACATAAACACCTAGAAACAATGTTTACCAGCTATCTGGACATACCTTGGCTTGGTCAAGTCACATAAAATTAACCATCGCAAACACCTCATTATTTCTACCATGAGATGAACAGCCTTCTACATGGGTGACCACATGTATTAACCTATCGAAGAATGATCAGATTCGGGTCCTTGAAGCTTTTCTTATGGGCAAGGAATCTGGTCACATCACAATGTCCACTCCTACTACTCCAGAGCCCCAGCTGAGAGCTTTCCATATATTGTACTTTCCTAATATCTTAATGGGAATAAGACAGTGTTTTAAAACTCTTAGGTAGTTTCATATGCATTCTCATTTCCTGTATGGGAAATTAGCTGAATCTCAGCCTCGAAATTCAACTACTGAAAAAAATACATATTTAGAAAAAAAATTTATCCTAGACTTCATCTTAAAATTTTTGAGTTCCTACTCTGTTGGGAGTGGCAAAAATGTAATCTCGGGGTATCGCTTATCTCATACCTGCAGATGTTTATGCTGAGGAGATTGGCTTCCTTAGTGCTAAAGTGTTGGGATGGACAAAAGAAGAGAGGAAGTCTTTCTGTCTTCAGTAGTAAGTTCATCTGGGAGCTTCTAAGATGGTTTTATTCCTATCCACATGGCCTCATTCAGGCTCACTGATCTCAGTGCTGGTTCCCTGCCACACCTGCAGACACAAGACTCACTCCACTGTTCTCTGTGGCTGGCTGGGAATCAAGGATGTCCAGTAGACATCTGTGGTCCATCAGCCTAGCCTCACATTTCAGTCTTCCTCTCTCTAGGATCTTCTCCTTCCTTAGGGCACCTTTCTCTCTCTGGTTCCACAAACCCATCTGGGATTTTGCAGATTTCTTAAGACTCTGTCCTGCAAGGGGTGCCTGGGTGGCTCAGTCGGTTGAGTGTCTGGCTTTGGCTCATGTCATGATATCACAGTTTGTGGGTTCGAGCCCCGCGTCGGGCTCTGTGCTGACAGCTCAGAGCCTGGAGCCTGCTTTGTATTCTGTGTCTCCCTCTCTCTCTGACACTCCCCTGTTCACGCTGTCTCTCTCTCTCTCAAAAATAAATTAAACTTTAAAAAAAAAAAAAAAAGACTCTGTCCTGCAAGCTTGTTCCAAGCACTACCATCATTACTTACCCTCTGGCTTCTTACCTTTCCTAGAATGGGAGAAGAAAAACCTGTATTTTATTGTGTGCACAGATGCAGAGATGGATGATACCCTGTTCTTGGTCTCAGTGTTCCCTAATCCATCATCACAGTATGGCAAATGACAAAGATGGCTTCAATTCTACCCCCTCTCTGGAGGCAGCCCCTTTGCAATGTGTCTGTGTGGCTCCTCCCATCAAAAGTGAAGGCTCTTTTTTTCACTCCTTGAATCTGGGATTCCCCTATGACTTGCTTTGGCCAACAGAATGTGACAGAAGTGATGTTGTACCAGGTCTGATATAGGCTTAAGGAGGCTTTTCACTTGTTTGTCTTCCCTCTCGGTACCCCACTGCCACAAAAGCCCACTGGATGATGGGCGACATAGAGCCAAGTCTCTCTACACCATAGCCCACCACACCCATCACTGCCAAATGACTACAAAACCCATAAGCACGCCCAACACCAACCAACCAAATCTGGCTCAGAACAGCAGAACTAAGGCAACAATAAATGCTTTTTGTATTAGTCACTAAATTTTGGAGCAGTTTGTCATGCAGCAAAGGCAAACTGATAGTGTTTTCCATAACATTTTGCTCCAAATCCACCAAATTTCCCTAAGGTATTAAACTTTTGAAACATTTAGCTCTCCTTCTGTCCCCTCAGGCAATAAGCGATCTGAAGCGATTACAGGAAGGTGCATATAGAAGATGAGATACTTGGAGAAAAAAACAAGCAAACAAAGAAAATTTGTTATCACACACCAAGTATTGTGCTAAGTATATCCTATCGTCTGGGGACTTAGGGCCACAGATTTTGACAGCCTGTCAATCTCAACCTCATCACAGTTTACTTTTAGCCAAAACCAGATAGGACTTTTAAAATTCCTGCTCTCGCGTGTGCACAATCATGAAACCTGGTTATAGCCACCACCCCAGGCATTGATGACTTTTGATCCCGAGTCACCATTTAGTGAATTTTGGAAAGCTGCTTCTCCCCAGATATCTCCAAGGAGCACTCAAGTTGGCTGATATGAGTACATATGAGTTCATTTGGGTTAATCCAATGGGTGCATTTGGGTTAATATTACAAGGAACAGTGATCAGCTTCCCAAATCCTCATGATCTATTGCTGATTTCAACCTATAACTGTGCTCTCCAAGCACACACACACATATATACACATACACACAATACAAACACACACATACAAATGTACATAATACACATGCACACAGACATCTGCACAGACACATATACACAGTCAGCCCCTGCATTCAGTCATAAATATATTCTGAATCTGTGCCACAATTCAATTTTGTAAGCCCCTCAAAAAATGTATGGGTTGTCCTATCATCTATATTCCATGTGGGAGATAATAACTAAATAAGTTAATTTTTCTTTAGAAGAAAACTATTACAACATAAAGAAGATAAGAATAGTTTACCTGAGCATATAGAATCTGGATGGAGACACGGGGAAAAGTCAAGGTTTTCTCCAAGAATTATAGATGGCCACTGACCTCCTATTGGTAGAATTAAGCAGCCCAACCTAGGAAGTTGCACCAAAAACGGCTTTTGACTCCAAGGGATTGTAGGTTTCTATCTCCAGAAACTAAAAGCAGTAGAAACCTCTACCCTTTAAAAAAAAAAAAAAAAAAAAAAAAAAAAGGAGTTCTCCACCTAAAATTATTATTTTGAATGACATTCCTTCCTCCTTGGGCAGCCACTATGGCATTTACTTTTTCCTAATCTTTAAATATGAGATGGAGTTATTTCCTTCTGATGGCTGAAGGGTTATTCTGCCTTCTTTCTGATGACTGAAAGGTTATTCTGTGTGTTAATTATATTATTCTTTGGTCTCATAATTCTGACCACCTGTAGAATACTGTCAGCATGGATTTTCCACTGAAGAAGACCAGTGTTACAACCTTACCAATTAAAGAGAAAAGTAGTTCTCAGTTTCCTCACTGAGAAGCAGGAAGTCAGACGTGATTGCTGAGAAGTCCCCAAGAGCCAGTGTGGGATGTCCAGACCTCAGGAGTAACACCACAGGCCTTTATCCACTAAACAAAGCTGCCTTCTTCCTTAGAAAATGAAAGAGAGAAAGAACACAGCAAATCTTCAGGGAGGTCTATCGTCTTCTGTGCTCTTAAGAAAGTAACAGCCCACAATTTCCCCTACTCCTAGTCCTCCACAAGCCATAGTGAAATTTCGCTCCTGCTATGATAAATTATTACTTTAAAAAGTCATTTTCAAATTTAGACAGTTTCTACAAAGAGGGCACATTTCCACACTAGATGCCTTATCTCCCGGAACATGACGCCCATTTAGTAGAAAAGAAACCCAGCTGGTGTTGTAAAGAACAGTCGAGGTTCCAGTTGCTAAATTACAAAGCATAAAATACATAATAAAAGACCTATGTAAGTAGACATTATAAATGACTGATGAAGAAAGCCTACGAGCAAGATGACTTGTGAACAGCTTGTGATACACCATGGTCTCTTCTGTTTGGCATTGCTGGAAGTCTATTGAGAACATTATGTCTAATTTTGCTTTCACCATTTCTTCACAAAGATGGCTGCATTGTATAACACACCCATTATTGTTGTACTTTGAGGACATTAAGTCAAGAGCATCTCCAGTTTTACCCATCACCTAGGGAGTTGTTTTTCTGTGATTTTTGAACATGATATTATCTGCTTTATCTAGTGTGGCATCTTTCCCACAAAACTGCATCTAAAAATATGACTCTGGGTTAAACAAATAATAACAGTGATCAGGCAAAAATGAGCTGGTGTTAGGAAAGAAAGAAAAAGATAACCTCAAGCTGAGTTTGCAAAAGAAATGCAGAGTTAATGAGGCAGCCATGCAGATACGTGCTGGAGGAAGACTAGAAATGACAAGTGGAACAGAAAATATTTCTGTGCTAACAGATTTTCTCAGGGAAATAAAACTATAGGGAAATAAGAAAAGGTCAACACCAAGAGTCACATCCTGTCATGAACAATAAAGAATCAAAGGATTTATTTTCATAGGAGAAATATTGACAGTTTAATGGAAACTAAAATGGAAAAGGTAAGATACCAAGTTAATCCTGGGCGCATAGAATGTTCCACATAACTTGTTCCCATACTGTCCCCAAAATACACAATGTTTCTCCCACGTAGAGCAGCACAGAGAGAAACCTCAGAAGAAATTCTATGGTTGCAGGAAGGAAGATGAAGTTTACTCTGAGGTGCATTTGACAGTTTTGTATTGTTCATACCCAAACAAGCCTTCACTGTATCTGTGTTAAGCCTTGTTTGCAGTAGAATTCTTTGGCATCTCTGCCAGTATATCCTCCTGTCTGTGAAAATGTTTAATGGGTCAATATCATCATGACCTGAGCAAAAGCCGAGTCAGATACTTAACTGACTGAACCATCCCCACGTGCCCCTCAGATGCCTTTTAAGTGGGCAGAATTTGATCCACTGTCACCAAGGCCACAAGACATAGGCCTGCAAAGCTATGCATTATTATTATTATAACTTTTCCCCATTCACCACACTGAGGCCTTCCCTACTCAACAGTATAACAGAATATGATACTATTTCTCGGTTACCTAGATATGAGAAGGCACTGAAATGCTCAGGTCTAGCTCCATTTTTCTTGGGGTTTCTAGAGTTGGTCATTTTTATTCCTTCCATCCAACTGAACTATGCTATACCACAGACATTTGCATTTTTGATCATGAATGATGGAGAAGTACTAAAATGGGTTGCCAGTTCATCCATCCTGTTTTCATTCCACAATTACTTACTGAGTATTTACTGTGTGTCTGGAATTATGTTTGGAGCTGGAGACATAAAGATGAGGAATAAAGTCTTGCCTTTGGGTGGCTTCACAGTAGGGTGGGAGAAGCATCTTGTGATTTATTATTATTATTATGGTGATTATTATTGTGATAATGTCTTAGGTGCTTTTGGAGATTGGGACTTCTCAGAGCCTCCAGAAGTCGGCAGAAGTAGCTACGAAGACAGAGGGACTGTCTATCCAGCTTCCCCCACCCCAATTCTGCTCTTCACTGTCCAATTTGGAGGATGCCCACACTCCTCACACTGGGAACAGGGATGGGAATGTGATGGGTCCAGAGCTGCCCAGGCAGCCCTGCCTGCTACCTGCACTCTGCCTGCAAAATAGGCTCACTTATTCCCAGGGACATGTTCTTAGAAATAACAGCACCACACCCTTCATTATTCACTCTTCCTGAACCTAAGCAACTGCCACACGAGGGAAGCAGAGACGGTAACCCCAAGTCAGGATCTGAGTGGGTCATTCAATGAGCCATGGTGTGTCCTGACCTCTTCACCTGGGGCCTGAGCAGGGTCACTGACAAGTGACCCCCTCGATTTCACGTGTCTCACAGGAAAACATTTTTCTGAGCCCCACTAGAACCCACAGACCTCTTGTTCATCTCTTATGAAAAGCAACAGTAGTGGTTTAAGAAGAAAAAAAAAGGAACACTGTGCTGGTTCTTCCTACTTTCTCTACAGAAAAAAGCCAATTACTTGTTTCTTTTCTGCTTGAAAGAATAAGGAATACAAGCAGAGTGTAGACGCTAAAGGGTTGGAAGACACAGCCTTCTGGGTGGGGGGGGTTGGAGAATAGGCCCTGATGGAAGGTGTTGGTCCCCCCCACCCCAGTTTGGGGATGCTTTCCCTCAGTCATCACCCCTGCATCACAGTCTTGAGCTGCATACAAAGCCACACATGCGGGTCGGCCACAGTCTGTGACTTGTTCTCTCTCTAATGGCAGTACCAGGTCAGGGAACACAGATCCCACAGCACTTCCTCTCAACTGTGCCTGCCAGGGCTCCTGTCCACTCATTAGCATAATCGTTTGCAGGACTGTGTGCTTTTATTAGACTACATGATATTACTATTCCCAAAATCATTTTCTACTTTTTTTTCACGACTTCCTCCCCACCACCCCCAACTTCTCCCAATCAATGTCTGAGCATCTCCCAATGTATCATTCGTCCAGGGCTCCTGATGGCTCTGCCTAGACCACCTCTTACTACCAGCTTCAGAGGCTGTTTCTTCCTGGCTTTCAAAATGAAGCAAAGGAAGCTTCGAGCTCACAAGCAGCAACAACCACTAAACACTTCTTACAGATATGCTTTTAATCATTCTTGGACCTTTGTAAACAGACACTCCCAGGCTGCCACAGCATGGGAGAACCAATGAGGTTTTATTAAAATTAAAATGTTTATTTATTTATTTTTGAGAGAGTGAGAGAGAGAGAGACAGAGACAGAGAGCACATGTGACCGGGGAGGGGCAGATAAAAAGGGAGAGAACCCCAAGAAGTTCCGCACTGTCAGCACAGAACCCTATGTGGGGTTCAGTCTCATGAACAGTGAGATCATGACCTGAGCCAAAATCAAGAGTCAGACTCTCAACCAAATGAGCCACCCAAGTGCCCCAAGGCTTTATTAAAATTAATACCTAAGTTACAGTAGCTCTCAGTTCCCACCTGTTTAATGGCAGAACCAAAGGGAACCCCCTAAACCCTCTTCAGTTATTTCAGGGATTCCAGGATTGCCTTCCATGGCCATAAGGGACAAATCCATTGTGGGTTTCCATTTTGGCCACACTTGCTATGCACTGACTATATTGATGGAGATGTCTTAAGGAGTTACCACTCCATGGCTTATAGACTCTCTGAGAGAAGCCAGGTTAAAGATATTTCCATTAAAATACTGGGTACCACAGCCTTCACCTGATGGCCATCCTGAGGTCCTAGTCTGCCTAGGATGCTAACGTGATGCCTCTGTCACCTTTTCTACAGGAGCCCTAAAGTTGTTCTGCTGCTGCTCAGAATCATAAAAAAAAGTCCTTAAGCTTCTGGCTTAAACCATTTCCTTACAAGAGTTAAGAACTGGCTTTGACAGGGGCGCCTGGGTGGCTTAGTCGGTTAAGCGTCCGACTTTCGCTTAGGTCATGATCTCACGGTTCGTGGGTTCGAGCCCCACATCGGGCTCTGTGCTGCCTGCCATCTCAGAGCCTGGAGCCTGTTTCAGTCTGTGACTCCCTCTCTCTCTGACCCTCTCCTGCTCACGCTGTCTCTCTCTCTCTCTCATAGAAATAAATTTAAAAAACATTAAAAAAAAAAAAAAGAACTGGCTTTGACAAACTGTGACAAAGGGAAGGGACACATATGCCACCTCTTGGTTACATACACCTATTCCCTTCCCTCTCTCCTCTCCAAATGCCTTTACCTTATAATAGGACCAATGATATCCTCCCCAAAAGATATGTCCAAGTCCTTGCCTCTGGTACACATGAGAATGACCTGAATTAGACATGGATCTCTGGTAGCTCTTTGCAGATGCAGGAGAGGAGAAGGCCATGTGAAGACACAGGCAGAGATTCAAGGAGGTGATGCCACAGCAGGGGCTACCAGCAGCTGGAAGAGTTGAGGAAGGGTCTCCTCCAGAGCCTTGAAGGGAACATGGCCCTGCAGATACCTTGAGTTAGCATTTCTGGATTCCAGAAAAGTGAGAGAATTTCTGTTTTCTTGAGGTGCCTGGTGGCTCAGATGGTTAAACATCCAATTTTTGTTTCAGCTCATGTCAGGAACTCACAGCTTCATGGTTTGAGCTGTGCTGGCAGTGAAGAGCCTGCTTGGGATTCTCTCTCTCCTTCTCTCTCTCTCTGCCCCTCCCCAACTTGTGCTGTCTCTGTCTCTCTTGAAATAAATAAATAAACTTTAAAAAATTCTGTTGTCTTAAGACACCAAGTTGGCAGTAATTTGTAGCAGCCTTAGTAAACAAATACAGCCCTATCCCACTCCTGAATCCTCAACCTGTTCTTCTACTTCATTCAGCCAAAAATACAATACAATACAATACAATACAATACAATACAATACAATACAATACAAGCTCAGGCAAATGGAAACCAGGGGCCACAGTGTGACCTCTAATCACAAACGTCTGAGGGCTATCTGAGCACAGTCCCAGGTTTGAGCTGGTTTTACATGACCATTTTGTTTATATTCTTCAAAGTTAAAGACTACATTTTAGGAGTCCACTTACTGATATGATAGACACTAGTTAGACAATCTAGATTTTTACTCAAAATTAATAGATTTATTTTACTTCACAACTCATTTTGCAACTCAGTTTCTCTACCCTACCAAGACGACAAACCTACCATCTGTAAGGTGAGAAGAATGGGCCAACCTTCTGATTTATGCTTGAATTCCCAAAGCAAGGATCACTGGATCTTTCCCTTGTCCTAACTGACACCAAGCCTCTATTCTAAGGCTCTTCTCTGGAGCAAAAACATACTTAAATTCCTTCCAACATAAAACACCACCACCACCAACAAAAGTCTTTCCTCCACCATATTCCCTCTTAGTCATCACTTCCCACCCTCCAATCCTTAAGAGATAATCTTAAGAAAAATAATCTGCTGGAACTGTGGTTTAAAGCTTTAGATAGAACCTGAGTAGAATTCCAGGTCCATAATTTAACATCCTGCTGTATCCAGCTCTTGCTGCTGCTTCAAGTGTAAGAGAGTCATAGAGTTCCAGTATGAGACCACAATGAGATGAGACAGGCTGGGGTCTGAGTGGGCAGATAGGCCATCAGGGCACAGCTGGGGACTAGAAATGAGTCTCTGTGTACTGTGGTGCTCATTCTGTAATATGTACAAATATCAACTTGTCATGTTGTACACCTTAAACTAATATGATGTCATATGCCAATCATATCTCAATTTAAAAAATAAATACAGAAATGCAGAAACAAGTCTCTGTGAAGCCCAGGAAAAAAGAAAGGAGAGAAGGATTTGGAGTCAAAGGAAGCTCTTGAACGACCCCTGGCCCTCTAGCCGGGGCAGCAAGGGATTGTCACCAGGACATCAGGAGTTGACAGAGGTTGATTGGGCAGCCACTGCTACCAGCCCTACATGAAGCATCTATGCTTATCATAGATCACAGGCCAGGTACCTAGGATCCTGTTGTTAGTGCCAGAGACACAGCAGGCCCCAGGGATAGTTTTCTTCCTGCATCCAGGGAGCAGAGCATATGATGTCCAAGGGCAAGAGAGATGGATCCATATACAGTTGTCCTGAGCATACTTGGAAGAGAATCAAGGTGGCACACAAAGGGGACTTGACAGTAACAGGAAGACTGCTACAGAAATCAGTTCATGTCCCAAGGCTTCCTGGGTGGGAATTAATGGGTTTGCAAACAAGGATTCCCTGAGAATTCTCAAGGGCCGTATACAGTTCATAGATATCACATTTGTATAATTGTGTGCCCTATTGAAGATTACTCTTCTTTAACAAAAACACTTCAGGATCTCTTTATGCAGCCTGGGACAGAAGGCCTCCCTGGGCCAGATTTTGAGAAAGTCCTGTGAGTTTCATGGATGAATTTCAGGCTATACTGGAGCATATTATTTGCCCCCTGGACTGGCAAGAGAGAGCCCTAATTGTACATGATGCATATAATACACATATTTTATATTAATTAAATGTATACATATAACACAGTGTTGTTAAAAAGATGTGCATTTTATATATAATATTGGTATTATATCTTAGTAGCATAACGAAGGGGAGATGGCACTGGCAATATGTTATGAGACAAATCACCTGGGAGAAATTCTGAATGATAACAGGGATTGTGGTTCTACCTGAGGAGAGTAATTCTTGCTTCCTGGCTTCACAACAGTGTTAGGAGGATTAAAATCAAAATGAGATCAGAAAAAAGGGAAACACAATGAAGATATCACAAATTGAAAGAAGCATTATCATTATTTTTTTAAGGAGGCTCCACACCTAGCGCAGAGCCCAATGCCGGGCTTGAACTCACGGCCCCAAGAACAAGATCCAAGCTGAGATCAAGACTCGGAAGCTTAACCAATCGAGCCACCCAGGTGCCCCTATTATTTTTAATTCAAAGAAATTTATGTGGGAACTACACACTTGGGCTGAAATTCTGCAAGCTGGTCCTCAGGTACACAGAAACTTTCTGATTAAAATTTTAATAACTAGCTTATTACTAGGAGGAGGTTTTGCAAGAGCAAAACAACGAATGTTAAGAGCAGATGGATCCTGCTGATTCCCAGACTTTCCCATTTCAATGTTTGAGTTCCTCAAAATACTTTCGGTTCACAGGAGTGTATGTGTGTGTGCGCGCGTGCACACGCACACACACACACCTCATAGGTGTCTCGAATTCATCTGTTTAACTACAGACTACAGCAACCCTAAATAGAACACGTTGGTAAATTTTAGTATGTTTAAAACAAAAAAAAACAAAAACAAAACAAAAAAAAAGAGAAGAGGTCTTGTCTTCTTGTATTCCCTTCTGAACAGACTTTTGAAAAGTCCTCTTTTATCTGTTTCTCAGGTCCATATAAATCCCATTTTACCTTTTAGTTCAACATGTTTTTTTAAAACTCACAGCAAAGAAAAATAAATTATGATTGATGAAGAAAGACACTATGATGTGGCTGAGACATGCTGGCCCATCAGAAATGACCACACTTATCCTGAAAGTAAGATTATGAAATCACAACTGGAAAATGACTTCTGTAATCAGCCTCTAAAACTAATGCCCAAAATGAGGCACCTTCTGCTAAAACTCCTGGAAATCTTCCTACCTGCTGTAAATCTGCATTTGCAGATCCTCCGCCAGGAATTAAATTTGTCTTCTGTTTAGTGGTTTTTTTGTTTTTTTGTTTTGTTTTTTTAGATTTAGAAAGAGCTGAGCAGGGAGTCTTAAATATGATGTGGAGGTCTAAAACAATGTCAGTGAAAACAAAGACCACAGCAGAGAGGAGAATGGAAAAAAGGATTTTCTAGAGTTTTTATCTACTGAAAGGTCTGTCTCTTCTGGGCATCTCCCTCCAAATTTTGATGTACCTGCTCTGAACTCAGCATTTGCCAGATACTCAGAGGCATATGGAAATGGAATACTCCAGATTTCTGCACTTCAGGAAACTTCAGATCTATTTGAAGGAGTAAGACTAGCACAGGAACTCCTAGTTTGCAAAACATACCAATATGCATAGTTAAGTACTAAATTTGGTGAAGTTTAAGCACGTTAAAATATCACCAAGAGGAAGTTCAATGAGAACTCCTGGAATAATCTGGAAAAGCTTCAAAATGAGGTGTGTAACTTAAGATGAGTGCTGAAAAATTTAAAGACTATTGATACTTAGGAAGCAAACACAGAATTCCCAACTATGGGGAACACCATGAAGGAAGGCAGACAATGAATCTCAAATTTTAGCATGCCTATGTATTACTTTGGGAGCTTTTATAGAAATAGATAATTCCATAGATAGAGGGTATATGAGTGATAGGTACATGAAGATTTGATAGATGATAGATAGATAGATAGATAGATAGATAGATAGATAGATAGATAGATTATCCTGGGACCCATTGCCAGAGATTCTAATTCAGAAAATCTTCCAGTGAGTTCCAGAAATCTGAATTTCCAATAAGTTATTCCCCATACACCCAAGTGAGTACAAGCCACACTTTGAAAACTATTGCCCAAAATAAGCAAGACTGACAGTTCACACTTTCCTTAACAGGGAATGCAAAGAGGTGCTATGAGTTGAGGTAGGCTTGCCCTGAGATAATTTCATTAATATATTGCCTTTACATTTTTAAAGTGCTGTCATAATTGTAATTTTATTTCAGATAGTAAGGTAGGTAACTATTTCCATTTCCGATATTTAGGATGTTAAGGCATAAAAGTGTTTTGTGTTTTAACCAAGATCACATTTAGTTAGTGTCTACCGATAACTAGACAAATACAACCCAGGGCTCCTAACAACTAGACAAACACCCATTCCACTAGATATAACTGCAATAATATCCTTGCCCTAAGTGGAAATTGTTATTTTGGCATCCATAAACTGAAGACATATGTGGCTAGATAGATGACCTTATATTTAAATGCAGAATGCTCAACTGCCTTTCCCAAAACTCATGCTGTATTTCTTCTTTCCATTATATATCCATTTATTCCTCATTCATGTCACAGAGTTACTGTGCTACTTCCACATGCCTGACCTGATTCTAAGTTATGGGTTTAGAAATGGTCTCTCCCTTCACGGAGACAGCATTAAATAAATAATTCCAATTCCAATTCCAATTCTACCAAGTGGGGAAATACAAGGTATTACAGGGAGTAAACAAAGGGAGTTCAGAACAGTTCTACCATACAAGTCCCCTTGAAGTTAAAATGTGAAAGGTGACCAGTAGTTTAATTGGGAACATCTATGCAATAACGTGCTCAGGAAACTGAAAAAAGACTTGATGGCTATCGCAAATGAACAAAGAAGGGGAGAACATTTGATGAAGGTGGATGATGTGGCGAGGTATGACTACTGAGCATCCCCCACTGCCAAGTGTCACAGAGGGTATCCATTCCAGGCTCCACATGAAGTGAGTCTAGTTAGGTAGAGGGTTTTCATGCACAATGGCAAGAACTTGTTATTTTTTCTAAGAGTAATGAGAAGCTATTGAGTTCTTTAGTCAGGAAATGATGTGATCAGAACTGAGTTTCGGGGGAAAAAAATCATTCTATTTCACTGTATTCTCCTTTACAAAGGAAGGGCAGAAAAAATTGTTTCCAGGAGTCTAGTTATGTTACCAGGAGGCCATTGCAGTAATCTAGGAGAGAAGCAATAGTAGCATGGAGCAGGAGAGCCTGGGGAGAGAGACAAGGGGATGAATGGCTGAGATGTCTGGAAGGAGAGCCAGCAACCCAGTAGTGTTTGGATGTGGGATGCATGACAGGGAAAGCTGACACCCAAGTGTCTGACAAGGAAGGATATTGATTGCCATTCCCTAAGATAGAAATAACAAGAAAATGAGCAGGTTTTGAAAGAGGAGGGGAAGATGGAATATAATCAACTTTGGACTGGGTTGAATTTCAGTTGTCTGGAAACCTACATGGAGATGTCAAGCAGACAACTGGATATTCTTGTTGGGACTCCAGAGAGAAGTCTGGACTAGAGATAAGGTTTCAGGAGCCATAAGCACAAGAGAGAATGAGACCTCAGAGAAAAGCATATGGAGTGAGAGAAGAGAGCCTAGACAAGAGTCCTGGACAATCCATTAGATAAGGGTTTTGTAGAGAGGAGTGACCACAGAGATTGACCATAAGAAGGGAGGAGAAAATCAAGGTCAATATGGTGTCATGGGTGCTGACAACAACATGGTTACAATAATGACAGGTTTTTTTAAATCATCCTTAAAACATCTAAATATCTGTATTTTGGTAAGATATAACCTGATATGTCATGGCAGCAAGAATGCCCTCTCACTGGTGGTGGTTACAGAATCTCATCTTGCAGTCTAATCATGACATGCTGATCACTTTATTTTTTAACTCCTAGAAAAATGTCCATTGCAAGACACTGACCACAAATATAACTCCTTATTAAAAGAAAAATTGGAGGATTGCAAATAACTCTCCTTGACTCTGAAGTTGACACTTAGGCTTGATCATCATAAATACCCTTTGTTTTAACACCTGTGAATTTGGGCAGTTTCACTCAAGAAAGTAAATTGTGTCACAATGTGATCCTAATGATATTATATTCCTCCCTGGAACTAGTTCTGGCTACAATTTTTGCAAAAGAGAAGAGCAAAATGTGAATTAATTTTTTAAATTATCTCTGGGTTTAATTTTTTCATATGAACCCTGCAGTGGGAGGGTATTGTCAATGGGGTGACCTGCTATTGGCTGAGAGAACAACTTGGCTGTGATGTCTATCACTCCCTTTGCCACCAGGGTTGATTTGCCTGATCAGTATAATTGCTCCTTTTTCCCTTCCATGTGTATTTTAAGAGTGGCTTAAATGGGCAACATTTCCAGCAAAAGGACAGTTCTAAGAAGAGCATCTGAAAAACAAAACCTCTAGGCAGGGGCCCCTGGATGGCTCCATCGGTTAAGCTTCTGACTCTCAAATTCCACTCAGGTCATAATCTCATGGTTCATCCAGTTCTGCACAGACACTGGAGCCTGCTTGGAATTTTTTCTCTTCCCCTCTCTCTCTCTGCCCTTCCCCTACTCATTCGCTCTCTCTCTCTCTCAAAAATAAATAAATAAGCATTAAAAAAAAAAAAAAACCTCCAGACAACTTCTGCATTTTGCACCTTTCGACAATGGAGGTTCTGGTCCAAGATTCCAAGATGAGATATGATGGGAACATTCTTCTCCTTCTGTTCTGTCACAGTCACGGGTTTGAGTTCAAAATCTCAAAATGCCAGTATATCTGCAATGTTTACCTACTTTGTTCAAGAGCGCTCTGCTCCATACTGCCCTAGAACTTTGTGAGGTGACACTGTGTTCTTCTTTCCCTGGGCCTCTTCAATTCAGAAAACATTTAATGAGTATCCTTTGTTTACAAAGCACAGGGAAGACTTCTGTGATTGACAGGAAGATATATAAGCCTGAAGAGAAGGGCAAGCCCCTGGAAAGATGTATAAGCACCCTGGATTCTGGAATCAAACCACTAATATCTTTGCACCTTCCAAAACTCCAGAATAATGATAAAAACCATTGCTAGGGTATTGAGAATCTTGGCCGTGACTCCATGTCTACAGAAAGATGACCTCAAAAAGGGTACAGTGAGAGTAGAACGCAGAGGAGATACTGATGCTTAAAATACACCAACACATTAACTGAAAATAAAGAGGCTCACACTTATTGAATGTTCACTAGGTCCCAGCAACTAGACTAAGTACTTTATATGAATAGGGCCATTTTAATTCTTATATAGAGTCCTATATAAATTATATATATTTATATTAATATATATATATATATATATATATATATATATACAATTTCTGAGAGAGAGAGACAGCACAAGCTGGAGAGATGGGCAGGAGGAAAGATAGAGAAAATCTTAAGCAGACTCCATGCTCAGTACAGAACCCAATTCTCAGCTCAATCCCATGACCTTGGGATCATGACTTGAGCCAAAATCAAGAGTCCGATACTTAACCGACTGAGCCACCTAGATGCCCCTGTATTATTATTTTTAACACATTTTAGGAGGCATCTAGGTGGCTCAGTCAGTTAAATGTCCAGCTTTGGCTTAGGTCATGATCTCACGGTTCATGAGTTCGAGTTCATGGCCCACATCAGGCTCTGTGCTGACAGCTCAAAGCCTGGAGCCTGCTTTAGGTCTCCCTCTCTCTGTCTCTCCCTCTCTCTCTGCCCATCCCCTGCTCATGCTCTGTCTCTCTGTCTCCCAAAAATGAATACATGTTAAATTTCTTTTTTAAAAAAAGAGTCTGACACTTAACCAACTGAGCCACCCAAGTGCCCCTGTATTATTATTTTTAACCATTTTATAAATGAGGAAACTAAAGTTTAGACAGATTAGATAAATTATGCAAAATCACTAACTTGGTACATGTCAGAGCCTGGAAATGAAACCAGATCCTGGAGTCTGAGCCACTGCATGTAAGGACTGTCTTCCTAGTCCACCTCTCTCTGTCCAGCCACCTTACTCCCAGCCACACCCTGGTCACATGGCTCATTAATCCATTAAGTACAGAACACACAGAGTCTAAGGCCCATGAAATTTTAGGGGCCCACAGAAATATTTTAATTGTATTTCTTTTACATCGGAAGAAACATATGAGGGGAACCTGGGTGGCTCAGTCATTTACGCATCCGACTTCAGCTCAGGTCATGATCTCACTGTTCATGGGTTCGAGCCCCACGTTGGGCTCTGTGCTGACAGCTAGCTCAGAGCCTGGAGCCTGCTTCAGATTCTGTATCTCCCTCTTTCTCTGACCCTCCCCTGCTCACGCTATCTCTCTCTCACACACAAATAAATTAAAACATTAAAAATTTTTTTAAAAAAAGAAACATATGAATATAAAAATAATACATATATAGTAATAAATCCAGCCCAGATTCTCTTTATATCATGTTCCTCTTTATACCAACACAAACATAAAATATAATTTTTCTGGCGGAATAAGGGATCTTTCAGGGCCAAAGTGTCCCAGGTCCAAGGAAGTGAAAGCATGGTGGACATCATCTTTTTGACAGTAAAAACTTGATGGTCTGCCTTTTATAGCTTTTCAGGCCACAAATTACATTTGGGTTAATTTTTCTTCTTCAATTTAATAAAATAATACTAACCAATACTTACATTTCTACCATATACAAAGGCATGGTTTTCAGAGTTTTATAGACATTCTTCACAAAACCCTATGAGGATGCCCTTATTAGTTCCATTTTAGACAGAGTATTTGATGTTCCTTTGAATCACATCCCACACACATGAAAATACCAAGGCTCCATGTAAGATGTGTCCTCAACTTTAGATCCCTCCAGAATAGCTTCACTCATGCATTCATGTGATCCTTCATGTGTTCCTTTAACATGCCTATCATAAGATAGGTACTCTACAAGCTCTGGAAATATAATGACAAGGGGGATAAAAAAGCATTTCCATTCACAAGTTGTTAACAATCTGCTGCTAAGCTCATGATGAGTATTTAGAACATACCTCCTGTTAATTCAGCTACTTGGATCCTTATAAAAATCTGTTATTGTGAGATATTTGGTACTTAGTTTTGGTTTGCTGACCTTTGGTTGGTGGTCTTTAGGTGTTTATGTCTGGAAAGGCATGAGAAATTGTGCAGGCATTTACTTCACTTAATGGGGGCATAAATAGCTCTTTTACAAAAGTGTCTACATTATTTAATAGAGAGTTAATAAGAATTCTTCCTAGAGGATAATTTAAATACTATTTTAAAAGAGACAACAGGCTCAAAATAGAGTCACTTGTGCTAAGCCCACTTCACCAAACTTAATACCTAACCTAATTGCAGTTTCAGCCTCTCCCAGGAATGTAATCTTAACCAGTCAGTCTGGAATTACCTAGTCAACACGAGTGAGGTAACCTGTCTAACAGATTCCAGCTGTCCCCCAATGAAAGGTGGCTTTGCCTGAAACAATCAGCTCTTTGCTAGAGTAACTGCCTTGTCTGTCTCCTTCTGCCTATAGTCTTTCACTCTGTACAACCCTTTGGAGCTCCTTTCTACTTGCTGGCTGAGATGCTATAGATTCATGAATCATTGAATAAAACCAAGTAGATCTCTAAATTTACTCAGTTAAATGTTTGTGTTTTGACAATGTAATTATTCGTTAAACTTTTTAGATGTAAGTGATGTATGCAGTAATGCAAACATAAAGCACTAGTTCAGCCTTTTGCAATATGTAAAAACCACCCAGTTTTCTGTAAGGAAAGCCATCCCTCCATCACTGCTGGCATTCAGGATTAAGTCAGTTTGATTGTTTAACTGTTTTTCCTTTCAATGCACACTCCGCCTGATACCATTAAGATAACTTGAGATGACCGGCCATATGTCCACAAAGGGAGAGATTCATCACTATGATTAAAAAAAGCAACATACTGATTGTTAAAACTCAGACCGCTCACTCCCACCTCATACTTCACTGCTATTAAAACATTCTTTCATTCACAGAAATGAATACATCACCATAAGTTTATTTTCTTTTTTAAACTCTTTTTTGTTTTCTGTGGAAGCCTAGAAGCTCTTCTTTGGGTAAATCAGGGAGCTCACTAAGTGGCTCCAGCATTATTATCATTAATATCAAGAATTTCATCCAGATTTGCACTTGCACCAGCCTCTACAATCAGTTTTATTTTGTCTGTAAACACTACTTGAATAAATGAGTGGACCCTTTTTTCATAACAATACTTATTCTAAATGTTTCAATATTATTTGTAGGAAAGTTTTACCTTCCCAACTGACTAATTATCATATTTAACAAAGCCCTTTTCTGTAAGAGTAAAAGAGCAAGGCAATTGCCATCATTTGCATGCACACTTAAGCTAGCACAAGGAATGTGACCTTCATTTAGGCATTGAATAATGTTCTGAGCTTTATCCATCCTGCCTGCTAATCACCACAGCTACGGCACAGTCCTGTGTTGGGCAACTGAATTGTTTTTGTAAACAAAAAGTAAATTGTCTATTAACTTGTCTACACATTTTCTTGTAACAAAGGACTAACAAAAGGAAAGATCACTGAATGACAGAGTTCCAGCTAAATTTTATGTGTGGAAATGGGGATAGATAGGAAACAGGACAGTAGATAAGGAAACTAATGCTAGCTTTCTTTTTTCTTTGTGATTTGGGAAATAAGTTCCTATAATAACACAGTTAAAACTCTCCACCGAAAGGAAAGCAAGAGCCTGTTGGATACATTTTTATCTAAAAAGGAAAAAAAAGTAGATATGCACTGTTATTACCATCAGAAACAAATGAAAAGAGATACAGATTATAACACATAAATTTATACCTATCATCTCCAGTCCAGATGAACTATTTTTAATTTTCTAAGGAGTCCCTAGAAGAAGCAGGAAAGAGATGTGAAATGTCTTATAATTGAAATAAATCCTTTTACATGCTTCTGAGGCAGATGGTAGAATACTCTCAAGAAATGAACCTTGAGGGAGAGGGTCGTCAGGGTGAAAAGATTCTGGTCCGTTGAATTCAGAAAGCAGGTGTCCTGCAGCAGCTGCTATTAAGTACATATTCTGGATCTGTAACAATTCTATCTCTGGTGACATTTACATGGTAAACTTATGAAAGCAGAGTTTTAGAATCTCTCATTTTGTAATTAGAAGGAAAATAATTCATGGTTTTGTCCTACCCAGAGGTTTACACTCTACTCCAGAAAGGAAAAATTTTATGTCATCAGCAAATATATAATGAGGAATCACTTAAAATTCTGGTTTCATTAATCGTCTTATTCATTTGCTTTTCTATTCCTGTTCTTTGCAAACTCCAGTGTACACACATACATCAAGGGTGTGTATTTATGTGTAGATAGATACATATTTATATAGGATACTTATGTATTTATCATGGCTGGTGGGTTCAACTGATTAGAGCCTTGTTCTAATGGGTCCAAGGTCAGGACTTTGGCTATGCTCCATGGCCAGGAATGGTACCCTGGGAAATTGTGACTTATTATAAGCAATATATATCTGGTCTTTGTCTTTTTGTCAAGGAGTTCCTGAAACCCTTGGAATTTCCTAAGTGATGAGCAATAAAGGTATCATTTGTTTTGTTATCGAGGTGACTATTGGAAAGACCCTAGGTAAGCTAAAGGTGGCACTTATTGCCAGGAAAACCAACCACGTGATTAGAGGTTTAGAACTTTTTTTTACCCCCAACCACCATTGCTAAGGAGGGAAGAGGCTCTGGAGGTTGGGTTGAATGCCAATGATTTAATCAGTTGTGTCTATTAATGAAGCCTCCATAAAAAAACCTCAAAGGATGGGGGTGAGATAGCCTCCAGGTTGCTGAACACGTGGAGGTATGGAGAGAGGGCGTGGAAGCTCGGAGCTTCCCCACACTTTGCCCCCTGCATCTCTTCCATCTGGCTGTTCCTGAGCTATATGCTTTTATAATAAGCTGGTAGTCTAGGAATTAAAATGTTTCTCTGGTTCTATGAGCCACTCTAGCAAATTAAACTCCAAGGAGGGTGGGGGCCATGGGAACATCCAATCTGCAGCCAGTTGGTCAGAAGCACAGGTGACAACCTGGACTTGTGAGTGGTGTCTGAGGTGGAAGACATTCTTGTGGGACTTAATCTGAAGAATCTGAGGTTATCTCTGGGTAGACAGTTTCAGAGCTGAGTTCAATTATAGGGCACCAAGTCTAAGAACTCCTTTGTTGGTGTGGGGGCCACCCCCATCCCCACCTCCACACATGCTGAAATTTGTCCTAGAACGACTTTTTTATACCCTCATCTCTATCCATGTTCTAAAGGCAGAGAATGAGTTCTAAGTTGAGGCAGACTAGAAACTGCCGGTAAAACAATACCAACCATCCACCTGTCTGAGAGCAAAGGATTGCAAGACCCACTGAAGATTAAAATTAAAAGGCCTATCAGGGCACATAGCATTTTCATTTGCAACCATATCTCTCCAAGACATAAAGTGTGACTTAAGTCAGTAAGCTGCAGCTTTGATCATTAAAATTCAACCAGAAAAAAATGTTGTGGATGCGGGTCTTAAAGCAGGATAAAAGGCATTCTTGAAATGACCTTGTGTCTTGTCCCTTAGAGTTTAGAACACAGGTTGGTTAGATTTTCAGATTAAAAAGTTCTTAGCTCAGGAGGGTCAAAGAAGCCCAATTGGAAGAAAAAGGAAAGGCCCCGACTAGACTCTCTCTGGGCTTTAAGTAATGGGATCAAGGAGAGATGGCTCATACCTGTGTGTGGTATGGTTGCATTTATTAAGGAGGTGGATGAGAGGAACATGAGGTAAGAAGTCTCAGCCAGGAACAAAGAATGTCCCTTAGAGTAAATTTCTCTAAAAATAGCTAAAGGACAGGGTGGGAGTCCAGCACAGGAGGCAAGGGAAAGCTGGCTATGTCTGGGAGGGTAGTACTGACAATATCCTAGTGAACCTGTGGACAGGTAAGAGCCTCACTGTCTCTGTCCCTGGGTCTCTGGAGATAGCATTACCTTCAGTGAGACCTTCAAAGGTGAAGGGCTATGAACACCAGGAAGTTGAGCATGGAAAACCAAAGCAGGTAACTAAGAGAAGTTATTCCAAAGACCCACCACATCAAGGATTGCTTTGCAGGACAGTGGGGTCCCAAAGCCTAGGGGGCAGTCTGTACTCAAAGACCCAACTGTGACTAAAGAGGGCATCACTATTCCCAGCAACACTCTACACAAAGTCTATTAATAAAACCATCCCTCCAGTGCTTGCAGAGCCAGTGGTACTTTATGGGAACTCAAAAAATTCTGGAAAGGATCTTAATAGCTAAGGGTAATAGCAGAATATCATTCTCAAATAATTGGCGAACTTCTGAGAGGCAGAGCTATTTTAACTTCCCTGTTGTCCAGAACAAGGAACTAATAACATCTATTACAAAGGCTCTTGTACAGTCTGAAAGAACTCAAGGCCAAGAGACTTGCCTTCATGTTTGTTCTGATTAGGTCTACTAATTAAGAAGGTCATTAGCAGATTGTTAGTGCCACTGAGGAGTTCTTACCACCTGTCACACGAGTGAGTACTTTCCTCCACAAGCCATACTGAGTCAATGCCAGGGCAACAGGTTAAATAAAACCGGCTGAGTCGGTATCAATTGGTGCAAACCCAATTGGTTTATGGACACACCAGGATGTTGCCCCACCAAGCTCGACAGTCAGCCAGTTGTGAGGTGTGGAGAGGGACATAAGACGTGTGAGTGGTGGATAAGAGTATGACATGACAAAACTAGACAGCAGAAGATGTAGCCCTGAGAATCCAACTTCAGTTGTGATGTTGGAAGGCCTAACCATAAAATTTGGAGAATTGTTCTTCCGTAATGAAAGAGAAATCCAAATAATTGAATAAAGCAACTGAAGAAAGCAATCAATGTGATGCTGCAGGATAGACATCAAGACCATTAATAGCAATTAATGCCTTTTGTTCGTAGTGTTATATACAGGGTATTGTAATTTCTATATAGTAAAATGATCTATTTTTCACTCCATTAATCAGAAAACATGATCATTGTGATCAAAAAGGGGCCTCATTTTACTTCCCAGGCAAGATTTAACAGCAAGCACTTACAATGAGGCCCCATTTTCTCAAGACTTTATCACAGCTAAAAGACATACTACAGCCCATTAGTCTGTAGACTGTGGATTATTATAATAAATACTTAAAGCCACTTATCAAAATAAAGAGCCAAAACACACTCTGCCATGCAGTGGGCCTGATTTTTTAATCAGCGTCTCTCACTTGCTAATTGGAAATACTCAGGACTCCACATGATTTGTCTTATCATTGGTGAGAATTAAAAAGGTTTTACACTGGAGATACTTCAGCACTTCTCTCAACTAGGTCACCCTCATTATACTAGCTTTGAAGCACCTATTACATTTTCCTTCATATGTGTCAATGGGTGAAAGGGGTCCCCAGAGACAGTAATGCGGGCCCTTGCAGCCAATGACCTATCAAGTGGCTATTTCAGGGGAAGGCCACTGTACACACAGCCACTTGCCGAAGGGAAAGAAAATCAATTTATTACAGAAGATTATTGGAGCCATTTGATTTTATTTATTTTACAATCTACCAAACTCCTGCCTGAAAAGCAGGCTGGCTTATTTTATCTGCTTAACACACACACACACACACACACACACACACACACACACGATATATATATGCATATACGTGGGTGTATTAAAGAGATGTCAGGTGCATTAGATGGATTATCAGCAGGTATGTTTGCTTTCTTTTTTTTCTTTAAATTTTCAGTAGAGGGATAATGGGGTTGGAGAAATACCATTATGCCCAGAGTCCTAGAGCTTGCTTTCTGCACAGGATCTTCCTCTGAGTCTCAACAAAGCAATGGCAGTCAACAAGGATCAAGGGTCAGCCAAGAGAGGAGGAAACAGTAAGGACCCCTGAGGAGTCACAGGAGAACAGAGGAGGCCAGTAAGCAGTAATCCACTTGAGGAAAATATTCATTTCCTCTGAGGGCAAAGGGGCGGAACCATGAGTATCAGCATCAAATGGTCAAGAGAGTATAAATCAAGAAAAGAGTGTATCTGCCCCTTCAAACACAGCATCTTCTCCTGCCTTGGGATGCCACTTTTCTGAATGACCCATGCAGCTCACTCCTTGGTAAGCACAGGGACAAACTTTTTAAAGCTAACCCTTCACTTTACTTTTAATAAACATTCTGTTTAAAACTCCAAAGAAAATCAGCGTCAAATCTCCCAGAACCCACCATCTGCCCAGTCCTCTGAATAAGGGCAAAGGTAGCTCACTCTGTGGGCTGAGATAATTACTTCTTAAAAACTTAGTTAATTAGGATAGTCATCTCATTATCAGCCAAGTGTCCTTCATATAGCCCAAATGAATGGACTCCATTCATCTCAGATTTCAGACGAGAGTAAGAAAACCCTAATGTAGCTCCTCAACATTTCCATTTCTAGAAAGGCTGATGAATGAAAAGCAAAGTCCTGAGTTTTGCTGTGGACACAGCATAAACTCATATGGCCGAAGGAACACAGTAAATTAAAACAAACAAACAGTGTGTCTGGGTGGCTCAGTCGGTTGAGCGTCTGATGTTGGCTCAGGTCATGATCCCAAAGTTTGTGAGTTCGAACCCCACATCAGGCTCTGTGCTGACAGCTCAGAGCCTGGAGCCTGCTTCAGATTCTGTGCCTCCCTCTCTCTCTCTGCCGCTCCCCTGCTTGCACTCTCTCTGTGTCTCTGTCTCTCAGATAAACATTAAATAATTGTTTTAAAACAAATGAACAAACAAACAAAAAACTCAATGGGAAAAAATACTACATTTTGGATACATTTTGTTCTCCTCTTTGCATGACAGATATGCAAATTCCTTCCTGTTGACCAGTCTGAGGCTGCGACGTTCCTCACCACCTTCCCTGCAATTGCCCATTATGAATACCTCCAGTGAACGCTTCTGCATCGAGCACTGCAGTTATAAAAGGGAGGGCAGCTGTCATCACTGCAGAATCAAAATGGAGTTAGAGATTCCGAGTAGAACACTGCCCCTGCCAGTAGTGGGAAAAACATCACCTTCTGTCCTCTCGTCTCCATCCTCTGATCACTCTTGTCTATAATTCTGCCTTGTCTTGTGTTGGGTTTGGCAATAGGGTTTTTGCCATGATTCCACACCTGCTGTGTCATAATAGACCCAGGAGAGGAAATTCTGCATCCATCTCCAATCCAATGCAGTTGGGACTCACTCAGATCCGCTCTTCCTTTCCCCGCAGAATTGCCCTTCTCCTCACTCCTTTCAGCCAGGCTGCTCCCTCTATTTTTATCGTTCAGTCAGGATGAAGTGTGTCCTTACAGATCATTTCAGTCGACATGTCCCTTCCGTGGTTAAACTCTCCTCTTTCAAAGTAAAGAAAGGAAAGGATGCATGATTGCTTTCTCCCTTAAAGAAAGTGTCAAACTTTGGACCTTTAGGAACATTTTAGGAGTGGAAGTAAAACTGGGGAAATAGAGGTTGTTCACACCTGTGTGAACCTGGCTCTGCAGCTAGAATTCAAGCCCATCTTTGCCATTTAATGATCAGGGCGACCTTGCGTTAAGTTGTATGATCTCCATTTTCTCATTGCCAAGATGGAGATGAGAATATATGCAACCTAATAGGGCTCTTGTGGTAAGCACTATAGTGGCACCAACATCAGTTCTTTTTTTTTTTTTTTAATGTTTTATTTATTTCTGAGAGAGAGAGAAAGACAGCATGAACAGGGGAGGGTCGGAGAGAGAGGGAGACACAGAATCAGAAGCAGGCTCCAGGCTCTGAGCTAGCTGTCAGTACAGAGCCCAACGTGGGGCTTGAACCCATGAACAGTGAGATCATGACCTGAGCTGAAGTCGGACGCTTAACCGACTGAGCCATCCAGGCGCCCCGTATCAGTTCTTATTACTGTTTGAGTGAACGGCACCGATATTGTTCACCTCACTAAGAGAAGGCCCATCCACAGAGACACAAAGGGGTATAAATGAAAGTATCATTCCACTGACTATACAAGCACCAGGAACACCCATTCCTTACCCTCCGCTGGCCAAGGAAAACCTTCCAAACTTCCTTTGTATGATGCCAATCATATCCTAAACTCCAGGAAACACTGGCTTTCACCTCATGGGTACATTAAGCATAGTCATAATCTCCCCTGCTTAAACTCTAGCTATATCCCTGAGTCTCACAGTCTATTACTCTCCCCATCTCCTAATACTAGCTAATAATAACAGCTAACATTTATTGTGTGCTGATAATGCACTTCACACGTTTCTAATCCTCCAAACCATCCATTAGGAAAGTACAATCATTATATCATCAGATTATTAATCTGTTTTTCAAATTAAGAAACTAAAACAAAAGGAAGCTTTAGCAACTTGCCGAAAACCACACTATAATTTGTTTAGAGTTAAAAGATGCGGTAAAATACAAAAACAGAGTGAAAGATTGCATAAAAATAAAAATATTTTTGAACTGGCAAATTACCAGCCGGTTAGAAATATTTGTCAATTCTACCAAAATAGGGACAAAAGAACCCTTTCCAAAAATTCTGGAAAAGACCATCAAGATCCATAAGATAGAAACATTTGAGACGTTCTACAATTCAACATGAGCAAATTTAGATAAAACTCTGCAAAGGTAGAAAAAGAGAAGAAAGAAGAAGAAGGACGGTGAGAAAGAGAGGAAAGAAGGCCGGGCAGGGCAGGAAATAACTATGATTAAAGTCCTCGTTGCCAGCAAGGCATCTCTCGGGAACACTGGACTTGTATGGTTTACTAGCATCCTAAACTCCACTCTCCCTCTCCCCACTGCAACTGTCTGGCAAGATCTCAGCCTTTCTCTGTCCCTGCACTTAGGCATCCGGATTATGCTTTATCTTAAATATGTCGCCAGCCTGTGTTCCCTCACTCAGTGAAGAAGACACCAGATTTGCAGGAAAACTGGGCCTTTCCTGTTCCTTCATATCTGCTCCTCATTCAATTTCCCTCGGCGTTCAGCCCCTTTTAGGTCCTCCGTGTCTCCTGGGTCCTGTCTCTTGCTCCCAGCCCTTTCTCCTCTGGGCTGGAAGCCCCTTCCTGTGCCAGGATTAGCACGGCTGCCTTTTCACCCCTGCAGAGTCCGGGGCACACCTCACGTCCATGCTCCACTGCTACAGACACTTTCATGTCCACGTGCATCACGGCACCATCATTGCCAACAAACAACTCCTGACCCTAGCTGCAGCCCGCAGGGTCAGTCTGTTTCCTTCCCCTTCCTCACCCGCAACTCTGTGCCCCAACTTCCAGAACCTTCCTTCCATTCCTCAAACGCTCTATGCTCATTTCCTCCTCTGACTTCTGCACCCGCTCATTCTTTTCCACCCACACTGCCTCCTCTCCATCCACTGCCTTTACCCCAGTTAGTGGAAGGACATTTCAGCTCTCACCTTAAGTCTGACTTCGTAGGGAGGTCTTGCCTGACCCGCCAGCCTGGACTGGGTTGTGTTGTTTTTTGTTGTATTTCTATAATGTCTTCTTTTCCTCCTGAGCACTAACCTCAGGCTGTGATTACACGTATGCTTCTTGGCATATTTCGTTTGAAGTTATGCTTGTTCACGCACGCACTGTGAGCTCAGGACCGCGTTTTGGGCTCATTAAGTCACTGAGTTCCCACAGTGCAGGGTCTAGCATGTAGGCAGCATTCATTGCCTCAATGAATGATGTCATCTAAAATTCACCGAAAATCTCACTGTTGTGCCTGAGGACACACAGCAAATGTGTCCACAAACACTGGCTCAAACCCCAACCCGCATGGTTTTCCAACTCTCCACATCTCCACCTCCATCCAGACAAGAGTTGACTTTTATTTGTAAACAACCATAGAAAGGTAATTTGTTTGCAAAAATCACATTTTGCCCCCTGGCTGCTGAAGACTCAGTTGGCTACCAGATCCTTGTAAATGATATTTTAGTATTAAAGAAATGAGCCAATTAGATAAGATTAATTTGGGGTAGATTTTAATGAAGGAACTTTCCACCTCCTTTCTATGTATTATACGTATATGTATCACATCCTCTGGTACAAATCTAGAGGAAACTCATCCTGCTAATGACATGTGCAAATATGAAAAATGAAGTTGTAAAGATAGCAGGAAAATTGTCTTTTGGGGGGGCGGGGGATGTGTGTAAGGATTTTTAGGAGGTCTGCAGTATTTGAGAAAATTTGAGTCGGGAAAAGTACGAGCAGCTTTTCATTCTCAGTATGTCAGTTCAAGTTTGGATTAAATGAGAGGACAAAAGAAAAAATCTCCAAACCAACAGAGATTTCAAGCTGCTAAATTTCCACCAAACTGCTTTAACATAAACAGAACCAGAATACAGGATATTCAGAAAGCATCACAAAAGTTGGCCTCACGGGGCCAATGAGGGCTCAACCACAGAACAAACACTATCATGGAAAGCGGTGCTTCCACCAAAAGTACAAAGGGCACTGCTCTGGGGGCGCTAAGACAAAAAAAAAATTGCTCTTCACACAGAAACCCAGAAATCCAGGATTTCCAGAGTCTGCTAGCAGGATGCAGTTTCGTAGACTGCCGCCACCAAGTGGCCACTATGGGAATTCCAGTTACTTGAAATGTTTTAATTCCAAGATTCCGCCAGAGAAAACTAAGTGTAAAAATCCTCAAATCTAGAGATGATGCCCCAGGAGTTTTTAATCACCCTATCAAACCATTATTCTAACAAATTATACTTTTTTCCCCTGGAAACGGATCGAGAGGCAAAAAAAAAAAAAAAAAAAAAAACCTAAAAGTTGAACAAGCATGCCTTATAAAATGTAAATCTATTTTTGTACTTCTGCCCCTTAAAACTTATTGAATGAGACTGGTTCTTTTCCTGTTCCAGGATGAAAATCCAGGCTGTCCAAAACTCTTCTAGTTACAGGAAACATTGTTGCAATTTAATAATTAGAATCGTTTACCCCCGGAATTACTTTTTTTTAATTTTTTTTTAAAGTTTATTTCTGAGAGAGAGAGACAGTGTGAGCAGGGGAGGGTCAGAGAGAGAGGGAGACACAGAATCTGAAGCAGGCTCTAGGCTCTGAGCTGTCAGCACAGAGCCCAATGCGGGGCTCGAACCCACGAACTGTGAGATCATGACCTGAGCCTAAGTCGGACGCTTAACCAACTGAGCCCCCCAGGCGCCCCCACCCCCGGAATTTCTATCTGGTCTTAAAGGTGAGCCAACCTCAGCCTGGGCCATGTTGGGCTGGCTAGCTGGCTCTTAGGGAAGGAGAGGATGTGTTTTCCCATTCTTTTTCCGTCCTTCTCTCTTTTCAACCCCTCCAGGGCTGAGGCTCCAAGAAGGAAGAGAAAGCAAAGAAGTTGTTCCTTAGTTGGTAGCTCTCTCCTGGTAGTTCCTCCTTGGGAAACTGCCCCCAGCCCCAGCCAGGGATCTCTCACTTGTATTTTCTCAGACTGAGTGCTTCACACTGAATTGTGTCCCCTCAAAATTCATGTGTTGACATCCTAACCCCTAATGTTACAATACTTGAAGATGGGGCCTTTGGGAAGCAATTAAGGTTAGATGATGTCATGGGGGGGTGGGAGTGGGGAGGCTTGTGATGTGAGCCCTTATCAGAAGAGAGGCCTGCAAGTTTGTTCGCTCTCTCTTTCCACTGGCAGGCAGTGAGGAAAGGCCACAGGAGCACACAGCAAGAAGGCATCGTGTGCAAACCAGGAGGAGAGTTCTTCTTAGAATATGACCATGTTGGCACCCTGATCTCAGACCTCCAGCCTTCAGAACTATGAGAAAATAAACAAATTGTGTGGCTTCAGTTGTTGAAGCCACCCAGTCTATGGTACTTTGTAATGAGGGCCCAAGTGGACTGACATCGGGTAAATGTGCCTGAAGACTCCTGTTGCTCTCATACTCATCCCCCAGCACTACGAATGCAGTAATACCTAAATCTCCTATCTGCAGAGATCTCTTCATCTCTGCAGGTAGCCTTCTTGGATAAGACCTAAAAGAATGTCATGCCAGTGCTTGTTGACATGGCCACAGCTGCTCCATGAAAAGTACTCTTGCGGGACACCTGAATGGCTCAGTCGGTTAAGCGTCCAACTTCGCTCAGGTCATAATCTCACGGTTGGTGGGTTTGAGCCCCGTATCAGGCACTGTGCTGACAGCCAGCTCAGAGCCTGAAGCCTGTCCTCGGATTCTGTAACCCCTTCTCTCTCTGACTCTCCTCTGCTCACGCTGTCCCTCTCTCTTTCTCAAAAATAAATAAAACATTTAAAAAAAAAAAAGAAAAAAGAAAAAAAGAAAAGTACTCTTACACTCATTGTCCCAAGGAAAAGGTTCTTCAAGATGGTCCTTCAAGACGGTACTTGAAGGAAAAGGGGTATAAGTCAACCCTAAGGAAATGTGATTTCTTCTCACTTCTGCCCTAAGAGTGAGTAGCCAGCCTGTCTATCACCTTTTAAATTCACCATGGGAGAGTCAGACAGTCCACTGTCTTCCCATCAAACTTCAGAGGTCACATAGTAACCCTTCTCAGTAGTCTCTTCTGTGATGTTAATTTTAGGTGTCAACTTGGCTGAGTCAGGGTCATCAGATAGGTAGTCAAATGTTAGTCCAAATATTACTGTGAAGGTATTTTTAGATGAGATTAACATTTAGAGCTATAGAATTTAAGAAAAGCAGATTACTCTCCACAATGTGGGTGGGCCTAATCTAATCAGTTGCCAACCTTAAGAAAAAGACTGACCTCGCACAAAGAAGAAGGAGATTTGTCTCCAGATGGCCTTCTGACTTGAGCGGCAACATCAGGTCTTCCTTGAGCCTCCAGTCTGCCAGGCTGCCCTATGGATTTTGAACTTTCCAGGCTCCACAACAAAACAAGTCAATGACTCAGAATCAGTATCTGTCTCTCTCTCTTTTCATGTATTTCTCCTATTAGTTTTATTTCCCTGGAGAACCCTGACTAATATACACTCTCATGATTTGACATGAGAAAGGAAGCATCCCCCATGCTTACTCCACTAGCATCAGGCAGGGCCTGAGGTGAGAAGCATAGTATATACAGAAGAGGCTTGAATATGGGGTCTGGGACAATCCAATGGGATGGGCACAGCAGCTGTGGCAAGCTGCGTGGCATGTAGCATCTGTGGCAGTTGCATGAGGGACCTCCTTCACACCTGCAGAAGAAGTGCAAGCAGCTCTGAGGAGCAGCACAGCCAGCGTGTAGAGTTGCGGGGATGCATACTCAGAATCCCGGACTGTTGGTGGGGCCAGCCACGGCGTCTTGTTTCCTTCATTCATACACTCCCTTTCCCAGCAACTCCTGCAGTTTGCAGGAAGAGGTGGCCATGCCACACTGTTCTAGCCATTGAGGTGAAAAGGCAAGTCATTTTGGAGAGATATTTCATCCCTGATGAAACAAGAGGGAATCACATGAGGTTTTCACCCTTCCCCCGTTCCTTCAAGTACCATCTTGATGCCTAGAATACTTGAGCAGGATAGCAGGCATCTTGCAATAAATAAGTACTGGGTCTGAAAGCCTCTAGACCAGAGACAGAGAATGAGAAAGATGGACAGTCTCTGATCTTCCTTCCTGGTATTTCTGAGCTGTGGCCCCACACCTTGAAGCATCTATGTCTAGATGATTGTTATAAGAGATAACTACATATCCAACTAATTCGATTTTCAGTTGCTTGCAGGGGGGGGGGGGGTGCATTCTTATACATTGAAAGAACAAGCAATGATCTGCATTCAACAAAAATATGCCACTAAGTACATCCAAGCTCCATCTTGCTTGACGTTAAAGAAAGACAGTCACCTGCAGACCCCATTGTTTGCTGGTAAATCTGATATATGTTCTTGGCATTCCCCAACCCATATTGACTCCTGATGAAAAGACACTTAGTAAATACTTCTGCTTCAAATACCCTTTAATGCAAACATTTCTACTTGACAGGAAAGAGGTGCTAAATCACCTCTTGACACCTCATGACAAATCTGCTGGTATTTAAATAGTGGAAAGAAAGGGAACGTGTAGGAAAACACCAAACAAGCTCGCTCCCCCTCCCAACAGGTCAGTTCTACCAACAGCATTCTTCTGATCATAAAAAAGAATGAAATTCTGCCCTTTGCAATAACTCAGATGGACCTAGAGAGTGTAGTGCTGAGCAAAGTAACTCAGTCAGAGAAAGACAAATACCATGTAATTTCACTCATAGGTGGAATTTAAGAAAAAAACAAATGAACAAAAGGAAAACAAAAGCAAGCGAGAGGCAAACTAAGAAACAGACTCTTACCTACAGAGAACAAACTGATGTTTACCATGGGAGGGGAGGGGAGATGGGTGAAGTGAGCGTTGGGGATTAAGGAGTGCACTTGCTGCAACGAGCATTGAGTGCTGAATCACTGTGTGCTACACCTGGAACTAATAATATGCTGTATGTTAACTAACCAGAATTTAAATAAAATTTTTTTGAAAAGACTAAGGCTAGCAACAAAGAGAGGGAAAAAAATACAACAAAACAAAACTACTGAGCTTGTCAAAGTATCTTGAATTCTATTTTTATTGCATTGGTCATGTTATGAATTGAATAAGAAACATTAAAAAAAAAAAAAGATTTCCAACACTAAAGACAAAAAGCACAGCCTCTTCAAAGCAACATACAATGAACCAGATGAGACTCACTTAATGTAGAGAAAGTAGCATATATTTAGCCCCAATCTGCCCTGTATTGGATGCAAACCAGTTACCAGCATCTTTAACTTTGTATGAAAAGAAAACAATTAAATAATATGTACCAAAGACCAGAAATAGCTTGTCGAGTATTGAGGCTACAAGGCTAGAAAAAAATCATGATTTCCTATTTTTTAACATGCTGGCAAATAAACCACACCAGCCACCCACTCATAATATATAAATCTATTATTCTGTCTCTACACGCCAAGCCTCATGCACATTTTTGTAAACGTATTACGTTCTTAACATGGAGCCTGCTTCTTGGGGCACCTGCGTAACTCAGTCAGTTAAGTGTCCAACTTCTGCTCAGGCTGTGATCTCATGGTTCGTGAGTTCAAGTTCTGTGTGAGGCTCTGTGTGACAGCTCAGAGCCTGGAGCTTACTTCAGATTCTGTGTCTCCCTCTCTCTCTGCCCTACCTGGTGCTCTCTCTCACTCTCTCTTGTGTGCGCGCTCTCTCTCTCTCTCATTCTCTCTCTCTCAAAAATAAATAAATATTAAAAAAAATTTTTAAAAAGATGGAGCATACCTCTATTATCCATGGTGCTCATCAAACCCTTTCATATGAGAAAATATCATCTCATTAGCTTCTTCCAAATATTTGCAATTAAACTAACTTACACTGAGATATTTGCTTTTAGGAAACAGACCACAAAAGAAAGACACGGGGTCTCTCAGGCATTTCTCCTGCTTCCCTAATAAACAAAACTTCTACGTGTACAGAAATAGTATACTTGTCCTCAGTAAGCAACTAATGGAGCCCCCATGAGTCAGCGCTGGCCTGAGCAATGTTTTCCTCCTAACAATCCCCTAGGAGAATTACACACAGAGACAAAGCTCTGATTGATTATAGACCCGTGATTGGGACACTAGCACACTCTCCCTGCTATTTACTAATAACTGCCCTCGGCTTTGCACACCACCATAAATTCAGCTCATTATAGAAATTCTTGAGTGCACTGACTTGAGCTGGCCTTTCCCATCCCTCACCCAAGAGATGGGTCATTCATCCACAGGCTGCTTGCAATGTTGCTTTCTGCCTACACACACTTCTCTTTTCTCACAAGGGTCAAAGCAGCCTTTGTTTTGCAGAGGCCACTTCCCATACACATCCCCTTCTGAATGACAGTGATCTTGGCATATGTGGCTGGCTTAGCTTTAGCCCCTTCAGTCCAGGTACCTCTTTATTGATCTCTTCCCTAGGCCCAAAACACCTTCCTCCTTCTTTTAACGGTAGCTCTGGATAAAATTCTCTTCGACAAGACTCTGTTTTAAAAGTGCCTTCTCTCAAAATTCTGCATTCAACCGTTTGGATAGCATCTATCCTAAATATTTTGTAAGTCTTTACAATATAAATATTAATAGATATGGCCTTGAACAATAAAACTTGAAGTGATTTTAAAAGATTAAAGAACTGCCTATGGAATATTACTTGGCGATCAAAAAGAATGAAAGCTTGCCATTTGCGACAATGTGGATGGAACTAGAGTGTATTATGCTGAGTGAAATGAGTCAGTCAGAGAAAGACAAATATCATATGACTTCACTCATTTGTGCAATTTAAGAAACAAATCAGATGAATATAGGGGAAGGGAAGGAAAAACAAGATAAAAACTGGGAGGAAGGCAAACCATAAAAGACTCTTAAATACAAAGAACAAACTGAGGGTTGTTGGAGGGGGTGGGGGTGGGGGGATGGGTTAAATGGGTGATGGGCATTAAGGAGGGCACTTGTGATGAGCACTGGGTATTAAATGGAAGTGAAATGACTGGGTTCTATTCCTGAAACCAATTCCACACAGTATGTTAACTAAATTGAATTAAAATTTTAAAAAGATTAAATAATGCTAAAAGGCAACATAAGTTTGATGAGTTTAATAAAAGACTCATGCTTTTATTTTTTTTATTTTTTTTTTTTACAAATAGTTTATTGTCAAATTAGTTTTTACATAACACTCAGTGCTCATCCCCAAAGTGCCCTCCTTCATGTCCATCCCCCCCTCCCCCCCACATCCATCAGTCCTCAGTTTTTGTCAGCATTCAAGAGTCTCTCATGGTTTGCCTCTCTCCCTTTCCCCCACCATTTCCACCCTTCTTCTCCCCCTTGGTCCTCCGTCAAGTTCCTCCTAATCCTCCTATACGTGCAAACATATGGTATTTGTCCTTCTCTGCCTGACTTATTTCGCTCAGCATAACACCCTCAAGGTCCATCCATGTTGCTACACATGGCCAGATTTCATTGTTTCTCATTGCCATGTAGTATTCCATGGTATAGATAAACCACATCTTCTTGATCCATTCGTCTGTTGATGGACACTTAGGCTCTTTCCATGTTTTAGCTATTGTGGAGAGTGCTGCTATGAACATTGGGGTACATGTGCTCCTATGCCTCAGCATTTCTGTATCCCTTGGGTAAATTCCTAGCAGTGCTATTGCTGGGTCATAAGGGAGTTCTATTGTTAGTTTCCTGAGGAACCTCCACACTGTTTTCCAGAGGGGCTGTACCAGTTTACATTCCCACCAACAGTGCAGGAGGGTGCCCGTTTCTCCACATCCTCGCCAGCATCTAGAGTTCTCTGCTTTGCTCATTTTAGCCACTCTGATTGGCGTGAGGTGGTATCTCAGTGTGGTTTTGATTTGTATTTCCCTGATGAGGAGGGATGCTGAGCATCGTTTCATGTGTCTGTTGGCCATCTGGATGTCCTCTTTGGAGAAGTGTCTGTTCATGTCTTCTGCCCATTTCTTCACTGGGTTGTTTGTTTTTCGGGCGTGGAGTTTGGTGAGTTCCTTATAGATTCTGGATATTAACCCTTTATCTGATATGTCATTTGCAACTATCTTTTCCCATTCCGTTGGTTGCCTATTAATTTTCTGGGTTGTTTCCTTTGCTGTGCAGAAGCTTTTAAAAAGACAGCCTTTTTAACAGATGGTGTTGGGAGAACTGGACAGCAACATGCAGAAGAATGAAACTAGATCATTTTCTCACACCATGCACAAAAATCAACTCAAAATGGATAAAGGACCTGAACGTGAGACAGGAAACTATCAACACCCTAGAGGAGAAAGCAGGAAACAACCTCCTTGACCTCCACCGCAGCAACTTCTTACTTGACACATCCCCAAAAGCAAGGGAATCGAGAGCAAAAATAAACTGTTGGGACCTCATCAAGACTCATGCTTTTAAACTCACAATCTTACTATGAACTTATCACTTCATGAAAACTGCAATCCATTGTTTACCTTTTTCCTTAAGAAAAGTGGAAAAGTGGAAAACAAGAGGCATTTCAATTCCATGGTTTGTGAGAAAAAAATCCCAACCAAAAGTGTTGTTAGATATTAAAATTAGTTAACAAATGAGATGGCGAAGTTCCATGCCTTGAGTGGATGAAATTTCAGAATGAATTCTCATTTGTCTGGAAGGAAGCAGAGGATGGTGTTAATGACCTCTGTAAGTCTCATCTTATCCAATATTATTGTGCCCAAGTTGTGTGTAAATTTTATATCTTTTAAAAATTCAAAACATGTGGCAAAAGCACAAAAATTGAATATAAATGTAGACTGACTTCAGGAAAACATACTTCTTGATAAAACGCTGTAAGAAACTCACATAATCTTCTTTGCATGTCATTGGTGATTTCTGCCTGAGATTAATTCTGGTTATACACCCGTTAGGAGTGGTGCAGTTTATTTAGGGCACTGATAAAAAATTAACAACCACTTCTCATTTCATTAGAGGAAAAGAATCAGTTAAACACTTTAATGTACATGATTGCAAAGACTGAGAAACAAATTAATGAAATATTCCCTTGTCATTCATTTGGAATTATATTCCTTTGTGGGAGATACATTTATTTCACTTAATGAAACAACCAATGAAGATTCAGAGATGCTTATAATCAAAAAGCAGCAATTTGAGATTAAGGAAGAATTCTGTGGTAACGTGCAGAAAGAGTTGAAAAAATTCAGAGAATAATTTATATGTGAAAACTTAGGAATGAAAACAAACTGTAGGACTGAGAACAAGCAATCCCTCTCTTAATCACTGATTCATATTCCAAAGGCTCATTTTGAAATCGTTTGTTTAGAATTTAGGGCACATATTCCCACACAATCAGAGAGTCTTTGGGTTAGAAGGAGCCTCAAAGATCATTTAGGTTAAGCACAGCTCAGAGATTTAATCACCTCTTACATCACTCCTGCCAAGCAAATAATGTTATAAATGGCAATTAAGTCTCCAGAGTACATTACACAATTGTGTTTATACCATAAATCACCCTAATATATGCAATAAACACATAGTAGAGCCACATCTTTCCAAATTGTATCAAAATGTTTCTATGGGGGAAAAAATGGGATTAGATCATGGCTCCAGTTTGGGGAGCCACGTACATGGTCACATCTCCTAAATCCCCAAGACTCAAGCAGTGCCATTCCCTGTCTCCACTCCACATGCAGCACCCCAAGGTTGAAGACAACAAGATGGATCAGGCTGTGAGAAGTAGCTCAGGATTTGCACGTTAGGGTAGGAGAAGAATGGGTGATGGATTCGGGAAGGGGTAAGAAAGAAGAAGACCAGAGACCATGCACTGGTGAGATATGTAACCTCCGTATCTCCTTTCCCTCCAACTTACTACTGCCCTCAGAAGCAAGCCTCCTCTCCACACAAGGTGAAAATTCTGAGTATCTTATTCTGCCACATATAAATGACTCATTTATTTCTTCACTTGTTTTTTCAAAATTTTATTTCTGCTTTGCACTCTATCTGTACTACTTTACAGCTCTTGGTGTTTGCCAATGAGTCAAGAATCCGTGGAGCACAGGTACCCTGTACTGCACATTTCTAGATACCCAAGGCCTATTTGTCACCAGTTCATGGATTGTGCTAAAGCAGTAAGTGTTTGTTAAGTTAAGTGAAGAGAAAGAGATGAAAAGGAGGAGACATAACAGAGACCTTAAGGGCAGCAGAATGGGATTCTCTCTCTTTGCTTTAATCTTGCAACCATCAGCCAGAGCTGGGATGTAAGGAAAGGAGATGGGAACCGGCAGTAGAAAAAAGGGGAAGTGACAGTTGAAGGGACGCCCTTCCCTTTTCTCTCTCCTTCCTATTCTTCTGTGTCTTTGCCCACCCTCATAGACACCTCCTCCAAGCAGGGCAAAGTGCTTAACGAGAAGGAATCTGGAATCATGAAGATGTGATTCATGAAACAAGATGTCTGAAGGAGTAAGAAGAAAGAATCAAGAGAGCAGGAGAGAAATTCTCAGCAGAAACAAAAGAAAACATCTGTTCCTTATGTGGCATAAATGGTCAGTGCTCACTAAATACCCATGTGCTTCTCCATGGGTCCTGACCCCATACATCTGAGTGGGGCCATATGACTAATTCTTATCTGTGGAACATGAACAGAAACAATATGTTAGTTCCCATCTGAGAAAGGTAAGAGTGGGTGTTCCTTTTCTGAGATTGCTCCTTTCCCCTACTACACTGACCTTGGAGACTATTTTCTCTAAGTGGCATTGCTACAATATGGAAGAGCCATCAGACACAACCCATACCTTATATGAGGATAAATAAGAATTTGCATACAAAGCCACTACACTTGAGGTACTCATTTGTTACCACAGCATCACATAGCATATCCTATCTGATATACCTTATGTCCCCTGACTGCTACAGCCATTAATTGTAAAACAAAGTTTGCTAGTCATGTTTACAGGTCAAAGCCATCAGAATTAGATATTAACATCCTATCCACAGTTTCTAATCCAACTCTAAAACCATCTCAAAGTCAATACTTCCTATTTCCACTTGTCGCTTAATTAGATGTAATATGTTTAAAGAATTGCCTACGTGATATTCGAAAAGGAGTATTCTTTTAGGTATTCCCAAATGCAGCCCTGAATGAAACTACAGCAGCATAGCTTATGCTTAATGCACTGGTCACAGCATAGAATCATTCTGTGCTCAGCATGAGGCCCTTAGATCAAAGGAGGCTACGTAAGACACACACGGGAACTCACTGCAGAATCCACAGTAGAGACATTTGGGGGGGATATTGCTCCTCATAGTTCACAGCATCATCTTTATAAGAATCCTCTCAATAATTTTCTTTCTTCTCTTGATACCAGTAATAGTTGGTTCTCTCCTGTAAAAGAGAATAGTATTAGTATGTATCCCATCAGCTTCTTGTTGCAAGGATTAAATTAAGTAGTACATTTTTAAAAGCTTAAAATGGTGCCTGGAAGAGAGTAAACATGAAATATATTTTTGCATTGTTAGGAATTTTCAAATTTTTTAATTGGACTGTAAGTTGTATTAATGCTCAATATGTTTTCTAACAGATAAGAGCCCAAACTAGAGCCTTCTGACAGCAAGTCTAATGTGTCTCCAAATTTGTTTTGTACTCAATTTCTTTCTCACACTTTTTCAACATATGTAAATTTGATGTATTTTATATATTCCTTTAAGCTGATCTAAATCCTTTTTCAGAGCCATGAAAGCTACAAATAAATAAAAATTAACAGACTAAACTCTAGACCCTTTACTTACCTTCTATTAACATTTGGAGATGAAAAATAAGACAATGAAAAACCTATACAAATGAGCAGAATTTTCTCCATTATAATATTTCTTTCTTTCCAAATAGTAAAAAGGATATAAATCTTAACACCTAGGCTTGGAATAACACACAAACTCCAACAAGGCTTGGTAACTTGTTTAATTTTTGACATCTCAATTAAAACTTTAAAAAATGGGTATCCCTTTCAGCTAATCTATCTTCAAATTTCCAAAATACTCATGCCAATGACTGAAAGTCCACTCAGCTCATGGGCCCAAGACATGTAAGGACTCTTTATGGGTTTTTCTCCCTTTTTTCAATGTTTGTTTATTTTTGACAGAGAGAGAGAGAGAGTGCATGCAGGAGAGGGACAGAAAGAGAGGGAGACAGAGGACCTGACATAGGCTCTGCACTGACATCAGAGAACCTGATGCAGGCCGCAAACTCACAAATCATGAGATCATGACCTGAGCCAAAGTCAGACACTAAACCAACTGAGTCACCCAGGACTCTTTGGATAAAAGCTTCAACTTTGGTGGACAATTTCTGAACAAATGCTTAAGACCTGTGGTGTGATAATATATTTATAGAAACAGAAAACTTAAAATATGAAATTATATGAAAACTCTGGGCTGTCCAGTCATCATGCTAACAGACTTAAAACTTAATCTCTCCTAAGTTCCAAGGAAATTGGTCTTTCCAGTTCAATACCTATTTGCTACCTTTTGTTTCCTGGTCATTGCACTAGGCTCTGGGTACCTAGAGATAAATAAAGTGTGGACCAAATCTTCAAAGCTTTTATAAGATCCACTTAAATAATTACTCTGTATTACTAAACAACTCTTTATATCATTGATCACAAATTGTCATTATACATTTATTTGTTTGCTTCCCTCTTTACTTTCTGCCTCCTCACTAGGCCATTAGCTCACTGGGGGTAAGGCCATGACCATTCTGTGCACTGTGAATTCAGTTTTTATACAAAAGCTCCTCACATGTTAGGCACTTAGGAAATGTTTTCTAAATAGTGATGTAGTCATATGTGACATTAATAGAAATCAACAGGTTTCATGTATACAAACAACATTTAGAAGATATCATCGAAAAGATCCATTTCAAATGGGCCAACAGGAATTATGACAAGGATAAAATAAATACCTAGGGATGAATCTAAAAGGAATGTGCAAAAGCAATATGAGAAAAAAATTGGATACATTCCTGCTAGAAAAATTGAGTAAGTGGAAGGATACACTAAGTTTGTAAACTAAAAGAAAAAAAAAAGTTAAAACTTAAAAATTAATAAACATTTTTCAAAAAACTTAATGCCATAAAAATTTCAATTCTTCCTAAGTTTATAAATTTAACAATCCTGGCAGCAGAGCTAAGACGGTAGAGTAGAAGGAGGCGCCTCAGCTTGCCTCGACCCTCTAACACAGCTAGAGAAACATCAAATCATTCTGGACGCCCAAAAAATTGATCTGAGGACTGACGGAACAAACTGCACAGCTAGAGAAGAGAAGAGGCCAGGTTGGAGAAGGTAGGAGGTGCAGAGATGCGATTTAAAGAAAAGGATATGTGGTGCAGCAGAGGGGAGGGAGCGCTCATCACAGAGCAAGGGAAGAGTGCAAGGAAGACTGCACGAGGGAAACACTTCCCAGGCACCGCCCACTGATGGGGAAACAGAGGAGCTGATTTTGTGTGTGTGAGGTTTTACAACCAGTAATCTTCAAAGACAGTAGTTAGAGAGTTCTCCGTCCTAGCTGGGGTGCGGTCTGGCAGGCACTGCGGTGCTCCTGGGGAGAAGTGCAGGGAGCCCAGGGGCAGATGGTGAGATACAAGAATCCTCTGGGATGCAGTGGAAGACACACTTCCTTCTCGCTGAGAATCTGGGGAGGTAGCATTGCCTCTCTGGCGACAGAAGAGCCGGTGGATGCCATTATGCTCACCTAGCCTCAGCATAGCTGCAGAGACACCTGATGAGGGCACCTGACCTGGACTCTGGGTTTTTTGCTGCACTGTACTCCAAACTGCAAGCTCCTGCACTTTGGCATGACTCTGCTTCTGGGAGGAACTGGCCAGTCCCAGCATGGTGAGAACCTCCCCCAGAGGACCAGCATGGGTGCACGCCACATCAGGTCCCTAAAGTTTGGAGTTTTAGAAGTCAGCCGGCCTACCTGGGATAGAACACAGGTGCTCTGCAGGGCCGGCCAGGAAGACGACCCAGACCCAGACAGGATGAAGGCAGGGATCTGAAGTATAGCTGCAACACGTGAGGGGAGTGAGGGGAGATTGTTTACTCTTCGGGGAGGGCTTCCCAGACAGTGGTGGGCATGAACTCCCCTCTCTGGGGTAAAGGGACAGGGCTGGACCATTTCCCTTCTCCACCCCTTAGCATAAACTAATTTCGGTGAGCAGAACGACACCAACAGTGGTGGCCTAAACCACTTACACCAAGCCCAGCCTCCCTGTGCTCTGCAAGCGCTTCTGTACTAGGTCAAGTGTGCCTGACAACCTATGCAGTGGACCCCTTCCCCAGAAGCCCAACACAAGTCCCCCAAATGTACTAAGTCTACTAACCGCAGAGTGCTGCAAAGCTTCAGCTCTACTGGAAATAGCATCAGGTCTCTTTTCACAAGCAGACCAGAGCACACCCAGTTAAAACTTGCCACACTTTTGTGCCCCTGGGTGACTCAGTTACTTAAGCACCTGACTCTTGATTTCAGCTCAGGTCATGATCTCACAGTTTGTGAGTTCAAGTCCCACATCAGGCTCCATGCTGTCAGCGATGTCACGCTGTTGCAATTCTCTCTCCTTCTCCCTCTATGTCACTTCCATGCTTTGACTCTCTCTCTCTCAAAATAAATAAATAAAACTTTTTTATCTTTTTATTTTTTTTTAACGTTTTATTTATTTCTAGGAGAGAGAGAGAGACAGCGTGAGCAGGGGAGAGTCAGAGAGAGAGAGGGAGTCACAGACTGAAACAGGCTCCAGGCTCTGAGCTGGCAGTCAGCACAGGGCCCGACGCGGGGATCGAACCCACGAACCGCGAGATCATGACCTAAGCGAAAGTCGGACGCTTAACCGACTAAGCCACCCAGGCGCCACTAAATAAAACTTTTTTAAAAACCACCACACTTTGGCCAAGGTCCAAACACTCCCCACTGCAGGCAAGGAGAAACTCTGAACAGGACTGACCTGAGGGGAAAAGCAGCCAAACACAACGCCGTGCACCCGGCACACACCAGAAACACTTCTAGAAGCACTCACTAGGCCCTGAACAGTATATGACTTCTTAATAAAGCCATTACTCTCAGGAGCAAGAAACACAACAGGCTTTCCTAACACAGAGAAGAAGAAAGAAACCAGACAGACAGAATGCTAAGGTGGAAGAATTCATCCCAAAAGAAAGAACAAGAAAAGGTCACAGCCTGGGATCTATTCAAAACAGATATAAGTAATATGCCTGATCCAGAATTTAAAACAACAATCATGAGGATACTAGCTGGGCTTGAGAAAAGTATACAAGACACCTGTGAGTTCCTTATCTCAAAGACAAAAGACCTAAAAACTAGTCAGGCCAAAATACAAAATTCTATAACCAAGATACAAAACCAGCCAGTATAATGACCACAAGGATGGAGGAAGTAGAGAACAAATAAGTGATAGAGAAAATAAATTATGTAAAATAATGAAGCTGAGAAGAAAAGGGAAAGAACACTATTGGATATGAATATAGACGTAGAGAACTCAGTGACTCCATGAAGTAAAATAACATTTGTATCAGAGTCCGAGAAGAAGAAAAGACTGAAAAGGGGCAGAAGGTTTATTTCAGGAAATTATAGCTGAAAGCTTCCTGAATCTGGGGAGGGAAACAGACATACAAATTCAGGAGACAAAGAGAACCTCCATCAAAATCAACAAAAGCAGGCCAGCACCAGGCCTGCTTCACCAGGACATATAGTAAAAATTGCAAAATAGAGAGATAAGGAAAAAATCCTAAAAGCAGCAAGAGAAAAGAAGTCCCTCGTTTACAAGTGAAGACAAATAAGATTAACAGCAGACTTACCATAGAAACTTGGTAGGCCAGAAGGAAGCAGCATGATATATTCAACATGTTGAGTGGGAAAAAATATGCAGCCGAGAATACTCTACCCAGCAAGCCTGTCATTCAGAATAAAAAGAAAGATAAAGAGTTTTCCAAACAAAAACTAAAGGACCTTAGGACCCCTATACCAGCCCTGCAAGAAATATTAAAGAGGACTCTTTGAGTGGGAAAGAAAGGTCGAAAGTAACAAAGACTAGAAAGGAACAGAGAAAATCTCCAAAAACAATGATTTAACAAGTAATACAATGGCACTAAATTCTTATCTATCAGTAATCACTCTGAATGTAAATGAACTAAATGCTCCAATCAAAAGACAAAGGGTGTCAGAATGGATTAAAAAAACCAAGACCAACCTATATGTAGTCTACAAGAGGCTCATTTTAGGCCTAAGGGCACCTGCAGAATGAAAGTGAGGTGATGGAGAACCATTTATCATGCTAATGGATGTCAAAAGAAAGCCACAGTAGCCATACTTATATCAGCAAACTAGATTTTAAACCAAAAAAAAGTAACAAGAGATGAAAATGGCACTATATCATAATAAAGGGTCTTGCCAACAAAATCTAACAATTATAAATATTTACCCCAACTTGAAACACCCAAATATATAAAACAATTAATAATAAACATAAAAGAACTAATTGATAATAATACAATAATACTAGGGGACTTTAACACCCTACTTACAGCAATGGACAGATTACCTAAGCAGAAAATTAACAGGGAAACAATGGCTTTGAATGACACACTGAAACAAATGGACTTAACAGATACATTCAGAACATGTCACCCTAAAGCAACAAAATACACATTCTTTTTGAGTGTACATTGGACATTCTCCAGAATAGATCACACACTGGGTCACAAATCAGGCCTCAACCATACAAAAAGTCTGAGATCATACTATGCATACTTTCAAACCATTAAGCCAACCACAAGAAAAAATTTGGAAAGACTGCAAAAGGAGGCTAAAGAACATCCTACTAAAGAATGAATGGGTTAACCAGGAAATTAAAAAAGAAATAAAAAATACATGAAAGCAAGTGAGAATGAAACCATGACAGCCGGAAACCTTTGAGATTCAGAAAACGTGGTCATTAGAGGGATGTATATAACAGTACAAGAAGCAAGAGAAGTCTCAAATATACAACCTAACTTTATACCTAAAGGAGCTAGAATAAGAACAAGTGAAGTCTAAAGCCAGCCGAAGAGGTGAAATAATAAAGATTACAGGAAAAGTAAATACAATAAAAACAAAAAAAATAACAGATCAATGAAACCAAGAGCTGGTTCTTTGAAAGAATTAATAAAATTCATAAACCTCTAGCCAGACATATCAAAAAGAAAAGAGAATGAACACAAATAAAATCATGAATGAGAGAGGAGAGATCACCACCAACACCACAGACATACAATTATAAAGAAATATTATGAAAAATTATATGCCAACAAATTGGGCAATCTGAAAGAAATGGATAAATTCCTGGAAACATAAAGTACCAAAACTGAAATAGGAAGAAATGGAAAACTTGAATAGACTGATAACGAGCAAAGAAATTGAATCAGTAATCAAAAATCTCTCCCCAAAACAAAAGTCCAGGGCCAAATGGCTTCACAGGGGAACTCTATCAAACATTTAAAGAAGGGTTAATACCTATTCTTCTCAAACTGTTCCAAAAAAATAGAAATGGCAGGGAAACCCAAACTCATTCTATGAGGCCAGCATTACCTTGATTCCAAAACCAGAAAAAGACCCCACTAAAAAGAGAATTATAGGCCAATATCCCTGAAGAACACAGATGCAAAAATTCTCAACAAAATACTAATAAGTTGAATCTAGCAGTATATTAAAAGAATCATTCACCATGATCAAGTGGGATTTATTCCTGCACTGAAAGTATGATTCAATATTCACAAATCAATCACCATGATACAACATATTAATTAAAGAAAGAATAGGAACCATATGATCCTCTTGACAGATGAAGAAAAAGCATTGACAAAGTACATCTACCATTCTTGATTAAAAAAAAAAAAAACCTTCAGCAAAGTAGAAATAGAAGGAATATAACTCAACACAATAAAGACCCTCTGCTAATATCATCCTCAATGGAGAAAAACTGAATGCTTTTCCTCTATTGTCAGGAACAAGACAGGGATGTCCACCCTCACCATTGTTATTTAACATATTACTGAAAGTCCTAGCCTCAGAAATCAGGCAACAAAAAGAAGTAAAAGGCATCCAAATTGGCAATGAAGAAGGAAAACTTTAACTATTGGCAGACAACATGATATTCTATGTAGAAAACCTGAAAGACTCCACAATTTCTAGAACTGACACATGAATTCAGCAATTCATAATATTTTATGAAAGAAATTGAATAGGACACAAAGAACTGGAAAAACAGTCCATGCTCATGGATTGAAAGAACAAATATTATTAAAATCTCAGAGAAATCTACACATTTAATGCAATCCCTATCAAAATACCACCAGTATTTTTCACAGAGCTAGAACAAACAATCCTAACAAACCCTAAAATGTGTATGGAACCACAAAAGATCCTAAATATCCAAAGTAATCTTGAAAAAGAAGAGCAAAGCTGGAGGCATCACAATTCCAGACTTCGAGCTATATTACAAAGCTGTAGTCATTAAGACAGTATGGTACTGGTACAAAAACAGATGCATAGATCAATGGAACAGAATTGAAAACCCAGAAATGGACCCACAAATGTGTGCTCAACTAATCTTCAACAAAGTAGGAAAGAATATCCAATGGCAAAAAGAGTCTCTTCAACAAACAGTGTTGGGAAAACTGGACAGCAACATGCAAAAGAATGAAATTGGGCCCTTTCTTAAAATATACACAAAAATAAATTCAAGATGGATGAAATACCTAAATGTGAGACAGGATATCATCAAAATCCTAGAGAAGAACATAGGCAGCAACCTCTTTGACCTCAGCCATAGCAACATCTTATTAGGCACATCTCTAGAGTCAAGGGAAATAATAGCAAAAATGAATTGTTGGCACTTCATCAAAATAAAAAGCTTCTGTACAGTGAAGGAAACAACAAAATTAAAAGGCAACCTTTGGAATGGGAGAAGATTTTTGCAAGTGACATATCTGATAAAGGGTTAATATCCAAAATCTATTAAGACCTTATCAAACTCAACATCTGCAAAATAAATAATCCAGTTAAGAAATGGACAGAAGATATGAATAGACATTTTTTTCCAAAGAAAATATCCAGATGGCTAGCAGACATATGAAAAGATAGTCAACATCACTCATCAGAGAAATACAAATCAAAACTACAATGAGATATCACCTCACACCTGTCAGAATAGGTAAAATTAACAACACAGAAAACAACAGATGTTGTCAAGGAAGCACAGAAAGGGGAACCCTCTTACACTGTTGGTGGGAAATAGTGCAGCCACTCTGGAGAAAAATATGGAGTTTCCTCAAAAAGTTAAAAATAGAACTACCCTGATCCAGCAACTGCACTACCAGGTATTTATCCAAAGGATACAAAAATACTGATCTGAAAGGACACATGCACCCTGGTGTTTTTAGGAGGATTATCAACAATAAACAAAATACAGAAAAAGCCCAAATATTCATCAACTCTTGAATGGATAAAGAAGATATGATATGTGTGTGTGTGTATATATATATGTGTGTGTGTGTGTGCGCATATATATGTACACTTATGTATGTATATATATTCCAAATTATATACATTCCAATTACATATATTATATATATATATAAACATTGTATATATTGGAACACTATGTATATATAGGAATTATATATATTCCAAATATATATATTTTCCAAATTATATACATTCCAATCCTATATATATATATACACATATATATAATGAAATATTACTTAGCCATATAAAAGAATGAACTTTTGTATTTGCAACAACATGGCTGGAGCTAGAAAGTATTATGCTAAGCAAAATAAGTCAGTCAGAGAAAGACAAATGCCGTATGATTTCACTTATACATGAAACTTAAGAAACAAAACAGATGAACATGGAGGGGAATAGAGAGAGAGGCAAACCATAAGAGAGACTCTTAACTACAGAGAACAGAGAATTGCTGGAGGGAATGGGTTAAATGGGTGATGGGTTTTAAGGAGGGCGCTTGTGTTGAGCACTGGGTGTTGTATGTAGGTAACAAACCACTAGATTCTACTCCTGAAACTAGTATTACACTATATGTTAACTAATTAGAATTTAAATAAAAACTTGAAAGAAAAAAATTAACAATCTCAGTAAGAATACTAAAAAAGAAATTTTGTTCTAAAACTATGAGTTAATTCTAAAGCTCACATGGAAAAAAATAACCAGAAAATCTCCCAAATAGACCAACCTTATAAATCCATAAATACATTATAGAACTTCAATAATTAAAACAGTGTGATATTGGAACATATATAATAGACCAATAAAGAGAACATAAATTCCAGGATGCATCTGGGTGGCTCCAGCAGTTAAGCATCAGACTCTTGGTTTTAGCTCAAGTCATGATCACACAGTTTGTGATATTGAGCCCCACAACTGATTCGTGCTGACAGCATGGAGCCTGTTTGGGATTCTCTCTCTCTCTGCCCCTCCATCCTCTCTCTCTCTCCACCAAAATAAATAAATAAACTTTTAAAACAAAAAGAGAAAATAAATTCCAGTAATAGATTTTAATTTACATGAAGATTTAGTATATGATAAAGGTAGCACTCAAATCTGTGGTGGTAAACATGAACTTTAATATATAATATTGGGGAAAACCAAATAGCTACCCAGATAATATTATTATATTCATAAAATCATACCATATTGAAAGAAAATTTCAATTAATTTAGAATTAATCTGTAAAAAATAAATTTATAACAAGGTTGAAAGTTTGAATTCCTCTAAAGCCACAAAATGAAATCAGCCTTTGTAGCTATGACTCAGAAAACAAGAAGTGAAAAGAAAAAATTAATAAGGTCAACCACATAAAATTCATAAACTTTGCATTCAAAAATAGCATAAGAATAAGCTGCAGGGAAATATCTGCAATTTATATCACTGTCAAAGAACTACACTCACTGAGGCACCTGGGTGACTCAGTTAAGCGTCAGACTCTTGATTGTAGTTCTTGAGATCAATGCCTGTGTCAGGTTCTGCACTGATAGAGTGCAGTCTGCTTGGGACTCTCTCTCTCTCTCTCTCTCTCTCTCCCCCTCCCCCTCACTCATGTTTTTTCTTTGTCTCTCAAAATAAATAAATAGACTTTAAAAAAAACTACACTTACTACTAGATAAAGATCTCCTGGAAATTTATAAAAAAAACCTAGGAGAAATATGGACTAAGAACATGGATAGTTTACAAAGAAAAAAATAATACAAATTACCATTAAATATACAAAAATACTCGTAACTAAAGATATTTACATTAACTGTATTCCTCATTGCAATAGGCAGAATTCTATGACATCCCCAGGACCTTCCTCCCTAAAATTAAGCCTTACATATTCCCCTTCCCTTGAGTATGGATGGTTAGGACCTATGGCTTACTACTGACCAATGGGATATGTCAACAATCTTGGAATGTTACTCTTTCAGTTAGGTTATGTTATATGGCAAACTGGATGGATGGCACTCTGTGACTCTGTTACATAAAATAAGACTCCATCCTGGCAGGCCATAGCAAGAGATTCCTCTGTTGGTCTTGAAGAGGCAAGCTGGTGTACCATCTGTGGAGAGGGTCACATGGCTGGGAACTACAGCCTGCATGTAGATGCTGAGAGCCTCAGTTCTATAACCAAAAGAAACTTATTTCTTCCAACAATCACATGAACTTGAAAGAAGACCTTGAGCCTCAGATGGAACTACAGTCCCTGTTAACATTAGGCCCGTGAGACCCTGAGAAGAGGATCAAGCTAAGCCATGCTGGGGTTGCTGTTCACAGAAATTGTGATATAATAAATATGTGTTGTGTTAAGACCCTATGTTTGGGGTAATTTGTTATACAGCAATGGGAAGGTATTTCATTCACCCACCACCATGTTGGCAAAAATGCAAAAGTGTGCAACACTGTGTTGCTAAGCCAGGCCCACGGCCTGCTTATCCTTTGCCAGTGGGATATAAGATGGTTCTTTGCCTATGGGGAAAAATATGGCAATGTCTAACACAATTACATTTACACTTGACCATTGGCCCAGCAATCTCACTTCTGGAGATCAATCCTACACTTGCATATATATATAAAATGATATCTGTACAAAAGCTTTCATTAAAGGAACATTCATTATAAAAATAATGGAGTCAAACCAAGAGTCCAATATTTGGGGATTGGTTAAATTATCTAGGGCCATTTACTCAGTGGAATATAGGGAAACAGAGGGAATGAGGAAGAACTCTATAAAATGATATGCAAAAAAATCTCTAATATATGTTACTATGTGGAAGAAAGCAAGGTTCAGAACAACATATATAGTGTGCTGCCATTGTATAAGGAAATTCTGTGTATTTACATAAAGAAATGAAGTATTTTGAAATGGTTACCTCTAGGGAATGGAGAGAAAGGAGGGGGATGGAGATAAGGATGGGAGCGATTCTCCATGAATAGTTTTTAAATCATTCTTATTTTTGAAATTGTAGATGTATTACCTACTAAAATTAATTTTTTTAATTTTTGAATTGATGGATGTAAAAAAAAAGCACTATGTCATAATGGGTGTCTATTCATGATGTAGAGGTGACAATGGGGAAAGAGGGAAAGACAGAGTAATGTCAGCTTATGTATCTTCACGGGGACAGAGACAGCGGGCAGGATTTTGAAAGACAATCAAGAGTTACAACAAATGGAAAAGCTTCAGAAGGACATTACAGATAGAACTGTGCTCAAAGAGCACAGTGGAATGAAACTGGCGGTACAAACTGGGAACAAAGGAGGCTGGTCTTATTAAATGAAACAGGGGTACTGAGAGCAACCTAGTGAGAAAGGCAGGCAGTGACCAGATCAAGGGGTTCTTGGAAGCTCTTCTAAGAGACTTAGACTTTCCTTTTTGCATAAGTTTTATGTCTCAAAATGATCATTCTGAAAGTGATTGTGAGAATATATCAGAGAAGATCTGTTTTATTTTTTCCTTGTGGCTGCTGTAACAAATTATCCTAAACTTGGTGGGTTAAAACAATGAAATTTATTCTCTCATGGTTCTAGAAGCCAGAAATCTGAGCCAGGAGTCTAAAATCGAGGTGTCAGCATGGCTACTTTCCCTCTGGAACTTCTAGGGGAGAATCCATTCTTTTTTTCTTCCAGTTACTCGTGGTTGCCAGCTTCCTTTGGCTGTGGCCACTCTAATCTCTGCCTTCATCTTTACATGACCTTCTCCCCTGTGTGTCTGTGTCTTCTCCTTTTATGTTTTTCATAAGGACGGTTGTCACTGGATTTAGGGACCACCTGGATAATCCACCATGATCTCCTCTCAAGATCCTTAACCTAATTACATCTTCAAAAGCCCTTTTTCCAAATAAGGTCATATTCACAGGTTCTAGGGATGAAGATGTGACTACATCTGTTGGGAATCACCATGATCAGTGCTAAAGTCAGCAGACTATTTGGAAAGTGATTGCAACTAACCAGGAACGAGATGTTCAACAAGTATTCAACTTTTTGGATTAAAAACTTTCCAGGGCAGAAATCCCAGAAGCCATCTAAGTTTTTCAGAAACCCACTCCACAACTTCCTTTCTATAATACAGCCCACCCTATTGCCTTGAGTATTATTCTAACATTTGAATGAGTGTCTGCAGCAGCCCTTTCATTTCTTCTAAGTTGTTTCTCATAGAGGCACTATAACCATTGTCTGGTGTTTCATACACCAAAGACACAATTCTGGGTTTCCTAGTATGGAGTTGTATAAGGTTTCAGGGGGATTCTCTCTCTGAAAAGTTAACTAGAGGCAAACGGGGGGTGTTACAAAGGATACTTCATGGCAGAAAGCCTGAAGCATATAGCATTAAAGTTTCTGGTAAGATCTGTGTGGCAGCACACCAATCTTCATAAAAATTAGGTATGAGAATTTCTAGAGTAAGTGGTAGCATATTAAAATAGAATGTCGAAGCCAAAGGAGGAACCAAATCTTCACCCTTTATATGAGTCAGGAGGGTATTCCAAATGAGGGTGGAAAGCAAACCAAAGCTCCCATCCACTTCCACTACAGAAGGTCTCTTTCTGCCAGCTTTGGGTCAACAATTAATCAGGAAAGAGCAATCCTCCAAAACATGTTCTAGTTGCCCTTCTTGTGCTCCTAGTCAAATTTTAGTTATTAACCTTCAGTCTAATTAACCAATGCCCCAGATGATCTCCTACTTTTCAATGAGTTAGAGATTTCTTACTTTCTAACAATTAAAGCTCTGACTCTAAACCACTCCTGTCCAAAAATCTTTCTGCAATGATAGGATGTTTTATGTCTGCACTATTCAATACGGTGTCCACTAGCCACATGTAGCTACTGACTGCTTGAACTGTGACTGGTTTAAGGGAGAAATTAATTTTTCAAATATCTTTAATTTGAATTAACATAAATTGAAATGGCCAAATGTAGCTAATGGCTACCATATTGTGTAGCGTAACTTTAAACAGTGTTGGACACAGGATGTGGCCCATCTTCCTGTTCACAGTCAAGTTCTATCTTGTTATCAATCTTGAGTCTTAGCCTGTTGCTATACTTACTCTCTGCTTTCAGGAAAGCACACAGCTAGCCTATTAGTTAGTGCTCATGGCCATTGAGTCTATTTTAAATGTATAAGTTAGAAGGTTTTTCTCTCTCTGATATTGGTTCAGTATGTCACAAGAAAAGACCTAGATATGCAACTAGACATTTTCAAAGAAATTATCTTAATTCTCTAATGGCCACAGCCTTGTGATGCAATTTTTTTGGATAAACTCATCTTTTCTCTCTGACCTCACTTTCTAGACAAATTAACAAAGACTTCTTTACACTTGGATTTAATCTCTACTATGAGATCAAAACATGCACATGTATGTATTCCATCACTGTAAGAACAATATTGCAAAAGTTTCTTACATTGTTTTCATGTTCTTAGCTACCAAATTCTGGGTAGAGTGAAACTAGCAATTCATTGAAAGGCTGTGTAAGGTATTTAGATCCAGACTCACTCTCTTTCAGGAAACTCCTACAAGATGCCTCCAAGAACACTAAAAGTCATTGTGTCCATGGGTGATTTTACCACATCTATACTCTAAGCATTAAAAGAAAGCTGAGGTAAGAAAGCCAGGCTATCATTGTACGTCTGGATGCTCCATTCCTGAAGAAAGGAGAACATTTCAACAGCTCACCTGCCCCAAAGGGAAGCTCTGATTCAGGTGCTAAAGAAACAGAAGTAAAGCCCCTGAGACTAACTGTAGGGAGAGATCATGCATCACTTATCACCAGATTACATGACATCAAGCACACCATAGAGATAACATAAGAGAGGCCAAGACTAGATCTATAAATAATGTATGAATAAGTGAGATAACATAGGAATGAACAAATCTATACAGCACTTAGAGTTTCCCAGAAAAAAATGGTTCCAGATCTACATAATATTATTATGTATTATTATACTTTTTTTTTTTTTTTCTAAGAGAGAGAGAGAGAGACAGCGTGAGCAGGGGAGGGTCAGAGAGAGAGGGAGTCACAGACTGAAACAGGCTCCAGGCTCTGAGCTGGTAGTCAGCACAGAGCCTGACGCGGGGCTCGAACCCGCGAACCGCGAGATCATGACCTAAGCAAAAGTCGGATGCTTAACCGACTAAGCCACCCAGGTGCCCCTGTATTATTATACTTTTAATGGAGTTGATTGCCCTGCCATTCTTTTTGTTGTTTTTTTCCTCTCCTTTCTTAAATATGTTATTTTTGTTATACCAACAGTCATTAGTGGAAAAGTGATTTGATAGACTACTTCTTCTCTGTGTTGTTTGGCAACAAGCTATGAATATTCATTTCTATTAGGAGCTATTGTTTAGGTGTTATAAATTTGAAAGTAGCTTGAGCTTACTGATTCCCAGGTTTACATTTAAGATAGGTGCAGAGCACCTGGATGCCTCAGTTGTTTAAGGGTCTGTACTTTGGCTCAGGTCATGATCTCATAGTTCATGGGTTTGAGCCCCGTGTCAAGCTCTGTGCTGACAGCTTGGAGACCGGAGCCTGCTTCGAATTCTGTGTCTCCCTCTCTCTCTCTCTCTGCCCCTCTCCCACTCATGCTTGCTGTCTCTCAAAGTTAAATAATAAAATATTAAAAATTAAAATTAAAAACAACTAGAATAGATGATTAAAGGGGTGCCTGGGTGGCTCAGTTTGTTATGTGGATGACTCTTGATTTCAGCTCAGGTCATGATTTCATGGTTCAGGAGATTGAGCTCTGCATGCTGTCAGTATAGAGCCTGCTTGGGATTCTCTCTCTGCACCTCTCTCTCTCTCTCTCTCTCTCTCTCTCTCTCTCTCAAAATAAATAAACTTAAAAATAAAATAAGTGATAGATAGATGGATAGATGGATGGATGGATGCATAGATAGATGATTGATAGATAGATAGTTAGAGACAGAGGCATGTGTTTTTAAAACAATTAATTTATGGTTGTGGTTATCAAGCGCTCTTCAAATCTACTGGAATACACTGTTTCACCTATTTCTTTACAGGTGGCAGCTTCCCTTAAAAATAGAATCCTAGACTTTAAAGGGATTTAAGTTACTGTCAAAAGCCAGAGTCCTGGCTTCATGGTTCTAATCTTCACTATGTAACCTTAATATGTCTCAGTGTCCTCCTCTGTAAAACAAGGAAAAACAGTACCTAGTTCATTACGATGTCGTGAAGGGTGAGTGAGTTTGTTCTTGCTAAGAATGTAGAGCATCCCCAGCCTGCAGCAAATGCTGGGGAAGTATTAGAGTTCAGCATCAGCATTATCATCCTTTCACAGATAGAGACGCAATCTTCAGATAGGTGCCACAACTTACCCAAATAAGACATTAAACACACAGAAGAATCTGTATTTCTTGGAAACTAGACCTGCATTCTCGCACTGTACCATGCTGCCTGAACTATTCCATGTTTAGTTTCTCCTGTAGAAGGTCCTTAACAAGCACCTAACTTAAAAAGGAAAGAATTCAGAGAGGCGAAGGCCTACAGAAGTCAGTTCTAGAGATCTCCAGGCAAAACATTATAGAGGCTGCTGAAACCACTATAGGTATAAAGGTATAAAGTTCTTTATATTATACCTTTTATATTATTATTATTATTATTATTATATATATTCTACCTTTTATAAAGGTCTCTATAAAAGGTCCCAATTCTCTTGGGGAGCCTGGGTGGCTCAAACGGTTAAGTGTCCAACTCTTGATTTGAGCTAATGATCTCATGGCCATGGGATCAAGCCCTGACTTAGGCTCCAAGTGTGGAAGCTGCTTGGGATTCTCTATCCCCCTGCTCTGCTTGTACTCTCTCTCCTACTCTCTCTCAAAATAAATAAATAAACATTAAAAAAAATAAGGTCCCTACTCTCAATATATTTCCCCATCATTGGCTATCTCTTAAATTCCTTTTTATGGGAAACAACTTTTCATTGCATAATAAAATATATAGTGTTGTTTTAATTATAAAAATCACACACTAGCTTATATTTGCATTACTCATACCAAAATGCTACTTTAATAAATGAGAACATAAGATAAAATATAGTAACATACCCTAGTACAATTAGCATAATGAAGAAGAGAATAGTGTTAGCCACAGAGCAGGGCATCCTGAGGTACAGGATGAAATGGACATATTGGGTGCTTTGGGTATCGAAATCAAACCACTTTCCTCACAGTTTGCCAAGAGGCAGCATGAACACTCCCTGGGATGATACAGCTAAAATGGAGTAGAGCCCCACCATAAACCTTTCATAACAACAAGCAAGGATACATGAAAGGCAACCCTGGTTTGCACCTTCCACAAAATATCAGTGTCACACTAGGTCCATATCATACTGAATCTATGGCCATGAAGAAAATGATTGTCATGGGGACCCTGCAGGAAAGCTGGCAAAACATTTCTGAATCCCTGTGGGTATTCAGGGAAAAAATAGCTTCTGTACAGATATGTTTTCCAATCCAAATTTTTACATAGAATGAAAAAAAGAAAAAGAAAAAAGGAGCCATCTACAATTTTGTCACCTATTCCTGTATTCCACAGGAACAATACTTGGCATCAATCTAAACTTCTACTTAAATGTAATTCCTGTTTACATTAGAAGTCTAAAGTATAAAGGCTACCTTGACTATAAAACCTTTATGAAAATCCATGTATTTAAGCTCAGAATGGCTTTTTTTTTTTCATTCCCATGTAGTGTTTGCAAACCATTTTATCAGGAGTCACAATGGCTCGAAGTAGAGCAATAAAACCATTTGAACATAAAAATCTCATTTTTTAAGTTCTTAGCTTTTAAATTCACATCACCAGGATGTGAGCTGTTATTTTCTCCACATCTGCCTTAAGTACTGCATCAAGCATTTGAAGACCTCCATTCCTTAAAAGTGGACTTGGCCATTGTGAAGCTGTCCCTGTCACATCAAGACCTTTCTCTCTTCTGCAAGAACCAATTTTATCAGCCTGGCACTGTTTTCCTCCTGCCAGTACACAAAACTCTTGGAGGCACTAATCAATTAGGGTGATTCTTTTAATCAGAAGGATTGATTTTTATCATGTTTATAGTATCTTTTCTCTTTTCTTGACCTCATTTGTCCGTGGAAATTAGGACGTGAAGTTGTTATTCAAAGTCTCTGTAGCTGGCTTGAAACTCCCCTGGGAATGTCAGCCTACCAAAGTGCCTCATGGGAAATTACTACTTTCTATTTTACCTCAGATACATCTACATAGGAGCGGGTGTCTTAATCCATTTGGGCTGCTATAACAAAAGGCCACAGACTAGGTAGCTTATAAACAACAGACATTTGTTTCTTATAGTTTTGGAGGCTGAAAATCTGAGATCAGGATAAGAGCCCTTTTCTGGACAGCAGACTTTCTGTTGTAGCCTCACATAGCAGAAGGGGAAGAGGTCTCTCTGCATTCTCTCCCATAAGGCTCCAGTCCTATTCATGGGATTGCCAACCTCATGACCTCAGCACCTCCAAAGGCCCCACCTACTAATATCATCACCTATAGGGGTTAAGATTTCAACATATGAATTGTGGGTGGGGTGGGGGGAACACAGACAGTCAGAGCACAGCAGGGGGCATGCATATATACATAGAGAGGATGGCAATATGCAGTACACTAAACTTTTCCCTTCTCTTCTTGCCTTTCTCACATATTATCAAAATACCCATTTCCTAGATGATATGTGCTTTTCCAGCTGGAAGGGAAAATCTCACTGCTTAAATAAGTCCCATCTCATTTGCCCTCATTTGCCCCACCAACCACAGAGCAGCCAATTAATATATGAGGAACAGCAATTGGCTAAAGAAACATGGAACACAGATAAGGACTACAGAGTAAACCAAGTAAAGTGTGAACTTGAGATGACGGCATAGAATGAGACATATAGTGAAGAGCCTAAGTAACGTCATTTTGAGATTAAGGCCTCCGTTAAGAGCAACCTCGGTCTACACATAGCCCCTGTTCCAGAAAAGCCTCAGATTGTTCAAGGCTAAAGCCACCCTCGGACCACTCTCAGATCGGCTAAACATTTCTGTGGTCTGAGTCGAGGCTGGGAACTGCAGACAAATTAACCAATTACTCACAACTTGCCTAAACCCTACGTAGGCCCTTTGAGCTCACCTCATAATTAGTCATTTTCAAAAGATACTCAAAGGTCATGATTGGGTCCCCGCCAAAAGTAACAGACACCTCACAGATACTGAATAGTCAAAACTATTACCTTGGATGCTGTACAATTGTAACTGGAGCTTATGTAATGATGTCATATGTACAAGGGACGGGGTGTGCACTGTAACACCCCGTCCCTTACCCCATAAAAACCCTGCTCACTATTGTTCGGGGCTTCACCTTGCTGCCACTATACCGGTAGGCGGGTGAGCCCCTGCTCGAGCTTGTAATAAAGACCCTTTTGTACTTGCATCGGTGTCAGCTCCTTGGTGGTCTCTGGGGTCTCGCGAATCGGGCACAATAGAAAATAACCAACAAATGATTAATAGTCAGATAATAAGATTGTTGTCTATCCAGGAGCAATTTCCACTTTTTAAGAGGACACTTTTAATAAATTCCTACTAGTAGAACTTGAGGCATTCTGAGAGACAATAAGAGGGTTTTGGTTGGGTTTTTTTGTTTGTTTGTTTTTTGTCTCTGCTGTTTGGTACCCATTAAACTGCATCATGTAGTTGATTACTTAACTTTGTGTAAATGCAAGTTTGGGCCAACATGGCGGAGATGTACGGGGGTCCATACTTCCTGCGTCTCTACTTTGAACCCCAAGAGTCTGGGAGGAAAATAAAAGAAGTCCACCAAGAAGAAAACCGGAAAACCAGACAGCCCCATAGGTGGGTGATCGCGAACTGGGGGAGATAAAACGGGCCTAGGCTCAGAGGGGAGGGATCCCCCTCTGCAGAAAGAAAAAGGGAAGAGAAAGAATGGCTGGGGAAACATAGGATTGTATCTGAACAAGAGAAAAACATCGGCCAGGGACGGAGAGGGATCCCATCTCTTAACTGCAGGGCTTTCTTCGGACTGGGGTCAACTGCCCCGTTTGCATACCTGGGGAGGAGGGGAGCCAGCCCCGGGCTTGGTGCTAGGTCAGGGGCGCAGTCGGCAGCAGGTGAAACCGGTCCCCGCCCCTGAAGTGCTGCAGCACAGCCGGGGAACGCGGGCACGGAGCCGGAGTTTAAATCCCAGCTAAGCTCCGGGACACCAGAGAGGGCAGTGAGACAGACCGCCTCCTGGGTGGCTGCGGCACAGTGAGGACGGATCCAAAGGAGCGATTTGGGACTCCTGGTCCGAAGTCGGGACTGGGGTGGGGGGTGGGGGGGTCGCCATTTTTCTCCCCACAACCACCAAGGCGGGGCCTACACCAAGCCACGCCCCTCCGCGCTAGATCCCCGCTTGCCTACTGGGGCGGGATAGGGGCTGTGGAACCAGACGGCCCCCTCCTCTGGACCTGCACTGTGGTATGGCCTGGATTAATTCTAGGTCAATTCTTGTTATTTACATATATTCTCCCTTTTCTCTTTCTTCTCTCTTCCCTCTTCTAGAATAGTTACTTTGGTTATTGGTTTGCTTAAACCGACTTACTTAATCCATTCTCTTGAAGATGTTCTACACCTCCTTCTTGACTTTCCTTTATTGATTGTATTGATTGATTGATTATTCCTCTCTGGAAGAATCAGGCCATATAGTTTCTCTGGATAACATTATCTTCGTCTCTTTTTCCTCTCCTCCTTCCTTATTCTTTCTTTCTCTCTAGATTAAGCCTTCTCTCTCTCTGCCTGGCCATATTCATTTTTCTCTCTTTCCCCGCCCCTGTCATTTCTCTCTTTGTATTGCTCTTCCATCAGCACCACCTCCACCATGTCCTCTCCTTGTAGCTGGTGTTTCTTGTCTTATGCTTTTAGACTGTTTTTGGTTTTTTGTTATTGTTTGTTTCCCTGTTTGTTTTATTTGTTTCTGTGTTTGCATGTTTTTGTTTCCTGTTTGTTTGTCTGTTTATTTTCCTTTCCAGGGCTGCTTCAAGGAACAAATCAAAGCACACCTGGTGGAGGGTCAAAAATATCACTACAAGTAGAGAAATAAAATAACCAAAGTCACAACAACAGGGAGCAAGTAAGACTCTCCAAAAAACATCTCCTGAATGTCCAGTCCCTGGACAGTGTATGCCCCCCCCCCCCCTTTAAGATAGCAGTGCTCAGTTTGCAGAGTACATAACAAGCTTTTAAAATTCACAAGAGACAAGGGCGCCTCGGTGGCTCAGTCAGTTAAGCATCTGACTTTGGCTCAGGTGATGATCTTGCAGTCCATGGGTTTGAGCCCTGCATCAGGCTCTGTGCTATCAGCTCAGAGCCTGGAGCCTGTTTCAGATTCTGTGTCTCCCTCTCTCTCTCTGACCCTCCCCAGCTCGTGTTCTGTCTCTGTCTCAAAAATAAATAAACGTTAAAAAAAATTAAAACTTACAAGGGACAGAAAACTAGCCAAAATAATGAAACAGAAGAATTCTCCTCAAAAGAAATTTCAGAAATAAGGGACAGCTAAAAGATTGATCAAAACATATATAAGCAACATAACTGAACAAGAATTTAGAATAATAGTCATAAAATTAATCACTGGGCTTGAAAAAATCATTGAAGACAAGAGAGATTCCATTGCTACAGAGATCAAGGATCTTAAAAATAGTCATGATGAATTTTAAAATGGTATAAATGAGGTGCAAAATGAAATCTAGGCGACCACAGCATGGATTGAAGAGGCAGAGGGGAGGATAGGTGAATTAGAAGATAAAATTCTGGAAAAAGAAGAAGCTGAGAATAAGAGAGAGAAAATGATCCAAGATCACAAAAGAAGAATTAGAGAACTAAGTAATGCAATCAAACAGAATAGTATCCAATCACAGGAATTCCAGAGGAATGGAGAGAGAAAGGGGCTGAAGGGGTACTTGAACAAATCATAGCTGAGAACTTCCCCAACCTGGGGAAGGAAACAGACATTGAAATCCATGAGGCACAGAGAACTCTCCTCAGATGTAACTTGAATCAATCTTCTGAACAACATATCATAGTGAAACTGGAAAAATACAAGATAAAGAGAGAATTCTGAAAGTAGCTAGGGATAAATGGGCCTTAACATACAAACCCATTCACATAAGGGTAGTAGCAGACCTATCTACAGAAACTTGGCAGGCTAGAAAGGAATGGAAGGAAATCTTCAATGTGATTAACAGGAAAAATATGCAGCTGAGAATCCTTTATCCAGCAAGTCTGTCATTCAGAATAGAAGGAGAGATAGATAAAGTTTTTCCCAAACAAAAACTGAAGGATTCATCACTACTAAATCAGCCCTACAAGAGATAATAAGGGGGATTTTGTGAGTGAAATGTTGCAAGGAACACAAAGTACCAGAGATACCACTACAAGCATGAAAGCTACAGATAAGACAATGACTCTAAACCCATATTTTTCAATAATAACACTGAATCTAAATGGACTAAATGCTCCACTCATAAGACACAGGGTATCAGAATGGACAAAAAAACAAGACCCATTTATTTGCTGTCTACAAGAGACTCATTTTAAACCAGAGGACACCTTCAGATTGAAAGTGAGGGGATGAAGAAATATCTATCATGCCACTGGAAGTCAAAAGAAAGCTGGAGTAGCCATACTTATATCGGATAAACTGGACTTTAAATTAAAGGCTGTAACAAGAGATGAGAAGGGCATTATATAATAATTATAGAGTCTATCCACCAGGAAGTGCTAACAATTATAAATGTATACACACTGAATTCAGGAGCACCCAAATGTATAAAACATAAACAATCTTACTGATAAGAATAGGCTGACTGCAGGGGACTTTAATACTGTACTTACAGCAATTCTAAGATCATCTAGACAGAGAATCAGTGAAGAAACAATGACTCTGAGTGATACATGGGACCAGATGGACTTGACAGATATATTTAGAACTCTACATCCCAAAGCAGTGGAATTCACTTTCTTCTGGAGTGCCCATGGTACAATCTCCAAGACAGATCACATACTGGATCACAAAGCAACCCTCAATAAATATAAAAGAATTGAGATCATACCATGCACACTTTCAGATCACAATGCTATGAAACTTGAAATCAACCACAGGAAAAAGTCTGGAAAACCTCCAAAAGCATGGAAGTTAAAGAATACCCTAGTAAAGAACGAATGGGTCAACAGGAAATTAATGGAAAAATTAAAAAATACATGGAAACAAATGAAAATGAAAATACAACAATCCAAACACTTTGGGATGCAGCAAAGGCAGTCATAAGAGGAAAATACATTGCAGTCCAGACCTATCTCAAGAAACAAGAAAATTCCCAAATACAATATCTAACAGCACACCTAAAGGAACTAGAAGCTGCTCAAACCCAGCAGAAGAGGAATAATAAAGATCAGAGCAGAAATGAACAATATAGAATTTTTTAAAAAAACGTAGAACAGATTAAGGAAACCAAGAGTTGGTTTTCTGAAAAAATAAACAAAATTGATAAATCTCTAGTCAGGCTTCTCAAAAAAAAAAAAAAAGAGGTCCCAAATAGATAAAATCTTGAATGAAGATGGATTTATTACCACCAACCCCTCAGAAATGCAAGCAATTATCAGGGGATACTATGAAAAATTATACACCAACAAACTGGACAACCTGGAAGAAATTGACAAATTCCTAAACACTCACACACTACCAAAATTCAAACAGGAAGAGATAGAAAATGTGAACAAACCCATAACTCGTGAAGAAATTGAATCAGTTATCAAAAATCTCCCAACAAATAAGAGTCCTGGAGCAAATGGCTTCCCCTGGGGAATTCTACCAGACATTTAAAGCAGAGTTAATACCTATCCTTCTCAAGCTGTTACAAAAAATAGAAATGGAAGGAAAATTTCGAGACTCATTCTATGAAGCCAGCATTACTTTGATTTCCAAACCAGACAGAGACCCAGAAAAAAAAGAGAACTACAGGCCAATAATACTGATGAATATGGATGTAAAAATTCCCAACAAAATACTAGCCAATCGAATTCAACAGCATATAAAAACAATTATTCACCACGATCAAGCGAGATTGATTCCTGGGTTGCAGGACTGGTTCAATATTCACAAATCAATCAATATGATACGTTATATTAACAAAGGAAAAGATAAGAACCATATTATTCTGTCAATAGATGCAGAAAAAGCATCTGACAAAATACAACATCCTTTCTTAATAAAGACCATCGAGAAAATCGAGATAGAAAGAATTAGCTTAAATATCATAAAAGACATTTATGAGAAGCCCACAGCTAATATTATCCTCAATGGGGAAAAACTGAGCTTTCCCCCTGAGATCAGGAACACGACAGGCATGTCCACTCTCACCACTGTTATTTAACATAGTGTTGGAAGTCCTAGCATCAGCAATCAGCAACAAAAAGAAAAGGCGTCAGAATTGGCAAAGAAGAAATCATACTTTCACTTTTCACAGATGACATGATACCCTACATGGAAAACACAACAGAGTCCACCAAAAGTCTACAAGAACTTATCCATGAATTCAGCAAAGTCACAGGGTACAAAATCAATATACAGAAACCAATTGCATTTTTATACACCAATAATGAAGCAACAGAAAGAGAAATAAAGACACCAATCCCATTCACAATTGCACCAAGAACCATAAAATACCTAGGAATAAACCTAATCAAAGATGTAAAAGATCTGTATGCTGAAAACCATAGAAAGCTTATGAAGGAAATTGTTAATCAGTTTAACGATAACCCACAACCCTTGGACCAACTGCTTATGAAGGAAAGTGAAGAAGGAACAAAGAAATGGAAAATCATTCCATGCTCATGGATTGGAAGAATAAATATTGTTAAAATGTCAATACTACCCAATGCAATCTACACATTCAATGCAATCCCAGTCAAAATTGCACCAGCATTCTTCTCAAAGCTAGAACAAACAACCCTAAAATTTGTATGGAACCACAAAAGACCTTGAATAGCCAAAGTAATATTGAAGAAGAAAACCAAAACAGGAGGCATCACCATCCCAGACTTTAGCCTCTACTACAATGCTGTAATCATCAAGACAGTATGCTCTTGGCACAAAAACAGACGCATAGACCAATGGAATAGGATAGAGAGCCCAGAATTGGACCCACAAGTGTATGGCCAACTAATCTTTGAGAAAGCGGAAAAGAGTATCCAATGGAAAGAAGAGAGTCTCTTTAACAAATGGTGCTAGGAGAACTAGACAGCAACATGCAGAAGAATGAAACTAGACTGTTTTATTACACCATACACAAAAATAAATTCAAAATGGATGAAGGACCTAAATGTGAGACAGGAAACCATCAAAAAATACCCTAGAGAAAAAAGCAGGAAACAACCTCTTTGACCTCAACTGTAGCAATTTCTTACTTGACACATCTCCAAAGGCAAGGGAATTAAAAGCAAAAATGAACTATTGGGACCTCATCAAGATAAAAAGCTTCTGCACTGCAAAGGAAACAACCCACAAAACTAATAGGCAATCAACAGAATGGGAAAAAATAGCTGCAAAAGACATATCAGATAAAGAGTTAGTATCCAAAACCTATAAGGAAATCACCAAACTCCATACATGTAAAACAAATAATCCAGTGAAGAAATGGGCTGAAGACATGAGTAGACAATTTTCCAAGGAAGACATCCAGATGGCCAACAGACACACGAAATGATGCTCACTCATCATTAGATAGATAAAAGTCAAAACCACACTGAGATACCACCTCACACCAGTCAGAGAGGCTAAAATGAGCAAATCAGAGGACTCTAGATGCTGGCGAGGATGTGGAGAAACAGGAACCCTCTTACACTGTTGGTGGGAATGTAAATTGGTACAGCCCCTCTGGAAAACAGTGTGGAGGTTCCTCAAAAAATTAACACTAGAACTCCCCTATGACCCAGCAATAGCACTGCTAGGAATTTACCCAAGGGATTCAGGAGTGTTGATGCATAGGGGTACATGTACCCCAATGTTCATAGCAGCACTCTCAACAATAGCCAAATCATGGAAACAGCCTAAGTGTCCATCAACTGACAAATGGATCAAGATGTGGTTTATCTCTACAATGGAATACTACATGGCAGTGAGAAAGAATGAAATCTGGCCATTGGTAGTAACATGGATGGAATTGGAGGCTGTTATGCTAAGTGAAATAATTCAGTCAGAGAAAGACAGATACCATATGTTCTCATTCATATATGGATCTTGAGAAACTTAACAGACGACCATGGGGGAAGGGAAAGGGAAAAACAAAAAGTTGCAGAGAGGGAGGGAGGCAAACCGTAAGAGATTCTTAAATACTGAGAACAGACTGAGGATTGATGGGGGGTGGGGAAGAGGGGATAATGGCTGTTGAGCATTGAAGAGGACACTTGGGATGAGCACTGGGTATTGTATGGAAACCAATTTGACAATAAATTATATTTAAAATTAAATAAATAAATGCAAGTTTCATCTTATGTTTGTCTATATGTACGTATAATTTTTTTATGTACATATAATTTTAAGAAAATACCAGGATTGAGCAAAATGTGTTCTCAGTTGTGGTCCCTGATTTAGTATTGGTCTGGTAGATACTGGGATAAAGTATTTTTTGTTCACAAACTAGAACAATGAGAAAGTTATAGATTACAGAGTGAAAATCTATAACTTGCTCATTGTTCTATTGAACCCTGACATGGATGGAGACAGAAAGTAATATCTACTTCACAATTAATCACAGGCTCATCAGGAAGACTAACCCCAACTATTTTGTGAAAGGCAAATAGATTTCTTCATGAGCTCCAATTTTCCTTACTATTATCAACCAAGGAAAGGATAAATGAGGTTAAAATTTTAAAGAATAAATGAAAAACTAATGAACAAACAAGCCAAAAAATAATAGGATTTGGGGTGGGGGGAAATAGTTTTTTACAAAGATCTTCAGGAGTATAATATAAAGATCTGAATGTTGAGATAAACATGCACACAGAGATTAACATGCATGTTTCAATAAACATCAAGATTTATAATGCCTTTGGAAACTATTGACTAGGGTGCAAGTCAATACATTTTGATGTTCACAACAAAATCAATAACTGCTTAATAATTTACCAAGACTCACAGGACTAATGTATCTGATGGTAGTGAAGCACAGTAAAACCATTACACTTTCTTCCAGAAAATGCTTAATAAAGAATATAATTCCAGAGTCGGACATTTGGAACCAAGCTTGTGCCCCTTCTTTTACTGAATGAAGGCAAGTGAAACATCACCTTCCCCACAGTTGCAGATGACAACTCTGAAATTTGAAGAAACTGCAGGGTAGACATCACTCATTGCACAACTGCTTCAATGTCACAGATGAATATGGGCACCCGTGCCTGTGAATTAAATAGCAGCTCCCTCCTGATAAATATAATTTCATTCACTTTGTGAGGTCCAAATCTTGCCTTATGTTGATTGTACACTCATCTTCTCCTGGCTTCTCACCTATCTCCAGAGATTAATAATTGCAGGTAATGCAAATGCCTTGACAATCTAAACCCCAATCCAAAGGAGACTTTCTGACAGACTTAGAAAAAGAAAATGCTGGCACATTTTCTATCTTATGTAAAATTCACCTTAATATTTGTTTCCACTTCAGGAAGGCAGAAATAAGAGGGTGGCAACCCTCTGCAGCACAGATATAATGATTCACCTACAATCAGAAACTAGGCCAAATGGCCAGTCATTAAAATCATTCAAGTTAGGGGAGGGGGCAAGATGGCGGAGAAGTAAGGAGCTCCGTACTTGCACTCATGCCCATACATCACACGGAAAAGATCTGAAGCCATTGGAAACCTTACAAAACCTGAGAGATTGGGAGAAAAAGGATGCAGAATCCACTGAGACAGCCTTCTAACGTGAGTGTGAACTGGGGAAGATAAAATCGGGCCAGAATCAGAGACTCCAGGGTCAGAGGCGATCCCCCTCTGTGGGGAGTGAGGGGAAAAAGAGAGAGTCCGAAACAGAAAAACCTCCACTCCCGGGGGAAAAAACCTCTGCTCGGGGCATAGAAACACCCTGCGCGCCAAATACCTGCATGCCAGGTCCCCTCGCGCCAACTGGTCCCGGGGTGCTGAACGCACAGACTGCTGCTTTGTGCGGGCTCCTGGCGGCTGGACTTCAGAGTAGCGGCGCGCCTGCCGCCATTGTCCTCCCGGCGGGCTTGGGCCCCTGAAAGAGCCGCGCGCGGACACCAGGCGTCCGCGCTCCTGGCGGGCTGGAACTTGAGAGAGAAGGAAAAGAGCTAAAACATGGAAGATTTGCCTGTGAGTTCGTGTTTCGGGTGAGGAGCATAGAGGGACCTGGTTTTCCTCACTCCAGTGGGCTCGGCGCACCCGGCAGGCAAGCCCCGCGCATGCGCGCCAGCCCGACCCAGAGCAGGAAGCAGCGATTCTGACTCCGCCCCCAGAGCTCAGCAGGGGGCCTGGAATTTCCCCAAAGGGGTTGCCTGGGAAGCTGTGTCTAAGGCAATTTCAGCGGGGCGCGCGGACTGGGATTTGGAGATTGGAACTGGCCTGGGATGAAGAGTGCAACCAACTTTGGCTGTGCCTCTGGTACGGGGAGTTTACACGCCCAAAAAAGCGAGGTGCAGCGCTTGGTTCAAGAAGGGACTGGAGCGCCGTCACTCCCCTCCCCACAACCGCCAAGGCAGAGCTCCCGCCTGAGGCATTGGATCCCGCCACGCCCATCCCTGCCTGAGAGGTGCCCTCCTCCCCCCCTTTTTTCTTTCTTTATTTCTTTTCTTTCTTTTTACCCCAGAACACTGAACAGATTAACTCCGGTCACCGGCTTGCTTAAACAATCACAACGAGTCCATTCTGTAGATGTAAATTCTGCACCTACCGACATTTCATCTCTTTCTCTCAGGAGTAATTAGACTATATAGTCTCTCTGGATAATACCAGCGTTCTTCTCTCACCTATCCAACCATATTCTACCCTTTAGCTCTTTGAAAAAAGCTTCTTATCCCTTCTGCCTGTTCATTCTATTTCCAATTTTGCCTCATCCCCGCCCTGCCTTCTCTCTCTTTCTCTATGCTCTTCAACCAGCACTGCATACACATGGCTATTAAACTGTAGCTGGGAAATCCGGTTATATGCTTTAAACCGTTCTTTGTCCATCGGTTTTCTTCTTTTTTCCTTTTCTTTTCTCCTTTTTGACCCTTTTATGTATTTTATACTCTCTATTATTTGCCCTCCCTACTCCGTCTTTTCTCTTGACTTTTTCGTTTTCCTTCTCAGTTTGCATGTTAGTTGAATTACTCTGTGCGTTTGTGTGCCCCTGCTCCCTGTGTGTAGGTCTGTCTGTTTTCTTTTCCAGGGCTACCGCAAGAAACAAGCCAGAGTATACAAGGTGGAGAGTTCCAAATATCACTGCGAATAGGAAAATAAAATAACCAAGGTCCCAACAAGAGAGACCAAGAGATACCATTCAAAAAACACTCTCTGAAAGGATAGGCCCTGGACAGTCAAAGAGTCTACTTGGATACAGCAGTGCTCATATGTGCAGAGAGCATAACAGGTCATTAAAACTAACAAGAGCCGGAAAGCTAACTAAAATGACGAAACGAAAGACCTCTCCTCCAAAGAAACTCCAAGAAGAAATGACAGCGAATGAACTGCTCAAAACAGATATCAGCAGCATCACTGAACAAGATTTTAGAATAATAATGGTAAAATTAATAGCTGGGCTTGAAAAAAACATAGGGGACATCAAAGAAACTATGGCTACAGACAGAATGGAAAATAAAAATAGGCATGAAGAATTAAAAAATGCGAT